>NC_135450.1:15452830-15763247 GCF_051991255.1 Vanacampus margaritifer
CCCACCCCCCCGCATCACCCCAATACAAAAATTCTTAGCCGGTGATCCCAGATGTTTTAAGCCATGCACCCACTTTTACGTACCGATAGATTTGGCGCACCCCCATATGCTTGACAATCACCTTAATAAAAACTTGTAGTTACAGAATGAACATGATCTAAAACAACTCAACAGTAGTCCAGATCCAGAATTTACTTTTTAAGCTTCACACCCCTTTTCACATCCCCACAGTGTTGACGCACCACCCGCTTACCCCAACGCCATTTCTAAGAAATTTTTAAGACACACATTTTTTTTTCGATGTCACTGCAGAACTGGCACACCCCGATGCCCCTTATGCCTCCCCCGGAAAAAAAAACCTAACTATGCCGGATGTAGATTTCTTATTGTTATAAGGCAAGAACCTTTGAAACGTAACGTAGATCTAGAATTGACTTTCTAATCTGCGCACCCCCTTTTACATCTCAACAGTCAGCGCATCCTCATCTCACACAAACGCTTCCGTTTCACTTAGATTCAGAATTACTTGGAGATCCCAAACGTGTTAAGCCGTCCGTGCCCCTCAGAGCCCTTAGAGTTGGCGCACCCCACTCGCCCCAGCACGCACCCTAAAATCCTAACCTATATCCTGAATTATCTTTTTCAGACCTGCACCCCCCCTTCATCATCCCAAAGTTAAATGTGCTTCTACAATCTTGTGGGTGATCCATGACATCCGTTCTCAAACACACCCTTTTAAAATCCCCAAAGCGTTGGCGCACCCCCCGCCCACACGCCAGAAAACAGTTGTGCTACCATTGATTATTTTGTATTTGTATTTAGTTCAAAGCACCTTAAAAAAAAAATGTTTGTCTCATTGAACGTTGACTAAATCTGCATCATCATCCAGATTTTGCAAGAAATTCCTCTTTCATCACGCCCCACCCCTACTTCCTGGAAACTTTTTTTTTACGTAATCTAGTCCGCAAACAAAAGACGATAACCTCCTTGGCGGAAGTAATTATGCGTCACTTCATTAGGTACACACTCCGATGCCATCCAATACAAAAAAAGTGACAATCATGCTGACTTTTGATTGACACTCTCAGGGAAATGTTCATTGGCCAATTTTGTTTTCTCATTTTAGTTAGCATAACACTGAGATCTTTTTCTAATAATATCATCCTGTGTTGATTTACTTTATGAATTAATTGTTGAGCTTCCAAAAATAACAAGATGACCCGGAATACCTAAAAAGTAGCTCATTAAAAGATTTCAGGGACTGAGCGAGTGATTTTTTTATTTTTTTCTCCAACGTGACAAGTGACGCCCATTGAGGAGCTGTCACACGGCGGTTATGAAATAAACATGAAAATATAAAAAGAGTTTGTCATGCGCGCACACACAGATGCGATGCCTAAAAATGTGCTCGCCGTCTTTCACAGGAAACCGTGTAAACCTTCAGAAAAATCAATTTCATATATATAAATTGTGAAATTTGTAAATGGCTTTACAGACTGAATCTCTGGTATGTGTTTGCGTTTGTGGTAAACATTCAAGCTGCCGGCCGTGCGTGACTAATTTAACGAGGAGCACATTTGAAACGTCGTCTTTCCGAAACGAGTGTGACATCACGTCTCTGCTAATTGTTTCCGACGTGGAAATTGTAAATTATCAAACCTCCCGTCGACGTAATCCCCGCCCTGATGGCCGTGGCTGACTTGACTCCCCCCCCACCGTTAGCAAGATTATGAATCCGCTTCTCCTCAGCACGTACAAAGATGAATTTTCATCTATTAAAGGGTTTATATTATGAAATACCGTAATGATTATTTTCAAGTGGAGGATGCCGCATTTAGGAAGAGTGGGAGGCGGAGGTGTCCTACTCGTCACCTTCTTGCTCACCCTTTACAATTGGTTTCAGCTCAAGACCTCCCGCAGGCCTGTGTGGGTGTGCGCATGTGTGCGTGTGTGTGTGTGTGTGACACAATACACACACAAACACACTCAAGTCTGGCTAATGAAATCATCTGTGGCTACATTAATCCCTCCTGAAGGCCACAGTCAAAATAACAAGGATTCTTTTAAAAGCAGCTATCTTTCGCAGACAGGTGACACGCACACACACGTGCGCGCACACACACACACACACATTCTAAAAAAAAAAAAAAAAAGGAGCTTATCGAAGCATTTTTCTGATGCGTACAAGCCAAAATGTCCTCGCAAAGGAAAATGTCCCCATTACAAGAGTGCCATGTCAAAGTTTGTGCTGCACAAGTGCGTGTGCGTGCGCATTTGCAAGTAGTGTTAATTTCATCGACACACATTTTTCACTGGACTAAAACTAGACTAGACTAAACCAAAGGCCTCATTAATAAACAGTAACTGGGACTAAATCGATATGCATTTTCGTCGACTAATGAAGGCAAAGACAAAAATGTGCTTCACTTAAAATCTGGACTAAAATCTATGGACATTTTAGTTCATGAACAAAAATGAGATAAAAATTATTTGATTTTGTAAAATCTTGTCACTGTCATGTGAACTCGTTTCTTTCTTCCTATTCTTGTTTTCTTTTTGACTTCAATTTATGTTTTAGACTTGTAATGTGTTTTCTTTGTGTTTATATGTTCAATAAAACATAAACCAAAAAAAATGGAAACTTAGTAGCCACTTGTTGATATGCTGTAATTGTGTGTCAAGTTGTTTTTAAATTAATTTTAAAAAGATTTGAGAAAATTTTATGTGAAATAGTTTTTAGATCCCAAAAAATACAAAACAAAAAAATATATAACAGAAGTAAATGTGACTGTCCTGAATAAAAACAGGATGAGGTTAACTAACTATTAAAAACGATCAAGCGGAATAGAAACTTTGCTAAAACAGACTACATTTTAAAATGGCTGATAAAAATAACACGATATGCAAGCGAAGTGAGCATTTTTTTTTTTTGTTTACCCGCCAAAATGTCGCCGCAATTAAAAATCACCACAAGGCCTGTGCCATACTGCCATAGAAAGACAAGTAAAAGTGTGTGTGCTTCTATTACACACACACACTCAGTGTTCCAAAATGGCTTCATAATGAACAGTTATGACACACTAACATAGAAAGACAAGCATGTGTGTGAGTTATTTTCTGATGGCCCAACAGACAAAATGTCCTCACAATTAAAAAAAAATAATAATTAAACATAGTGCCACACTAACACAGAAAGAAAAGTATTTGTGTGAAACTTTTTTTTAAAAAAAAAAAAAGAAAAGTAAAAAGCACAAATCTTAGAAATGATTAAGGATTATAACCCAAATAGATGTCAAGTCAAAATGTCCTCACAATGAATAAATGTCCACACTAACATATAAAGACAAGCGCAGATGTGTGTCCTCTTACCTCCTTTCTCCTGTTTGGGGCAGATCCCCTTGGCCGGAGTCAGCCTCCTGTGGGCGTCCTCGTCCCTGCCGGGCGTCACCTGCACGCCCACCTCCACGGGCAGCATCGGGCGCCCCCTCCCCATCTCCAGGGCGTGACCCCGGGGGGAGATGGGGATGCTGGCGGCGCCGCCCGCCTCCCCCGGCTTGACGGAGAAGGAGCCCGGCGCCCCCTGCGGGGGTCCGCGGCACAGGCGGCGCTTGTGCTCGATGAAGACCAGGATGTCGCCCAGAGGGAAGTTGGTCTGGCACTGGCCGCACGTCAGCAGGTCGTGCTCCTCGGGGCCCCGGAGGGCGGCGGCGGGGGCCGGCGACGGGGATCTCGCCCTGGCGTCATTGCCGTCGACTGCGGGAGGGAGACGGAGGAAGAGTTAGTTTTTAAGACGAGACTGCAAAAAAAAACAGGTGACAAAAGTCATCACTGTGTTTATTTAAATCACTGGTGTGCAAACTACGGCCTGGGGGCCATTTGTGGCCCACCATCCATTTTTTAGTGGCCTAAGACATATACTAAGCATTTGACACAGTTAAAATAAATAAATAAATGTTTGGAGGTGGTCAAAGTAAGTAAGTAAAAAAATAGGTGCCACTATTGCAAACACATTTGTTTATATACTCGGCATGCAAAACAACACAAATTGTGTCTACAATTTATTTTTTTTACGACTCAACACAATTTCTCGTCATAATATTATCCTTATATATTGTCCTTCTGATTTTCTGTATATGGCCCTCAAACGAAAAAGTTTAATAGAACTACAAAGGGGCTTGGTACAGAGCCCTGTGGTGAATAGCTAAAATCCACAAGTAATTAACACCCAGCCAAAATGTATTTGAATTGTCTATAGAAGCCACAAGAGGGCAGCAAAGCACATTTCTTTCTCAATAAGTCTAAATGGAACGCCTCGCCTCACTTAATTGGTACCAAGATGACACAAAATGGCGGCAAATAAATAAATTAGTTTTTAATGGATGTTGCTTTGGCCTGGCTAGTAAAAGTAGAAGTTTGATTGTTTTTTCCTTTTTTGATAACTTCTGCACACAAACTAGTCTCTCTTTTATGAACTTTAACTTCATATTGTACTCGTACTGAGAAGAAGAAAAGAAGAAGAAAAAGATGAAGTCTCATTGATGGCAAATATCAAACTTCTCCAAATCTGTTGTGCATGTTGTTCATCATCCATGGCGATTTCGCTCCTGTTTTTTTCACCCCCAAAATCGACATTAATCAAAATCTCAAGCGCGGCTGACTTTGTCGCTCTATTTTTGTTTTGTTTACATTGTCATCGGTGGAGGTTGAAAAAAAAAATAACAAGCCTAGTAATGAGTAGAAAGTACACATCCGTTTCCGGATATATAGAAAGTAAAAAAAAAAAAAATGCTTAAAAAACGAGAAAAAAAATCTAACAAAGAACGTATTACTCAATGTGAACAAAATTGTTTGTCTTTAGATGATAAAAAATAAACTTGGCAAGATTTCTTACAAGCAAACCTAATAGCCTCACCAATGTCCTAAAACGTGTATTTATACTACGTACTACCTTATACTGCCATTATAAAGTGTAGTTATACTACCTACCTTGATAGAATAATTATATTTCTTATTTTACTCATAACAAATAATAAAATCTCAATATCAGGCTTTTAAAGAAACAAATACTAAAAGTAAAAAACAACAACAAGCACACTCAACGTGCGACCCGTCATCTTGATTACATTTGACTTTTCCACCTGTTTCCTCCTCAAACTTCAGGAGCGATACCTCCACCAAGGCACGCGTCCTCATTTCTTTCCAACCAACCCCGCCGCATGCTCGCCGTGCGGTGACGAGATCGCCCGATAAGAGGAACCCGTCGCCACCGCACGACATCGTCGTCCCCCTTGCAAGTTCCGAATTCAGGGAGCGCGACAAGCCGCCAGACACCTGCTCGGCTTATCCGACACACATCGGCGTGGGCGGCGCCCAGAAACACTACCGAGCGTCTGTACCGTGCGTGTGCGTGTGTGTGTGTGGCCAGGAAGCTCTTCATCTCACAGTGCATGCTGGGTTTCCGCTAGCGGCATTCGCTTCTTTTGCAGAGCTGTCTCACACACACACACACACACACACACACACACACACACACACACACACACACACACACACACACACACACACACAACAAGGCCGCATCCATCCTGTGTGTGTGTGTGTGTGTGGCACATTAAAAAAACGGGACGTGTGTGCAGGTGAGTCAAACAGTGTATTCTCCGCAGACATAAAATCTATAGAGGTCCTGTTACCAGAGTAAATCTCATTCTTCACACATCTGACACGGACATTAATAACCATCTCTCACACACACACACGCACACACACACACACACGCACACCCTATGGCGGCGATTTAGTCCCTTAGCTTAACGCAAATCCCAAACGGACGACCTCGGAAAAAAAAAGTGTCCTTTTCCCCAAGCCGGAAGCTTCGAGGAGGCTCCAGGTGGGATGGAAGAGGAGGGGGCGTCAGGGCCAACGTGTACCCAGGGAGAGGTGCTGATGCCTGGGAGAGATGCGTAGCCTCCCCCCCCCCCACCCCAAAACCTCCATCTCCCTTCTCTCCAAACATGACACCCCTAATAATTGCTAAGGCTAAGATAACGACTGTGTGTGTGTGTTTGTGTGTGTGAGTGTGTGCGTGTGTGTGTGTGTTTGTGTGTGTGTGTGTGTGTGTGTGTGTGTGTTATCAGTGCATAGATCCTAAACTCGCTTATCTCCCGTCTCAGACTGTCAGAGCGCCGTTCCTCCTCCAAACTTCCCGCCGCTTCTCCATCCCCCAATTTTTCCCAAAATGTTTTGCTATTCATTCACCCCCCCCCCCTTTAAAAATAAATAAATAAATAAAATAAAACGCCCCCCCCTCCCCCCAGCACTCGCCTACGTTCCACCCCCGACATGGAAGGACTGGCGCGGCGCCAGATCATTTCCATCTCATCATCTTTGGCGGCGGCGAAGGAACACAAACGCATATTTACCTGCGGATCACACAGCTTGCGGCCGCCGTTCGCCGAGACGCGCCGCTAATAGATGCGCGCGGCGGCCATGTTGCACGCGCGCGAGGTATATTAGAGGCGAATCTCACACGCCGCCGCGTTCATATTTGCGGCCGAGACGATGAGGCAGGTGGCGAGATGGCGTCAGGGGAGGGAAGCCATCCATGCGCAGTTTTTAGATGAGGGGTGCGCAAAGTGTGGCACGCGGCCCACATATGACCTGCTGCCATTGAGATTTTGCTAATAGCGTAGTTGCCCGAGTCATTTTGAACGACACGGAAAAGTCAACAAAGAACGAGTCTCGTGTCCGCCGCACAATTTTTAGCAAGCACATCCCTATTTTTATTGATATTGTGACAGTAAGTTAATAATGACTTGCCTAATGTGTGCTATCAAGCTAACAATTTGTTACATTAATTTAGCCTTTTTTTTGCTAAATTTGGTTCATCAAAATGTGTTTTTTTTTTTTTTTTTACTTACTTCAATAAATAAAGTTACAAATACAGAATTAGGCACAAAAGCGCTTTTATTACCTGTGAAATATTTGTAATTGTGTGTTGTTGTTTTTTTAAAGGTTCCAACTGACACTGAATGAGACACCAGGCAACCGGCAACTTGACCTCCTTGTGCCACTTGGACAAAGGTAGGCCCATGTTTGTTCACCAGGTTGCAAAAGTACTCACACTGTGTACTTAAAAAAGAAGCGCCTCTGCTACAAGTATCGGTTCAACTCCTGTACTGAGGTGTCGGTTAAACACAAAAGTCAAATGAGTTGTTAGGGTCAAACTTGGCGCAAAGTAGACGTTCTCTGAACACAAAATCATTTTCATCTCGCAATACAGTCATGCAGACGCAAATAAAGAAGAGTTTCACAAATACTGTAAATGACTCTACATGTGGTTTGTGCTCAAAAATCTCTTCCTTTGTGTTATATTGCCACCACATAGATGCTATTTGTTAGCCTGTCTATGGTGTTTTACATTGTGTGTTAGCATTGAGCTAGTGGAAGGAAAAGTGTGCAGTGGTTTTAAATACAGATTGAAGCGCCTTTTTTGGGGGGGGTGGGGGGTGGGGGGGGTGTCCACTGTTTTCCAGACATATGTAGAAAAAGTCCTAAGTCAGGTCACTCGTATCTCAAGGAACTCAAATACAGTATAAATATCTGAAGAAGAAAAAAAAAACTTTCTATGCACACACAGTAGTGTCAAACTTGGACATCTCACTCGGACCCTTTCTCACCTGTGGGGAAGTGCACGTGCAGGCAGCAACCGAGCGTGGAATGTTTGCAAAGGGGAGCCTGTGTGTGCGTGTGCGCGTGTAAAAATGGAAACACGCTAAAGTCTGTAGCGGCGTGAGAGCCTGTCAAACACGCGGTCGAGCCGTGAAACTCAAGCTGCTTGGCCCGCTCTCACTCTCTCTCTCGCACATGAACACACACACACACACACACACACACAGAATGGCGTCAGGCAGCCTTAGAGCGCCCCCTATCTGGCACCAGCATCACTACTGCACGTCCATCTGCACACAAAGTCAGCTGAGGGCCTCTTTTGTTTGCTACTATCAAGCGCATTAAAAAGATTATTTGACTTTCATTATATATTTTTTCTTTCAATTTTCTGAATATATTCATCCCTTTTTCTTTTTTTTCATACAAAACGAGAAGAGAATTTTTTTTATTTATTTCGATTTAAAAACTTCACCATTTCTATTCTAAGGCAAAGTTTTATTTATACCAATTTCCAAATCCGTATTACTTTTAATGGCGAGTTAAAAATAGTACTTCTGCGGTTATTTGTAATGTTTCGTCACATATTTATTAGGCACGCAGTCATAATTCAGACGGACAGCAACAAGACACCAGAACAGAAATCAACAAGACACTTCATACGGCTGACGGATTTTGAAAATCATCTGCGATTTTCTTTCATTTGATTTTTATTCCTCCTCATTATTTTCAAACACAAGCAATACATTAATCTGTATTACAATAAAAATAAGATTTATTATACAAACTGTAAATATTTTGGGTTTTTTAGGTTTGGCTTACACAAAAATGAATGCGACTGGAGCCATAAATGAATTTGAAAGTTGTGAGTTGTTCACTTACTAAACACTTTGACTTCCAAAAATTCAACAAAACGAAGCGTGGCGTCAACAAAAGTCCGTTTTTCATAAGTCAGACGACAGCAATAATGCAAACATATGTGTGGCTTCATCACGTCAACTTGTCATGAAGCAATGATATGGAAACATGTGGACTGTCCTTCCTAAACACTCAACTTATCTAGACACAACATAAATAATACGCCCCCCCCCCCCCCTTCCAAAAAAAAAATATATTCCAACAGACTGCAGCCATTGCAACTTGAAAATTAGATTTATTGCTCAGCCCTACAACAGTTAAGGTAACTGTCATATATGACGACAAAGTTCTATCTACTCCGGATTTGTATTGGGAAGGCAAAGGTAGCTTAATATCTCTAATCTTTAAAAAAAAATAAAAAATCATAATAGGACAGATTTTTGCGATTGTTAACCTCATTTGTGCCGCGGCTTTGTTACATGAGCATCATTTGTGCGCTGGCGGAGGTTGTTCAAAGCGAGCTCGGGGGGGGGGGGGGGGGGGTGTTTTGCGAGCTTGCATCAGCGGCCTTTAATAAATCTCATAAAAAGCCTAATGATGGCGGTCGGCCTGAGACAAAACGCTGCCTGCCTGGGAGGGGGGCACAAATTCCCAGCCAGGTCTGTCGCTGGAATTTCAAGGAAAGAGAATTTTGTACTAAATGGTCATGTTGCAAACCCCCCCATGCATGCGTGTCTTTGTTTGCATTTTCCCAGGGAAAAACACACACACACACACACACATGTTCGCCCCCAGTGTGATGCGGGGGAGCGGGTGGAGGTGGTGGAGGTGGTGGGGGTCTTCTGTTTATCAAAAAATGACCAATGACAAACACCAGTGTCAAATACTAATTTTGTGAGTTTTTATATCTTTGTGATTTTTTTTTTTTTACACCAAAAACTTGAATTTTGTCAACTTTTCTTTCTTTTTTTGGTTTACTTGTTGGTGCTATTTTTTCCTTTCATTTTAGTTTGTTTTTATTTTATTTTATTTTTTCAAAAATTTTAATTTTGTCTTTTTTTTGCTTATTATTGGGTGTGTGATTTTGAAATTGTTTCTTCCTTTTGTGTGCATTTGTTTTTTCTTCATTTTATGTCTTTTTTGTTGCTTTTTTTTCACAACTTTTAAATCTTTGTTCTTCTTTTTTATGTAGGTTTTTTCTATTTGTCCCAAACTTGAATTTTGCCCACAATATTTTTGGGTTATTCTGGTTATTGTGTTTGAGCGTGATTTTTTATTTTTTTTTTATCTTCATAACTTTTACATTTTCTCATCCTTTTTTTGTTTAGCTTTCTTCTTTTTATTAAAAACTTGAAATCTCACAACTTTTTTTGCCATTTTGTTTTTGCTTTGAAATCTATTAAGCAGATTTTTTTTAAATGCTTTTTAGTTTGTATATAAATTGATATATATTTATTTGTTTATATATCTTCTATTGGATTTTTTATTTCATTAAAAAAAAGGAAGATCCATTAGTGGAATTTAAAGAAAAAATCATTTTCCACAAAAAAATCACACTCCCCTCCCCTTCTTGTCTTTGTTTGCGTTTTCCTAGTTTAAAAACACACACACACACAAGTACGCTCCCAGGGGCGGTGTGGGTGCAAAACGGGGGTGAGGGGGGGTTGACGGGGGGGGGGGCTTACATGTGTGTGATTGTCACTCCCGTCGGGAATAAACGACACCGGCGACGACATTGCAGATGGCTGCAATCAAAAATTCAAACAACAAGCGGCTTCGCTTTAGCCTCCGCCTGGACGAGGAAAGGCGGACGAGAGCCCCCGCCGATCCTCGCCGTTCGCCGCCGATGACTCGGAAAGGCGACGAGGCGCAATGTGGGTAGATAGGCATCGGCGTTTGACAACTTTTGCACGATAAGATAGCGAGCAAGCGCGGCGTGCAAAATTCATCAGATGTGCTCGGCTGACGACGCTGAAATATTCAAGCAAAATGAGGGAACAAAGTGAAATGGCCGACAGCCAATCGGGAGCCAATCAACGCCTGCGAGCTTGTCGTCTGCTTACTTACACTCTGTGTGTGTGTGTGTGTGTGTGTGCGTGCGTATGTGTGTGTATGTGTGTGTGGCCATATGTTGCAAATAAAGCAGGAAAAAAAGTGTTGAGCAGATCAGATGAGGGGAAGGCGCATCCGTTATACGGGTGACGCCTTTCGTCAAGCGGCTAACGCACGCTAAAGTTCACGTTAGACGTCAAAACAAAACAAAAATGGTCTTTGTTGGGATTTTGTCGCGTGGCGGCCACAATATCCACGTTATCGGTCGATAATCGATATGTAGGCAAGAATAGCCAGAAGGTTGCTAGCTGTGTGTGTCTGTGTTTTTTTTTTATCCACAACTAGGTGTTTTTGAAAAAAAAAAATTTATTTATAGAATAAAAAAATATATCTTATTTTTTTTATTTTTTTTACCCAAAGACCAATGAAAAACACATAATCCCAATTTTTTTTGTTTATCTTTTTATCAAAATATAAATAAAGAAATACCGTTTTGCCTTTTGCCTTTTTAATCCAAAATTTAATGTAATTTATTGTTATATTTCACATTTCAAATGTTGTTTTTTGTAGACTTTAGTGATTTTAGTTTCCAACCTTTATTATGCTTTTTTTTTTTTGGTTTTCTTTCTCACCCAAATTTTGAACTTGTTTTTTTTTTTAACATCTTTTTTTAGTTAGTTTTTTTTCTTTCATTCTTTTTATACAAAACTCGATCCACAATGAAAATCGTATCATCAAATTTTAGCTACCTTTTTTTTTCTTACTTGCTTTGATGATTTTTTTTTTTTCGTCTTTCCATCGACTCCAAACGATTCAGTTTACAAAGTATCACAGCATTATGCATTTTTAATTTATTTTTTGCTTAACTATTCAACCAGGTGAGACTTGCATAATAAATCCGTAGTATTCTGGAGTATTTTTAGTCTGCTTTGATAATATTCAATATTCCACTTAGTTGTTTATCACTGAGAATGTTGTATAAATATAGCCGTGTGTTTTTTCATTAAGGCTGCGTTGTGCTTTTTCTCACACCACGTAAACATCATGTCTCAGATATCCTTTTTCGTTGCTCTAAATGAGCCTTCAGAGAAAGTGAAAACAGCTAGCGATATTGTCATTAGGAAGGCTAATTGTATTACTTTTGAAAAAAAAAAAGAAGCAAAGCATGAGAAATGGTGCTGGTGTTTGTGCAGTTAGTTTTGGCTCAAGCTACCGTTTGTATGCATGCTAAGAACAGAGGCAGTAAAGGCAGCACAACGATTCTTCTTCTAGAAGACCTCAAATTACAGAAGAAGTGGAAACATGATAGTTGCTGTGGTTCAATGAAGAACGCTTGTTGGCTATGATATGTGAAAAGGCGACATTTCAGGCCTTCCCAATTATTACTGTGCCTTTTGAGATCATCAGGTCTGCTGCAGAAAATATCACATTTCAATGAATTGATCCCAAAAATAAATGTTCACAGTGTTCCCTGCATTTTCACTGCGGAAAAAAAATTTTTTGGGGGGGGGGGTGGGGTCCCTATCTTGTTATTGTGTATCTAATATAAAAGTATTGCTTTTACGCCACCTTGAGGTGTTTTGGTGCCGAGGAACTATGTTGAATCAAGTTGAGGAGCTTCATATAGTGCTTTGGCGCCATCAATATCAATCAGCTCACTTAAACGTTGTGATACTGCACTCTTTTTTTTTTTTTTTTTGCCACATACTGATTAAAGTAAAAGCTAAACTTGATCTTGGGACTAGAACACATTTGGGGTTTTTTTTCCTATACATTTAATGAGCAACAAATATTTTTGCTTCACAAATGACGTCTCAATAAAATAAAAGTACGTGAGTTCTGTTTCAGCACCCACAAAAAAACACCCCAATTTTATTTATGCAAGCGTAGTAACAACAGATGTCGTGTAGTGTGTGCACCTTTAAGGGGCGTGGCCTTTTTTTTCTTTTTTTTTTACTGAGCTTTATTTTACTTACGTAAGTAAACACAACACAATAGTTATGATGTGATAGTCTTTTTACTTTTTGACGCCGACGAGGCCACAATTCCACAAAGCCTCGCTGTCCAGAAATATGCCGCCATTCTGGTTCGAGCCTTCGGGGCTCATCGTCGGCGTGACTCGAATGACTGCAAAAAAAACGGCAGCCGGCCCACCTGCGGCGACTTCTAGTGTAAGCGGACACCCGCCTGACAGTTGACACCTCAACTCATGCTCACCTTTTTACGTTATTCCCATCAAAAAAAAAAAAAAGTACATGATAATAACCACTCGTTAGGTGTTGACTTAATCAAATGTGCTCTCCTTCCTCCAGCCTGAGGTGCGATCTGACTCTGGGTAACCGGAACAATCCACCTTAAGGAAACAGCCCACAGTGACAAGCTCAAGTCCAAAGTGAGACAATTTGACCGTTTTTTTGCGTGTGTGTGTTGTCCTCGTCCTTGTTGTCTGAGTGTAAACACTAATTGGAATTGGCCCGCGGCGAGGCTGCTTTGCGTTTGTCCCCAAACCCAGTTCCAGAACAAGTTGGGCTTGATGAGTGCGGCCTGCTCGCCACGCTCACCAGAAAACGACGACGCGCTTTGCTTTCATAACACGCTCGCACGCATTGTTATACAAAAAAAAAAAAGTCTGATTTTCTTGTTCTAGGAAATGTCACCCATACATGCTTCCATTCATTTTCTATGCCGGGTTAGCGTTAGCGTTAGCCTATCCCAACTGACTAGGGTGAGAGGTGGGATACACCTGGGACTGGTCACCAAACATTAGCAAACACAAACAGTATACAGTAGATATGAAAAGTCTGCACACCCCTTATCAAATGTCAGGTTTTTGTACCATAAAAAATGAGGTCAAGATAAATCACTTCCAAACTTTTTTCACCATTAACCTGTACAAGTTAAATTAAACCAACACCCCCCCCCCCAAAAAAAGGGCAAGAATATGTGGTGTTTTTCAAGATTGAGGAAATTCTGAAGTTCCAAATAGCAGTCTGTGTTAGCACAAAACCCTCAAGCTTTTCCGAGAAAGCAAAAAAAAGCCTACTAGAACATCTGAACCTTCACTGGAGTTAATCAGAGCCACTGAAAATTGAGGCAGCTGCGTTCTGATTCCCATTTAGCACGTGCGTTTGAATTTGATTGGCTCACCCTGAACAGAGCCACAACCCCAGTTACAGGAGGGTGTGTACACTTGTGCAACCACGCCAGTTGTTATTTTCTTCACTTGTAAAAAAAATTTTCCAGTTGTGTTGTTGGGTCACAATGGTGGAAAAAGTTTCGCTTTTTTTTTTTTTTTTTTTTAAATACATCAGTCCCCCCAAAAAAGGTTCATTTGAATAGGGGTGTGTATACTTTTTTTTTTTATTAAACATTTGCTGTACAGTTGTTTTTATATATATATATGAAGGACAAAATGAACTGTAGGAGTGTCTTTACACCGTCCAAATTGTGATTGCTTTTTGTCTTGGCAGGGTGCACCGGGGGTGACATTCAGACTTCCGCTACACACACACACACGCACATCAAACCTATTTTTTGTTGCTTATAGAACAGCATTAAACCAAATCGACTATGTCGAAACTTCCTAACAAACACACACGAAATAAAAAGAAAGTGTGTGCATGTGTCCGGATTCGGATGGTTTGGTGGAAATGTGCGCCCTGCCGAGGTTGACATCGGGCTTCCGCTCGACAACACACACACACACACACATTCACTTCTTACATGTCGTTCATTGCAGTTGCTCGTTCTGATTAAACCAACGCAAAATGGCTGATTGGGGGGGGGGGGGGCGAAATGTGGATGGCGTGGCCTTGGCGTGGGGTTTTGTTTTACTGAGGTGACATTCAGGCTTCCGCTCGACACACACACACACACACAGCCGTAATAATGATTTGACTCATCTGTTTAGGCGTCTGGAGCGAGCTTGAGTAAACAAGACAAACATTATCGCTTCTGCATTGTTTGTGCGAGTGTCTGTGCGTGCGCGTGTGTGTCTGTGTGTGTGTTGTGTTAAAACAGGTAGGACCAGATTGGAGGCCCTTCTATTTTTGCGCGGCCAACCATCTTGCACTCCGAGTCCGGAAGACACTTCTTCGCACCTTCGTGTGGATCAAGTTCAAAAGCAGGTGTGTGTGCGTGTGTGTTATGCAAAGCGACAAAAAAAAAAAAAAAAAGACATCAAACAAAGTGACCCATGGCTGCGAGCGGGGGTGGGAAATATTTAACTGTTACGCCAAATTTGCACCCCCCCCACCGCCCCTCACCTCGAGAGCCCTGCAGCAGACAAATGAAAATATGCAAACTTCTTTTTCTTTCTTTTTTTTTTTCTGGCATGATGCGTGCAGGTAAATGACACACACACACACATGCACACACTTGACACTTGACACACACACCCTCAGGTACAACTGTAGTTTGGAATGTGTTTTTTTTTTTTTTCTCTCTCTCGCTCATCCACACTGTAAAATTAATTGTCTGCACATCAATCAACGCGACTAATTAAAATAATGCAAAACGTCCAATGTGGCTGGCTGATTGTAATAACAACAATCGTAAAAGTGTGCAATCGTGAGGGAGAATTGCATGAAAGAGCTCCTCAATTGTCTGACTAAGTGATGAGGATCAATAATTTGTAACACACATAAAATAAAACATTGGCCCCAGATTACATCATGAGGCTGGCGTGCATTGAATTAGAGCGATTAGGCCTCGTCTATCAAATTGGATCGAGCAGCAGAAAGCACGAGATGAAGGTTCAAATTGATATTAGGATTGGGATTAGAGGACACTTTTAATCTTTGACACACTGCAAATAGATAAGTGTGTATTATCACAAATGGCTGCGACGAGATAAATTCTTTTAAGAAATCAAATGAGCAAAAGTTCTTATCTCGTCATGCATGATTTCGTCTGTTTAAACAAACTTTAGTGCAGTGTGCGTGTGCGCGTGTGCGTGTGTGTGCGCGTGTGTGTGTGTGATGATTGCAATAAGAAGCAAAAACAACTTTAACGTGACGAACACGTGCGATGATTTAAAAGGCGATTGTTAACGTTTTGTACGAGAGAAAAAAATGTTTTTGCAATTGTACAAATAACACGTTCGTCAAAACAACACGTTGTTTAAATAAAAGCCTGTTTGTGTCGCTACTAAATGACGACAAAATTAAACGCGAATGTTTACAAAACACGCTTGAATTTTCTGTGCCTATTTCAAGTTAGTTCCGTGATGTTTTAAACGCGTTGGACACCCACGTGGCGAAATCAGATAGCGAAAATGCCCGTTTTTAAATTCGCTCGCCTGCCAGTTGAAATGAAAACCATCTCGAGGCGCGTTTTCTTCGTAGCGGCCACAGAAAAGATGTCGCGAGGGCATCGGCGTGCATCTCACCTGGCGCCGTCTCCCGGTGGCTCAACGACAAGTGCTGCGGGTTCACCTGCTTGCGGCGGGACATCGCCCCGGCATTTACTCTGGCATCGCCCGGTGAACGGCACTTGGAGTCGGCTCGGACCGTCGTGTCGGTCCGCTGAGGCTCTCGGCTGGACCGGACCCTTACTCCTCCGTTTTAAAATTGGGATTTGATTCGATTTGCTCGTCTTCCGCGAGAACTGGTGCGCAAGTTTGGCGGGCGCGCGAGGATGCGCGCTGCACGCTGTCCTTCTTCGGGCCGAGAGGAAACAAAACACCTGGACGTGCACAGCAGCAGGACGAAGAAGCCACGATGCCAAAACAAAAACAAAAAAAAACTGCAAAATCCTGCGCTGTGATGCTGCTTTCTTGCCGGTGTTAATTTAGGATCCCGCTGCAAGCAGTTTCCTCTTCTTTCGCTGCTGGTGCACTAAAAAAAAAAAATACAAATGACCCTTTGGCACCGGCTCCTTGTGTGCGTTTTGGCATCTGCGCTCGGAACGGCAACTCTTGGCTCCTGTGGCGGGAGACTCGCTGATGGAGAGAGAGAGAGAGAGAGAGAGAGAGTGAGCGAGTGAGAGAGAATGCATGGGCAGACAAGACACCTCCTCCTCTTCTTCCTCCTCCTTGTCCAACAACACAGTCCAAATGTTTCCTCCTGCTTTCCCTGTTGGGTCTTGTTTAAGAGGACGACCCCATTTGTGTGTGCGTGTGCGCGCGCGTGCTTGAGAAGTGCCTGGCAGGGCCGGATCAAGTGGGGCCGATGGCTGGTGTTGCATATGCCCACCCCACTTAGTTGTCTTTTTGTTTGTTTTTAATATTGACAACAAAAATCTTAAAGGTGTAAAATAATTGACATAAGGTGCGTTTGCAGGATGCTACATGCATGCCAGACCTACAGGAGGCGCTGCTTTGCACCTTTGTCGTTTTAGCTAATCGGAAGAGGGAAGAAAGTTACTCTGCTTTTTTTTGTTGTTGCTTGTACGTTTCTCCTGGCTGTCATACTTAAGTAAAAATAAAAAAATAAAAAAAATAAACAATTTTAATGCATAGCAAATAAACATTTCAGCCAATCAAAAGCAAGAAGAAAGTCTTGCAGAAAAGGTGTCACAGAGGGTCTCCCAAATGTTACGCTTTAGTATGTAGGTTGAAAAAAATAATAATGACAACCAAAACAAAAGATAAAAATATATTCCAAATCTATAGGAAGCGTTATAACCATTAAGGCCATTTTAGCCAATCAGAATCTAAAAGAAAGTAATCAAAATAAATTTTCTGACCTTTATTGACATTTTAGACTTATTATATTTTTGATTCATCGTATCAAACTGCCATTCTTCAAATTGGCAGGGGTTGTCCTCTGTAAATGAAACATTTCGTTGACAAAACAGGAAAACGTAAAATTAAATAAATCTTCAAAAAAATCTTTTCATTACCATCTTCATCACCTAATTCTCAATTAAATATACTTTATCTATTTAGTATTATGTGCATAGTTTTTGAAATAGTGTAACGTTTTTTTTTTAATAATAAAAAGCATCAATTAAAAGTCATGGAAAAATCATTATTTTCAGTTTGCAGTGAGTTGGCTGACATTTGAAGGACTTAAAAGCATGTTGATGCCATGACCATCGACACGCATGTGAGACAACAACGCCCTCTGTTGGCTCACGAGGGTAGGCCGCTTGTTAAACGTGCCAAGTGTATCTGCTCCTCTCATCAATTGCCTGTTTAGAGCTGCAGAGATGGCAAAAGGACTCCCACGCTCCACTTAAATTGAATTACAAAAAAAATTATCAATAATAATCAATAAGTACCTCTAAAAAGTACATGCTCTGAAAAATACTGAAGAAAAAAACAGAATTTTTACTGTAACTTACAATACCTATTTTGATAGCATGAAAAAAAAACTTGCTAATTCTCATAACTTTTTTTTCTTTTCAGATATGATGGAGAATTTCCAAATTAGTATTTTTTAGCAAACGACATCAACAAATACACCGCTCCAATCCATCAAGGTACGGCAATGCCCTCGCATGCGGGCAAGGAGAGCCACATTGATGCCCTTTTACTGCTTCTTTAACGCAACCCAAATTCACACACGCGGTCACTTTTGGACAGTAGTTAGGAAAGTCTTCTTCGTTTGCGTCTTCTCACTGTATTATACTGCCCCCGCTGGACGAATCGTGCACACCAGCAGGAGTCACAATAAATCACCTAATCTTTTCATTGCATTTAATTATGCTATTACAGTATGTTTTATAAAGCGCAAGGCTATTAAAAAGCAACTAATGAGCCGTCATCATTCACAGCGGCGAGCTGATGTAAAGCAGTAGAAATACATTGTCCAATATAAAACCGCAGCGTTTAAATGTTGACACCATTTCCTGGTGGAGCAGCAGAAGCAGAAGAAGAATCCGCGTTTGCGCTCCCGCTCGCCACAGCGGCGATACATTTAACGCCGGGCCATTAATAAAAGATGCTGAGCAATTTTAAGAGCATTAGAAGTTTGATTGCTGCGGGGCAGGCCTGGGGGACTTTCAGGCCCACTAATTATTTATATAAATGAAATGTCATCTCGGCTCTGGCTCAAGTAGACGTAAGCTCGGCAGACGCGGCGCCGCGGCCCGGGACGGAGATGGCACGACGACGACGGCCCTCGGCCGAAGTGGCGCACAATACATTTGGAAACTTTAAAGTTGTTAGTTCATCATTTTGTTTGGACTTTTGTTTTTTAAATACAGGCAGTTTTGATTCGTTTTTAGAACGAGTTTTTTTTAAATGCCTTATTTATTTGTTTATTTATTTTAAATACAGAGTATTTGTCGAGCAGAAGATTTTTAAAAAAAAACGTCAACTCCATTTTGGTTTGATGCAGCGTCTGACCCTCGCCGCAGTGTTGCAGTAAAATTAGTCGTTCTTTACCGAGGATAAATAATATATGCCTATGAGTGAAGTTACATTATCAGTCTGCATGTGTTTTTGCACAGTTTATGGTGAAGTATAACAACACCACATGCATGCAGATACTATTGAACTCGACTATGGCGTTTTGCATTGTTAGCATTAAGCTAAACAGACTTTCCTGTTGAGTGTATCCCTACCGCCAATTTATTTTAAAATTTCAAAATGATAGCTAAGTATTACAACAACAACAACAACAAAATTGTTTCCCTCTAAATCAAACCACCCCACCTTTGAACTGGTAAGCTTATCCCTACACATTTATCCAAATTTCAAAATAAAAGCCAAAAATTGAATATTCTTTGTTTTTCTCCTCTAACTCCTGAATTGTTTGACGCATTCAGAACGTTGAAACTTTAAACTAGTAAGCTTATCCCTACCACATTTTTTTTTCTAAATAAAAGGCAAAGATTATGATTTTTGTTTTATTTTTCTACTTTTTTTTTATCGATTCAAACCATCGTAACTCAAAATGTCTACCCGTTCATCTTCGGTTTCCACATATAGTAACTGATCCAAACAATTTCAACTAAAACATGTTCTGCTCATTCCAGGTCATTGTATGTCACTCCATGTCATCCGTATCATTCCACAACATCATTTAGCCTCAAAGAATTTACACGCAATTTCTCAAGAAATTGCATTCTCTAATTCTCTTTGTTTGATGTTAAGTTTGACAGTCAACCAACTGGGAGTGGCAAAAAAAATAGTAATTCATGTCGAGCCGTTAGTATCTCAAGGCACCAGTTTCCTGGGGCAGATGGACAACGCTAAATGATGTGATGCTCGATTAAACATGCGCCCCCAACTGGCAGAAATGTGTAACTGTACACACCTCCCAACTTTTTGGGGGGGTATTTTCAGCTTTCTGGTATTTTTTTTTTTTCTTGTTGTAACCAGACGGATGCTAAAAGAAAAACACAAACTGGAGTTCACGCACACTCTCTCCGGCTCCCTTGATCCTCACCCGTGGGTGCTCTCAATAATACATCAATGTCTCCATTATAGCTTGTACGCGCAGGCAGTTTAGGCTGCACGCGGGGTGGCGCCGCGCACGCGGAAAATACCCTTTGTGGACACGGGAAATGTTTTAAGTCCAAAGTGTTGCCTCCGAGGGGACACGCTGAGTGCCGGCGCCGAGCCGCTCGGTACCTGAACGCACCGCGGGGTGTTTAGAAGAAACCGGGCAAAGCGCAAGAAAGTTTGGGCGTGCTAACACTAACTTTCTAATAATCTATAATATATATATATATAAAATCAAATCTAATAAAGCATCTTCATCTTCATTGGTGACTCTATTCAGGACAAGCACTACAGACGATAGATGGATCAATCAATTAAACGTAAATAAAAA
The DNA here is from genome assembly GCF_051991255.1 of Vanacampus margaritifer. NCBI lineage: Eukaryota > Metazoa > Chordata > Actinopteri > Syngnathiformes > Syngnathidae > Vanacampus > Vanacampus margaritifer. The sequence goes on from NC_135450.1 coordinate 15,473,131, forward strand.
ATATATTTTTTAATTATTACATTACAGTATCCTCTCATATGGAAAATAAAAACTATTTTTTTAAAGGGCAATTACTACATGAAATAATGTAAATTATTTTTTAAAAGACTTCAAAATGTGTACAGTACATAAAAAATGACTAAATCAGTCAAATCAAAAGGAAATTATAATGTAAAATATGTAATTAACACAGTTTAAAAAATATATATTAAAAATATTCAAATAGACAAAAAATTAAAAAGCGATAACAAATGAATGAAAAATGTAATTGAAATATATACAAATATATGCAACATAATATGTACAAAAAAAATAATAAAAAGAAAATTACCAATTTGGCCGATGTGCAAGAAAATAATATAAGATGATATGAACAATTAATATGTTGTATGTTGCAAATAAAGCTGTGAAAATAGATCGAATTTTTTAATTTAAGTAAATAACTTTGAAAAATAAAGTACATTTGAAAACATGTTGAAATTATAAAAAAAAAATAGGCCATTGCATACGAGGACAAACGGGGCACACAATGCAGTTTTTATGAGTCAAAAGTGGGTTGAAAAAAGAAAAGAAGGGAATGTGGCACCCTTGGGGTCAAAGGCCGCGCCCATTTGGATGCGTCAAAGCTCAGCATGACATAAACAATGAGAGGTCCACTTCATGGAAATATGAATATTGCACTCATCTGAAGGCACAGCGCTTCATTATGCAATGTTTAATATTAATAAAGAAAGTAGATAGATATATTATTCATAAGCTGATTTACTGTGGAATCCATGAATGTGTGTGTGTTCGCGTGTGTGTGTGTGTGTGTGTTGACGTGAGTGACACATTGAGACGCTCCCTTGCTACGGGCGATACAAGCAGACGACGCTCTTACTCCTTTTCCATCCTGACAATTCCTGCCAGTGGTTAAGAGGATTTGTCCGAGCACGGATGAATTTATAATGAATGCAGATTCCCCATTTTTAATCGGGGGGGCCTAAATGATTCACCGCGGGTGCGTCTCAGAGGTGCGCCCGCCATGCGGTTCGACTGATGTCATTGAGGAACTTGTTTTTCACGGCAGGTCGTGACATGATGTCACTTTTAATTGTTGGGGATATATTAACAGCCAAATGAGAGTATCGCTGCATTTTTGGGGGGTAGTTGTTGCTTTTGGTCTACAAGCTCCCAAAAGTATTCTATAAGCGAGGGCATGTTCATTTCTTCTTCCCATCGTGCATTTTTAATAGTAATATTTTTCATGTCATTCTAAAACTATCCAATCATGGAAGGGGGATTTGAAAGTAATGTAGTAGCAGGCATACCTACCTATCTGTATTTTGACTATGTGAAGCACTATGTAAATCTCCTCTGTGAAAAGTTCTGTATGAATACATTTTATTTACTCATGAACAACGCAAAGCAAAATGCACTTTCTGTGATTATAGCACGAGTAATAATTAAAAATACTGTCAAACGTCACATTTGATTCAATTAGACGCCACTTGTTCTCTAGCACTTGATCTCAAATACCTTTTTTATAAACGATGTCAGGTGTCACATTTGATTAAATGAGACATCGCGTCCACTGTTTTCTCCACATTGACAAGTAGTTATTTGGCTCCCCCTAGTGTTCGTAATTGCAAATACAGGGTACGATGCAGTACATACACAGACAGTGCAGTAAAAAAAAATGCGCTAGACATGTTAGTTTATCAACCAAAATGTAACTCTAAATGTCACATTTTCTTGTTCAGCTCCCCCCCTCCCCCTATCTCCGTAGGGTTCGGAACATTTTGGAGTCCATTTACCAGCAATTCAAGTGAGTTTGTGGCACAACTAAATAAAAAAAAAACGGTCTGGTGTGCTAAATAACAGAAAATAAATATTAAAAATAATATTCAGCAAAAAATGTAATTATATCTTCAATTGTCAATATTCAAAATAAAAGTTTTAAAACGTTGAATTCGCCTGCCGTCGTACCGGATATCGTGTGTAAGCGTCATTACGTCACAGTACGTCCCATCCGCCTGAAAGCATAATGGCGGCGCTCTTACCACTCACAATGGACGCTGCTTGTTAGCATAGTTTGAGCCAACCCCCGATTGTACCTGCAAATCGTTTGGAAGGATATTTTCACGCCGACATGTTAAAGGTAGGACACGCTCTGTCTTTAGAAATATAAATTAAGCCTTTGGCAAATATTAATCAATTTGTATCCGGTTGACGTATTGCATCGGACTTAGCATGCTAGCCCGTTAGCGTGTTAGCTAGCCGGCAACGGTTAAATAGCAAAGTGACACGTTCAGGTTTCTCATTATTTCGCATTTTACATAATTCTGTAACATAAATGCTGTGTGGGTTGTTAATAGCGTAGTGGTTATGTGTCACTCATGACCTAACGTAGCTGTACAGCCAGGGTTAATAATTTGTGAATAAAAATCGGACCTCTAACTGTCGAACACTCGCACGATGAGGCACTGATAATGCTGGACTAGCATTTTTAAACATGTTTGTTCTTTATAGTCGGATTTTTTTTTTGTAAGTATTTTTAAAAAAACAAGTAAGTCCCCACCTATTAAAAAAATACTCTTTATAAGGTTTCTTTTCTGGGGGAAATGCAGGAACGACAAATAAGAAGTCAATGTAATAAATATTAAATACACGCCTGTCAATAATGTGCCCGGCACTTGTTAGAGAAAACGTTTTATTTACTTGCTTTTGCACTTTGAAATTATTGGGGAGCAGCTAGCCTAAAATCTAGTATTAGCATTATTTTAGTGTAATACAACTGCAGCACTAAATCAAATGATGACAATGTTTGAATGATTTTTTTCAATGGCCAGCAGGCGGTCAACGCAGGCCCCTCGACCTCGGTGGCCTCCCCCCAGCCGGTGAAGGAGTCGAAAGACAACGCGACGCTCGGCCAGCAGGCCATGTTGGACCACATCAAGCCATGCTGGTACTGGGACAAGAAGGATTTGGCACACACGCCCTCTCAGTCGGAAGGCCTGGACCCGGGTACGGAAGCCCGCTACCGCAGGGAGGGGGCCCGGTTCATATTTGACGTGGGCACCCGACTTGGCCTGTATCCTTTTCCATGGCACGTGTTTCAAAAGATGCTCGTAGGAAATAATATAGGCAGTGTCAGTATTTGTTTTCTTGACCACTGGCAGACATTACGACACACTGGCCACGGGCATCATCTACTTTCACCGATTCTATATGTTTCACTCGTTCAAGCAGTTCCCCAGATATGTAAGTTCACAACGTATGCCTGGGAAAGGACAAAAAAAAAAGGTTTATAAATGTCTTTTGAAAAATCTTTTTTTTATAGAGTTCAAATTTATTTGGAGGAAAATATTTTTATTTTTTAGATAAAAGTCAAGAAAGTGTCAATTTTTAGAGACACATTTTCTAAAAGAAGAAAAACTTTGTTCCTTAAAAGGTTGGGGTTTTTATTGTGAAGAAAGGTTGTACTTGGAAAAAAATCTTTCATTTCTTTACATTTATTGTGAGCAGAAATTTGTATTTTAAGTGTTTTTTTGTTTTGTTCTTTAGCCACATTTTGTGAAAAAAATATTTTTAGACATCCTTTCATACAATTTTTTTGTTAATTTTTTTCAGGAGGGAAGTTGTATTTTTCACTGACTTTTTTTTCTGTCAAGTAGATAAAGAAAACATTCCAATGAACAACAAAATTGATAATTCTTATGAAAAACAGAAAATGTTATTTAATAATAATAATAATGTTAATGGCATGTTTGTGTTTGAGGTGACGGGAGCTTGTTGTCTCTTTCTGGCGGGCAAAGTGGAGGAAACGCCCAAAAAGTGTAAAGACATCATCAAGACGGCTCGCAGTTTGCTCAACGACGTGCAGTTTGCTCAGTTTGGAGACGACCCCAAGGTCACCCTCGCAAACCTTGCTAGAAAATCAAAATAAGTTCACTACTTTTGCTTAAAAAACAAAACAAACGTGTGTTGCAGGAGGAGGTGATGGTGTTGGAGCGAATCCTGCTGCAGACGATCAAGTTCGACCTGCAGGTGGAACACCCGTACATGTTCCTCCTGCGTTACGTCAAGCAGCTCAAAGGTTGACGCAGGCATATTAAAATTGCACACTATGGGTATTGTCGTCTTTAGTTGACGTTTGACATCTCGTGTGACGTTTGACATCTCGTGTGGTTGAAAGGGGAGAAGAACAAAGTGTGCAAGGTTCTCCAGATGGCGTGGACCTTCGTCAATGACAGGTGAACCTCTCGTTACGTGACCGTGCACGTCAATTCACATTGCTGAGCAAGGGGCGTGGCTTCCAGACGACCTGTAGTAACCCCTTTCACGCCCCCCCCTTGCAGCTTGTGCACCATGCTGTCGCTGCAGTGGGAGCCGGAGATCATCGCGGTGGCCGTCATGTACCTGGCGGGCCGCCTGTGCAAGTTCGACATCCAGGAGTGGACGGCCAAGCAGTCGTCCCGCCGCTGGTGGGAGCAGTTTGTCCAGGACGTCCCCGTCGAGCTGCTCGAAGGTACGCAAATGCCGGCAAACTCAAACAAAGCATAAAAACCAACACACAACGTCCATAAGAAGGAAAAAGTAACTGTCATGACAAAAATCTCAAAGTTGATAAACGCCGCTGGATGTTGTGTTAGACATCTGCCATCAGATCCTGGACTTGTACTCCCACGGCAACAAGCCCATCCCCCAGCAGCTGCAGGACAAGCCCGCCGCCCCTGCCCTGACTCCCGCGCCCCCGGCGCCGCCGTCGTTGGTCGCCAACCCGCCCCCGCCGCCGGCCAAGAAGACGTCCCCGCAGGGCGGCAGCCCCGCGCGGCAACTCAAACGAGCACACGTGAGACAGCGCCTCGCTTGCTTCCATTTTGCTACTGCGTCGCGCCGCCGGCCACTAAAATCTTTGTTCTCCCTGCAGACCTCCCCCAAGGAAGAACCAAAGCCCCCAGGTTCGCCCCCAAACCATTCTGTATTACATCTACTGGTAACACTTTGAATATTTGAACATGTTTAATATTCTTTCATGTTCAGAACAAGTTGGATTAAAGATTCCTCGACTGGAGAGCCCCATGCCGCCGCTGCCCACCTCGCAGCCGCCACCGCCGCCAGGTACGGAAAAACCCAAAATGCACTTCATAGTCCACCTCTCACAACAAACACACGCAATCTAGACAAAAATTGTTGAATGTCATTTTATTTTTGTATAATATGTAATATTTTTGCCAAAAATAGTTTTATATCTTTGGGAGGGAAATTATTTTTTAACCTTTTTTTTTTCCCCAAAAATTGCATACTCTTATAAAAATGATTTTTTAAAATAAAAAGTGCCTTAAGTTTGGAAAGGGGTTTTATCTTATTTTAAAAGTTAATATGCCTTTTTTGTAAAAATAAATAAATACAAAAATGTTATCATACTTTTCAAAAAGTTATGAATTTAAAATAGCATTTTATATATCAAGAAAGTTGTTTTATTGTTTTGTTTACTAAAAAAATTAATGCATGTTTTTTTCACAAATTTTAAGCATTTAAAATTTTCTCAACTTGCTTTCAAGAAAGTTGTAAATTTTATTTTAAAAAGTTCGAGATTTATTTTTTTAGTCATGCATTTTTTTTTACAAAAAAATTCTTAGATGTTTACAAATAAATATTTCCCAAAGTTGTATATTGTACTACTAAAGGTTATGTGTTCCTTTTTTAAGTTATTTTTTTAATATGAAATTAATGTAACAACTTACTCAATTGTAAGTAATATAATTTACAAAAGTCATGTATTTAAAAGTAATTTTTCAAAAAAATATTTTTCTTCTTTCAAAAAATAATGTCAAAAGTAATCTTTTCAAAAAACAATTTATGTATATATATTTTTAGGTGGGGGAAAAAGTTGTATATTTAAACAAAAAAGTCAAACAAAAAAAATATTTTTCTCCCACGCGTGTAAGCTTTCAAAATCAAATATTTTTTTCAATTTTTCATTTAAGAGCGCAAACCCGCCGCCCCCGCCCCACCCACTGAAGCGGAACCGCCGAGCGAAGTGGCTCCCCCGCCCCCTCACGCGCCGCCGCCCAACCAGCCCCACGCGCCCCCTCCTCTCCCACACCGTCCGCCCCCGCCGCCGCCCTCCAACTACGTCATGTCCACCACCAGCTCATACATGTCCAGCGAGGGCTACCAGAGTCTTCAGTCCATGATGAAAACGGAGGCGGCCGCCTACGCGCCCCCCATGCCGCCTACCTACGCCCCACCGATGCCGCCCTACCACGTGTACCCGCCGCCAACAGCCCCGCCGCCAGCCCATCCTCCGCCGACCGGCTATCCGCCGCCCGCCATGCCTCCCAGCTACCCGCCACCGGGCTACACCAACTTCCCCCCGCCGCCCCACATGCCCCCGACCCACGTGCCCCCGCCCATGGGCCTCCCCCCTGCCGGGTACCCGCCTCCACCTGTGCCGCAAGGCCAGTCGCAGGTTCCCCTGCCCCCGCCGCCTGGCATACCCATGAACCGCGGCAGCTGGATGAGATGAACTTCCATCAACAGAATCGTCAAAGTGAGTTGTTATTTTATTTTACTGTTTAGGTTTGGCGGGTACAAAATGTTCACTTTTGACGCCGTTTCCACAATGTTGTCTGTTCAGCCTTTCAAGCAAATAGTAGCCTTCCCAATCACTGAAATTAAAATGTAGCTTCATGTAATAAAATAAAAGTAGTTTCTTCTGAACAAAATGTAGCTTCGTGTAATGAAGTACAGTTTCTTCACAAAAAATATTCAAATAAAAGAAAAAGTGTGTCGCAAATATACTTTGAAAATTGTGGAATTTGACAACTCACCAAACGAAATAACCAAACGTTCCCATTTGTGCCACAAGGGGGCAGTGTCGGTGCAGAAATCAAGCAAGCATGCGAGTCGTTGAATCAACTCTTGTTTATTTTTCTCCTGATTCTAAACTCGGCCAATTCCGCCAGCTGCAATCAGCTCGGATGGCTTGAGGTGGACGGGAAGACGTTACGGTCATGCTAGCCACTACGGGCGGGAATGTCGGCCATTCAGCATCGTCGCTGCGAGTGTTCCAAATGCAAAAACATGTACAAGTTTCAATGTCTAGTATACATTTTTCTATAAGAGAATCATGGCTTCCAGTCACTTCCTAGAAAAAAAGGACACTTTTTACTGGGAATTAAATTCATATTGGGACCACACTGGAGAATTAAAAAGAAAATGGGCCGTCACATTTTACTACCAAAATGTACGATTAAAACTTCCATGATAACTTTACAAATAAACAAAAAGTGTTTTCACAGTGGTGGGTGGGGGTACATGTCCTTTTCCCACCCAAAAAGTTTTTTTTTTTTTTTCACCAAAAACCCTATTGCAGTTTAAAAAAAAAAAAGACTTTTTGTAAAATAAATTGTATTTAAAGCTACTGTTTGGGTTTTGTTTTCGAGTGTGGCCCTAATACTGTTTGCTCGTGAATGGAGGCGCACAGTGGACACGTTTGATTTCGGAAGTGCAAGCTTAAAGAAGGGAGTGTTGCGTCCATCTCTCGGTGCACTCTCTTGCTTCTGACATCAGTTTTTTTTTTTAAGGTTGGGGGGGGGGGGGTACAGCTAACTTCAAAATCCTAAAAAGTTGCAAAGAACATGCACAGCGTCGAGACACTTTCCACTTGCGCGTGACGACGACCTGAGAAACGTGATTGTCGAGCATGCACAGCATCAAACGGGCTCGTTTCAGCGTTTCAAAAGTCCACAGAATTTAAAAAACAAACAAAACAAAAAAAACCTTCTTATTCCCCAGGAGAGAACTAGTAGCCACATAATAACAAATGGTATTCACAATAACGGCAAACTTGTCATTTGTGTTCTAAATAGTTGATCACATGGCCACGCTAGGTTCGCACCCATGACAATTAGCGCAATGCTCAAAGGAGAAGAAAAAAAGAAATTACAAGAATAAAGTTGGAACGCTACAGGGGTATTTTTTTTTAGAATAAGTATTATTTTAAAGGATAAAATTAAGTTATGAGAAGGAAAAATATATAATTTTGGGAAAACAAAAAAAAGTTAAGAAAAATAAACTTATCCTAAGAAAATTCTTGAACTACTGTTTTACCTTTCTATTAAGTCAATTTTCAGTACTTAAGTAATGAGAGAAAACTGATTTTAAAAGTAACTTAATTAGGACAAAATGTCATAGAAAGATGTAATATTACACGTGGTTCCTTTTAATGAGGGGGCGGGATTAATAGTACTTAAAAATATTGTAACATGATCAAAAGTTGGACTTTATTCTCGAAGGTAAAACGTTAACATTTTATCCAGAATTGTGATAGCTGTATTATTTTTCATGTACAATTAATACTTTTAAATGATTTTTTTCCCCACTTGCTATCAACTGATAATATCACATGTGCTGAGGAAACGGGGAACAACCAATCACAGCTCACCTGTTTTCCAAGTGGCAAAATTAGTTTTTAAATGTATTAATTGTTCATGAAAAATTATGACATTATGGACCAAAAATCTTCTTACTGTCAAAAATGGCTCAATGAGTCCTAAACGAAGAAAAAAAAAATCTTGTTATTTTCCAACTTTATCCTTGCAGTATATCTTTCTTTCCTATCTGAGCGTGGCCCTAATCATCGTTGGTGAAATAGAAAAAAGTCAAACATAAACAATGAAGTCTTCCTCTCGTTTGTTTTTATACAGAATATACAAAGTTAACGAGCCCAAAAGGTGCTAAGTCACAGTGGGTCCACGCCACTTAACACTAGAACCGTTTAGACCGTTTTCTACTCACTAGTGATAATAAACATGACAGGGCACCGCTTTGCAAGTGATTCGTCAACAATAAGAAAGTACAATTTGTCACCGTCAGGCTACACTTAAATCTTAATTGCAAGACTTCGTATTGCGCTAACGCTAACAAGAAAACCCTATACGGTCAAGCTCACTGGAGTCTGAGGGGATTGGAAAGCGGTACCCGTAACCCGAGCTAGGGGGCGCTACAGGAGCTCATTAAAAAAAAAAAGGGTCGATATCTTGTGTGCTTGGAACCACCTCACGTTGGCACCTTCAAAGTCAAAGTGGCTGCAACATTGTGGTGAAGGTCAAAACTAGCGCTCGCTAATTTCTCTTGTGTTGTCGGCGTGTTCCAGTTTTTTTTCTAGGGCGGTGGGACATCACGGACTAACGCCCCCTGGTGGCGGGCGGCGCTACAGAGGCCCCTTGAACTGGTTGCCCGACAGGTGCTGGCGGATGGACAGCTTGGAGCCGGCCGCGTCACCCAACTTCCTCCACACCACCTGCACAGCCAACATTTACAAACACAGAATAAATTTGAGGGAGAAAAAGACATGTTTTTCCATAATATTGACTTTTGTATATCCCGCAAAAATTATTTTCGGAAGGGGGGTAAAAAGCTATTTAAAAAAAAAAAAAAACTCTTATTTGCAAACAAAAAGATCATTGAGTGTTTTTGAGACAAGTAGTTTTTTTTTTTTATTCACATTTCATAACCGTCTTGTTCCGCCTGCTATTCATTTTGGCTGTAATTCCACTGTCAACCACCAGAGGGTGGCACCTCATTTTGTGTACATATGAAAGAGGAAGTGTTTCAGCTCGGCCTCGTTTATACTGAAGATGATTGAATGTTAAATCATGTTCAAGTCTGCTTTGTTGTTGATTTTGTCAAGGAAAACATGTTCTTTACTGTAACTACAGAGGGGATTGGTACACTATTTTGAGTGCATTTAAAGACCTTAAAAAAATATATGCGCTGTAGATGCTACAAAAACATACCTATGGACTATTTGTGGTGGTCTTGAACGTGTGTGTGTTTGCGTGCATGTGTTGACCTACGTTGCACATCTCCCTGACGATGGCCTTCTCCTTCTCGCTGAGGTCGTCCTCGTAGTCTTCAGGAACTTGCTTGTCTAAGTTGTCGTGGACCTCCAGAACCTGCAGGGGCCCAAAGTCAACGTGAGCCGCGGCAGCCTAAGAAAACTCGGCTCGGTGGAAGCCCCGCCCTCCCGCTCACCTTCATGGCGTGCACCACGGCCTCGGGCTTCTGGACACACGACAAATATCCCGTGGCCGGAGACGATTCGCTGGTGGGGAGACGACCTGAACCCTGCACAATAACGACAAACACATTAGCGTTAGCGTTAGCATACCTGACACACTGGCATGAACAGAATACTGTGATGACTGCGTGTGCTGACCATGTTGTGCATAGCGTCGTGTCGCTGGGGCAGCGAGGACAGCTGCGACTCGGAGTGGTACAGGGTCATCCCTTTCCGCAGGGCTCGCAAGTCACCTGGATTACACTGAACACGCAAACATCGTGACGATTATGACTATATGAAGAGAAATCCTGCCGTTAAAACAAACAATCCGCTTGAACCCGCAGCCCCTCCAAACAGAAGCACAGCAGAACATGCACCAAATTCCAAGACTGAAAAAGTAGGCCAGATTTACTCAATGTCGGTGTAAATATGCGCCAATGCTATAAATGGCGGCACATCTCCGAGCGTGGCCTCACCCGAGCGCGTGCTTTAGCGTCCCGCTAACCTTTTGCAATCCTTCCGTAGCGCCGGCTGATCTTTACAGTGCTTTACCATCATTCAAAAGACGTTTGTCTGCCGGGCTTGTTGGCCGAGAAAAATGTCACGTCCGCTGGACTGAAACAAAGCCTTCGATGATCTCATCCGGATAATAAGAGCGACGGAGCCCGCTGGATAACTTCCAACTTTAGCATCACTAACGACAAAATGGGACTCGTTCTCGGTTAAATTCACATCTTTCATCTTCAAATAAGATACAAATACTATTAAGTGTACTAGTTTTTGTATAAATAAATAAAAAAAGCCTTACTATACAAGGACATGTTTTTGTTTGAACAAAACAATGATTTGGTCATTTATTATAAAAAAAAAAAAAAAGACGCCTTTCTATACATGGTCTTTTTTTTTTTTTGCAAAAAAATACTTTGGTCATTTATTATAATAAAAGACGCCTTTCTATACATGGTCTTTTTTTTTGCAAAAAAAATGCCTTTCTATACATGGTCTTTTTTTTTTGCAAAAAAATGTTTTGGTCATTTATTATTTAAAAAAAGACGCCTTTCTATACATGGTCTTTTTTTTTTTTTTTTTTGAAAAAAAATGCTTTGGTCATTTATTATAAAAAAAAGACGCCTTTCTATACATGGTCTTATTTTTTATTTTTTTGCAAAAAAATGCTTTGGTCATTTATTATAATAAAAGACGCCTTTCTATACATGGTCTTTTTTTTTTTTTTTAGGAAAGGTTGCGTTGGTCATTATTAAAAAAAGACGCCTTTCTATACATGGTCTTTTTTTTATTTTGCAAAAAAATGCTTTGGTCATTTATTATTAAAAAAAGACGCCTTTCTATACATGGTCTTTTTTTTGCAAAAAAAATGCCTTTCTATACATGGTCTTTTTTTTGCAAAAAAAATGCCTTTCTATACATGGTCTTTTTTTTTTTGCAAAAAAATGTTTTGGTCATTTATTATTTAAAAAAAGACGCCTTTCTATACATGGTCTTTTTTTCTTTTTTTTTTTGAAAAAAAATGCTTTGGTCATTTATTATAAAAAAAAGACGCCTTTCTATACATGGTCTTATTTTTTATTTTTTTGCAAAAAAATGCTTTGGTCATTTATTATAATAAAAGACGCCTTTCTATACATGGTCTTTTTTTTTTTTTTTTAGGAAAGGTTGCGTTGGTCATTATTAAAAAAAGACGCCTTTCTATACATGGTCTTTTTTTTATTTTGCAAAAAAATGCTTTGGTCATTTATTATTAAAAAAAGACGCCTTTCTATACATGGTCTTTTTTTTGCAAAAAAAATGCCTTTCTATACATGGTCTTTTTTTTGCAAAAAAAATGCCTTTCTATACATGGTCTTTTTTTTTTTGCAAAAAAATGTTTTGGTCATTTATTATTTAAAAAAAGACGCCTTTCTATACATGGTCTTTTTTTCTTTTTTTTTTTGAAAAAAAATGCTTTGGTCATTTATTATAAAAAAAAGACGCCTTTCTATACATGGTCTTATTTTTTATTTTTTTGCAAAAAAATGCTTTGGTCATTTATTATAATAAAAGACGCCTTTCTATACATGGTCTTTTTTTTTTTGCAAAAATTGCTTTCGTCATTTATTATAAAAAAAAGACGCCTTTCTATACATGGTCTTTTTTTTATTTTGCAAAAAAATGCTTTGGTCATTTATTATTAAAAAAAGACGCCTTTCGAAACATGGTCTTTTTTTTGCAAAAAAATGCTTTGGTCATTTATTATTAAAAAAAAGACGCCTTTCTATACATGGTCTTTTTTTTTGCAAAAATTGCTTTCGGCATTTATTATAAAAAAAAGACGCCTTTCTATACATGGTCTTTTTTTTTTTTTTTTTTTTTGTAAAAAAATGCTTTGGTCATTTATTATAATAAAAGACGCCTTTCTATACATGGTCTTTTTTTTTTGCAAAAAAATGCTTTGGTCATTTATTATTAAAAAAAAGACGCCTTTCTATACATGGTCTTTTTTTTTTTTTTTTTTGCAAAAAAATGCTTTGGTCATTTATTATAATAAAAGACGCCTTTCTATACATGGTCTTTTTTTTTTGCAAAAATTGCTTTCGTCATTTATTATTAAAAAAAGACGCCTTTCTATACATGGTCTTTTTTTTTTTTTTTTAGGAAAGGTTGCGTTGGTCATTATTAAAAAAAGACGCCTTTCTATACATGGTCTTTTTTTTATTTTGCAAAAAAATGCTTTGGTCATTTATTATTAAAAAAAGACGCCTTTCTATACATGGTCTTTTTTTTGCAAAAAAAATGCCTTTCTATACATGGTCTTTTTTTTTTTGCAAAAATTGCTTTCGTCATTTATTATTAAAAAAAGACGCCTTTCTATACATGGTCTTTTTTTTTTTGCAAAAATTGCTTTCGTCATTTATTACTAAAAAAAGACGCCTTTCGAAACATGGTCTTTTTTTTGCAAAAAAAATGCCTTTCTATACATGGTCTTTTTTTTTGCAAAAATTGCTTTCAGCATTTATTATAAAAAAAAGACGCCTTTCTATACATGGTCTTTTTTTTTTTTTTTTTTTGTAAAAAAATGCTTTGGTCATTTATTATAATAAAAGACGCCTTTCTATACATGGTCTTTTTTTTTTGCAAAAAAATGCTTTGGTCATTTATTATTAAAAAAAAGACGCCTTTCTATACATGGTCTTTTTTTTTTTTTTTTTTTTGTAAAAAAATGCTTTGGTCATTTATTATAATAAAAGACGCCTTTCTATACATGGTCTTTTTTTTTTTTTTGCAAAAAAATGCTTTGGTCATTTATTATTAAAAAAGACGCCTTTCTATACATGGTCTTTTTTTTGCAAAAAAAATGCCTTTCTATACATGGTCTTTTTTTTTTGCAAAAAAATGTTTTGGTCATTTATTATTTAAAAAAAGACGCCTTTCTATACATGGTCTTTTTTTTTTTTTTTTGGCAAAAAAATGCTTTGGTCATTTATTATAAAAAGAGACGCCTTTCTATACATGGTCTTTTTTTTTTTTTTTAGGAAAGGTTGCGTTGGTCATTATTAAAAAAAGACGCCTTTCTATACATGGTCTTTTTTTTATTTTGCAAAAAAATGCTTTGGTCATTTATTATTAAAAAAAGACGCCTTTCTATACATGGTCTTTTTTTTTTTTTTTTTTGCAAAAAAATGCTTTGGTCATTTATTATAAAAAGAGACGCCTTTCTATACATGGTCTTTTTTTTGCAAAAAAAATGCCTTTCTATACATGTTTTTTTTTTTGCAAAAATTGCTTTCGTCATTTATTATAAAAAAAAGACGCCTTTCTATACATGGTCTTTTTTTTATTTTGCAAAAAAATGCTTTGGTCATTTATTACAAAAAAAAAGACGCCTTTCTATACATGGTCTTTTTTTGCAAAAAAAATGCCTTTCTATGCATGGTCTTTTTTTTTTTTTTTTGCAAAAAAATGCTTTGGTCATTTATTATAATAAAAGACGCCTTTCTATACATGGTCTTTTTTTTGCAAAAAAAATGCCTTTCTATACATGGTCTTTTTTTTTTTTTGCAAAAATTGCTTTCGTCATTTATTATTAAAAAAAGACGCCTTTCTATACATGGTCTTTTTTTTGCAAAAAAAATGCCTTTCTATACATGGTCTTTTTTTTTTTTTGCAAAAATTGCTTTTGTCATTTATTATTAAAAAAAGACGCCTTTCTATACATGGTCTTTTTTTTGCAAAAAAAATGCCTTTCTATACATGGTCTTTTTTTTTGCAAAAAATGCTTTGGTCATTTATTATTAAAAAAAGACGCCTTTCTATACATGGTCTTTTTTTTGCAAAAAAAATGCCTTTCTATACATGGTCTTTTTTTTTTTTTTGCAAAAATTGCTTTTGTCATTTATTATTAAAAAAAGACGCCTTTCTATACATGGTCTTTTTTTTGCAAAAAAAATGCCTTTCTATACATGGTCTTTTTTTTTGCAAAAAATGCTTTGGTCATTTATTATTAAAAAAAGACGCCTTTCTATACATGGTCTTTTTTTTGCAAAAAAAATGCCTTTCTATACATGGTCTTTTTTTTTGCAAAAATTGCTTTCGTCATTTATTATAAAAAAAAGACGCCTTTCTATACATGGTCTTTTTTTTTTTTTTTTGCAAAAAAATGCTTTGGTCATTTATTATAATAAAAGACGCCTTTCTATACATGGTCTTTTTTTGCAAAAAAAATGCCTTTCTATGCATGGTCTTTTTTTTTTTTTTTTTTTTGCAAAAAAATGCTTTGGTCATTTATTATAATAAAAGACGCCTTTCTATACATGGTCTTTTTTTTTTTGCAAAAAAATACTTTGGTCATTTATTATTAAAAAAAGACGCCTTTCTATACATGGTCTTTTTTTTGCAAAAAAAATGCCTTTCTATACATGGTCTTTTTTTTTGCAAAAATTGCTTTCGTCATTTATTATAAAAAAAAGACGCCTTTCTATACATGGTCTTTTTTTTTTTTTTTTGCAAAAAAATGCTTTGGTCATTTATTATAATAAAAGACGCCTTTCTATACATGGTCTTTTTTTGCAAAAAAAATGCCTTTCTATGCATGGTCTTTTTTTTTTTTTTTTTTTTGCAAAAAAAATGCTTTGGTCATTTATTATAATAAAAGACGCCTTTCTATACATGGTCTTTTTTTTTTGCAAAAAAATACTTTGGTCATTTATTATTAAAAAAAGACGCCTTTCTATACATGGTCTTTTTTTTGCAAAAAAAATGCCTTTCTATACATGGTCTTTTTTTTTGCAAAAATTGCTTTCGTCATTTATTATAAAAAAAAGACGCCTTTCTATACATGGTCTTTTTTTTTTTTTTTTGCAAAAAAATGCTTTGGTCATTTATTATAATAAAAGACGCCTTTCTATACATGGTCTTTTTTTTGCAAAAAAAATGCCTTTCTATACATGGTCTTTTTTTTTGCAAAAATTGCTTTCGTCATTTATTATAAAAAAAGACGCCTTTCTATACATGGTCTTTTTTTTGCAAAAAAAATGCCTTTCTATACATGGTCTTTTTTTTTTGCAAAAAAATACTTTGGTCATTTATTATAAAAAGAGACGCCTTTCTATACATGGTCTTTTTTTTTTTTTTTTAGGAAAGGTTGCGTTGGTCATTATTAAAAAAAGACGCCTTTCTATACATGGTCTTTTTTTTATTTTGCAAAAAAATGCTTTGGTCATTTATTATTAAAAAAAGACGCCTTTCTATACATGGTCTTTTTTTTTCTTTATTGTAAAAAAAAAAAAAAACTTTTATTATACATGGTCATTTAAAAAAAAATACTACATGGTTGTTTAAAAAAACAAAAACGCAATTGCCTGATGGCAAACTATGCCTCTGGTCCACAGGAAGGTCAACATTCCTGTGATAAGAGACTTTTGTCCTCCTCAAGCTTACAGCGGGACGTTTAACAACCACTTGACTAATCCCCCCCGTAAGAGGCCCACCTCCGTAAACTCCAGAGACTTTTTAGTCCATAACGTAACAAAACATAACAATCATTCCAAAGAAGAGTAAAAAAAATAAAGCACTCACTGCATTATGAATGTTCGGCTCTACCTGTGACGCTCTCGTCGTCTCAAATATTTATGCCGCCGCCAGCAGACATCCCGACAAGCCGAGACAAGAGCAACTTTTTGAATGCGCCACACAGCAACTGTAGCCTTTTTGCTCACCTTGCCAGGAAATCATTCGTGGACAAGAGCCAAAAAAAGGTCCGGACACACGCGACAAACATCGCGCTCGCAAACTGCTTTGACTTGAGACTAAACTAGGCTAAAGACATTTGCTGCTTAGATAAAAATGCCTTCAGGGTTGCTATTGGTCGTTATATTAGCTCATTTATTAATGTAACAAATTAGCTTTGAGTCAAGTTTAATGTTTAAAGCCAATTGCATTTCCATCTTAAAATGAACTCCGTTTGTTTATATGACGCATGAAAGAGTATCACGCGGCTAAAGCTAAAGCCGTTAGTTGTTACTAGCCTTTTGTGATTATGGAAAAAAGTTAGCCATCATTTCTGAGACAAAGTTCATTTGTAATGCAGATTTGATTTAAATCATCAACCTATCATATATATATATGTTGTTCAGATTCCAAATTTAAAAAAAAAATAGACAAAAAAACACAACACAACAAACAAACACGAGGCTAAAGCTGTTAGCTTATATTAGCATCCAGACAAAAATGAAAGGCTTGATTGGTTTGAGTTTTGAGATGAGATGGCAAGTTTTTTTTGTGTACGTGTGTGTGTGTGTGTGTGTGTGTGTGTGTCCACCCTTTGTAGAAGAAAGCCAAAAAAGCTGTGCTGAAAGTTCCGCCACCAAAGAGACAAGCCAGTGGAAAACAGACAAGCTTACGAGTTACCTTCTTCATTTGTATCTGTGATAAACTAAAGCGGCTATGAGCCTGCAGAAGGAAAAACAGGAATGTTGTTGACCACATATGAGGACACTGACATAAAAAAAAAATGAAAAAATTAAATAAAATCCAAAAACAAAGTGAAATTGATCATTTAAAAAAAAAAAAAAGTCAAAATATACATAGTTAAAATTAAACAATGATAAGCTTGTAAAATAGATGAGGGGGGTGGGGTGAGGGGGTAGTACAAATTAAAGCGTTAGGTATGACAATCCAATGAGTTAAAAAAAGAAAGTATGTAATGAGGAAAAATAACTCCAATCGACTTTATTTCTATTGCAAATTTTATAAACAAATGTTTCCAAAGTGCTTTTTATTAAAATTAAGATTCGCACACTATCATACACATAAAATCTAGTAAAACCAACTTTAAAAATAAAAACAACCACTAAAATAATAAAATAAATATGTAAAAAAAAAAATGTTTTAATTAATCATTAAAAAAAAAAATTAAATTAATCATTAAAAAATATATTTAATTAATCATTAAAAAAAAAAAAATATATATATATATATATATATATTAAATAAATAAATAACAGAAGTCGTGGTTACGGTATATGATGAAAGAGAGTCGTTTTTTTTCCAGAGCGCCGTCGTTGCATCTAACGAGCAACCCTTACGTCTCTGCTGGTGTGACCTCGCCGTGAACCCCTTTCTCTTCCCCGAACACCCCCCCCCCCCTCTCTCCCCCTCGTCCCCCTCCCACCTCCACGCTGGCATCTTCCAAACGTGGGCGAAGTCATCGAGAGGTTAACACCGCTGGATTCTGTCATTTAGCGTCTCCTCGCTCTTTTGCCACGGGGGCTAACCGACGCTCGCCATTGAAGCCTCCGTCATGAATTAAACATGCATCAACACCGAGACGCACGCAGACATCCGCCGATGACTCGCATCATCTCGTGTTGTGGGCTCCGCTCCAAAAAAAAAAAATGAAAAAAAAAATGAAAAAAATAAAAAATAGCGCTTCTTCTGGATGAGTTCAAACGCAGGCCGCCGGCGGATCTTTTGCTCGACCGCCGTTTGACCATTTCGACATCATCGCAGTCTGGATCAAAAATACTCAAAGCGTCGAGCGCCTTTCCAGAGCTTTGGATAATCGACGTGAGCTCCCAGAAACGGCTCGAAAGACACTCATGTGGATTTCTTTTAAGCTGAATACAATTCAGACAGACGATTAATCAGCTGAATACTTAAAAAAATATATATATGGTGCAACGATTAATTGACAAGTCCATCATAAAATTAATCGATAATTAATTTTGATAATTTAGTGCATCATCAAATTATTATTATTATCTAAAAAATAAACAAATAAAATAAATTAAATTCATTATTTTTGGTTATCGAGGAATCATTTAGAAAGCTTTTTAACTCATTTACTGCCAGCCCAGTAAAAATGGATCTTTGACGTCTATAGCCGTCAATGGCAGTGAATTGATTAATTTGAAATGGTCAAAAGGAATGAAATTTCAGCTTCTCAACATTAAATATTCTCAGATTTCTTTTTATACGGGTTTGGTCGATAATATGTCAGAAAATGAGCAAAAAAGTTTATCATTGTTTTCCCAAATGAAAGCAGATGTTTGTAAATCTCTTATTTGATTCAACACGATTAGTCTGCTGTCAACAATTCTGAGGATTTTGGACAATGTCAAAAACTATCAATTGATTTGCTAATCGATTAGTTGCCGATTGACAGATTACGGATCTTTACTAACGGAATTTGGCCCCCGCGCTGCCTCACCTGCGACAGCAGCTTGTTGTTGTCGTCCTCCAGGATTCGCACTTTGGTCTCCAGCTGCCGGATGTAGTTGGAGGAGGAATCTGCAGCAGAAGACGAAGAAGAAAAGAAGGGAGGAGACGCCATTAGCATTTCAAAAGACGTCAAGACGGGGAAGAACGAGGCGGCGGCCGGTGGCCGGTGGCCGGCGCCAGAAGACCCGCAGGAGCTCACGAAAGGTTTCACGCACTTTGCTATACAACAACAGACGTTTTTCAAATGGAATTGGTGGAGTTTATATAAAAAAAAAATCAATTTAGTTCACCTCTTTATTTTATCTTTTAATTGATGAATCAAAAATAATTATGAAAAAGTGACAGTGATGGAATCATTAAAAAAAAGAAAGCTTAAAAAAGCTGCTTTTTTTTCCTAAAATGATGCCCGTAAAATTACTTCTTTTTTTAAATACATTTTTTTTAGTTACTAGTTCAATTCTATTGAGGATTTATAAAAAAATATATATATATATTAAAAAAATATTAAAAAGTGACAGTAATTGATTTTTTTTTTTTTTTTTTACAAATGTCTTAAAGGAAATGTGAGTAGAATTATTAGAAAAGCATATTAATTTATTCACATAAAATGTATTATTCACGTTTTTTAAGTTTGAAATCTGATTGGTTGAAATATTCATAAAAATGATGGAATATTTTATTGTAATTTTAGTTGTTTTTTGGGGGGTAATCTAATAAAACAGGAATAAAAATATATACAGTATATGCATTTTTTAAAATATGCACTACAAATGTTATTGTTCATTTTAATCATTTTTAAAGTGAAAAATAAAATTTGCTACGGCAAATATTCTTAAATAATTATGAACAATGACAGCAATTGAAAGGTTTTTCTTTCAATTAAAAAAAACTTTTTAAATGAATTTAAATGATTCACATTAAATGACTTATTTTTTTTAACTTGTTTTTTTGCTGAAAATTAAATTTGATAGAGCAAATGTTGATTTTAGATCCCCAAAAACATTTTAAAAAATTATTATATTTGTTTTTATTTTAAATAAACCCCCAAAAAATGAAAAAAATGAAACTGGTAGTACACAGTATCAATGTTCAAATAATAAAAAAAAATTTTTAAGTCACACTTGGCAAATACCCCCACAATACCCCCCCCCCCCCCCCCCCAAAAAAAAAAAAAAAACAGCTATTCGTTTTCATATCCCCATATGCACTTGGAAAGGGGGAAAAAAACATCTGTTAAAGGGTGTCGGGTTGAAAAGCATCAACATTCCTTTGGCGATTCTCCCTGTGTGACCCGACCCGACGTCCTTTAGCATTCTTTCCCGCCGCATGTTTGCGGTCAAAGCGGCAAACGAGCATCACGCGTTTCCCCGCTTGTTTTGCGGCGGGTTCAAACTGTGGACAGGAGCCACGTGACGCTCGTCATCCCGGTCCCTGTAGGTGGCGCCGAGCCCGTTCTCCAAAAAGGCGCGTTTCATTTACAGCACCATCAAAGCTGGAGTCAGAACGGCGCGCCGCGTGGTGACGGGTTCGGGAGGGATCCGCCTGCTTTTGTCAGACAAAAGACACCTGACCACGATTTCACTTGATATATTTACAGACGAGTTGGAAAAGTTTTCTTTGGCGGTTTTTAAAACACAGGCAAGTCTAAATGTGTTAAAGTTGTAGTTTGCCAATTTCAAATATTATTGTAAACAGGAAAAGGCCGATTACGGTTGACAGAAATGTTATGTTTTTTTTTAAACCATATCCATTTCTCACAAATCTGGAGCATATACCCTCAAAGCGACGTAATACACAAACGGCGGCGGCGGCGTGTCCGTATAAAGACTCGGTGGCCACTAATCTCCCGGTTGTGCCTTGTGACCCGCTAATCTGGACTCATCTGATGCCGGCCTGACCTTCCGCAACCACTCAAGCCGATTAAGGTGAAGGTTCTTTAACCTTCGTCGGGCAACATGGATGGACCAATCAACGCGCATCCTTGCTTGTTTATGGTCGTCTCTTATTGGCCGGAAGAATGTAAACAGGAAGTGAGGTTGTTTTTTTTTCACATTGGAGGCTAATTCGGAGTCCCACTATTATGCTAGCATGCTAGCTGAAATGCTAAATTGACACACACTCAAACCCGCATTCAAATTGCCTGTTTTTGTGGGTATCCAAAGCAGGACTTGACTTTGAGCCACCAGAAGCCCCCGCGGGGGGCCGCGGTTAAACTTTAGCATCATGTCCGAGTGGTCGTGGCGCTAATCCGTCACGGAGGGTCCCGCTCGCACGCACACTCGTCAAAAGCAAGATCTTGCCTCCAATGTGTCTTTGTTATTACAGTTCTTACGACTTGTAGGTTTTACAATAAAAATAAAGCAAAATCTCTCATTACATTTTAAATGTATTTTTCTTGTAAAAATATTTTTTTACTAAATAATTTTAATCTAAAATTGTTAAATATTGGATATTTTAAAATGTTTTGTTTACCACAACTATTCGATTTAACAATTAAAAAATTTTTTTTTTATTAAACTAAAAAATTCCCCCTACACAATTTTTTTTTTTAATTTTCAATTATTAAACTACTCAAATGTATCAAACAAAACTAAACAAAACTGTCTTGATTACTACAATTTTACAATATTTTCTAACCAGTTAAAATATTCTTCCTAAACAAAAATAATTATTAAAATTTTAAAAAAAAATTGCTACCAGTATACTATAAAACAAAGTATTTTATAAAATAAATATTTACTTCTAAAAATGCTCTTTTCTAATCGAGTTACTTTGGAAACATTCGCTGGCCCAGCAATCAGAGCCTCGTCCACCCCCCCCGCCCCCCAAGGAAGGCGGTCCGGCCGAAAATAAACTAATTAGCCGTCGGGACGGGAGTGGGGGGCTCGCTAGCGACTGTTTGAAAGGCGACCTTGTTAATTAGGCATGAGCACAGCAAAATTCACACCTCATGTTGACTCCATTGCAAGTGTCTTTAAATATGTGTGCGTGCGTGTAGTGACGTGGACGCCATGTCCCCCCCACCACCCCCCCCCCCCTCCCACAGCGCCCTACCTCCATCCCCGCCACACGTCACTTTCAATCGCGTCAGTGCGCCACTGTGACCCACTTCCAGCAGCCTCTCTCCTCCAACCCGTCCCCGTACTAGCGAGCTTTGCCCGCCGTCCCTCTCTGACCCGACCGACTGCATCCTTTCTGCATGCGTGGACAATGAGTAGGAAAAGTCTACACACCCCTATTGAAATGCCAGGGCTGTTTCTAAACAATCCGCCATTGTGCTGCTCAATTGCCATAAAAACAAATAATCTTTTTTTCATTAGGGTATGGAAACAAAACAATGTGATTGCAAAAGTGTGCACACCCTTTTACATAGTTCAATGTGATTGCAAAAGTGTGTGCACCCCCTTTTACATAGTTCAGAATGAACTAATGCCATTCAAACGAATGTTGAAAGGGAGACACCATTTAACGGGTATTAACTCCAGATAAAGTTCAGCTGTTCTAGTAGGCTTTTCCTGACACTGCTTTTGTGCTAACACTGACTGGTATTCACAACTGTTCATACTTCTCCACCTTTGACGAAGGCATGCTTGTACAGACTTAACAATTTTGTGCAAAAGTAGGGAAAAAATACAATTCAACTAAATCCATTCTGATTTGAAGTTAGTTTGGTAAGTGAAAATATAACATCTGTTCTCCACAGTCCCACTTGTCCACTTTGTTTCCCCATCTGCATTTTTTGTCCGGAACACACCCTTTCCTACCCAGGGCGGAGTTTAGCGCAGGTCAACGCGGGCCGTTCCTCCGGGAGGTGAGCAGCGAGTCAGGCGCTTTCACAACAAATAATCCCACGCGGAACGGAGTGTTGGCGCGCCGGCGCGCCCGGGATCAAAGGCGCTAGGTAAAATGGTGTTCGGGGGGGGGGGGGGGGGGGGGGAGCCCCTCATGTTTTCAAGTCGGATTGTCAGCCTGTTTAGTAGCCTGCTGAGAACGGAGATCCCCGAGCTTTTAGGGGTCCACTTTCATCTGCTCCAAGGCAGATTTGGAGGCTCCCCTGTGATCAGCTTGTGTGCTCAGTCTGGTCAATTAGCTCAAGATGTGGAAGGGGAAACGGCGCTCAGAGGTTCAAAGCAGCAAAAGCAGAAATTCTAAATGGGTTTCGGCTTTTCTATGGCTATTTTTGACAGCCTTTTTTTTTTTTTATTGCAGTGGTTGAATTTGCAATCTAATGATGAATTTGGAATTTCAAAACTCAAGATGCAAGACTTTTCAGTATTTTGAGGGTTAAATTACATAAGAATTAAAAACGTGTTTTTTTTTAATTAAAATAATGTGTCTTGTTTATTAGATGTATATAATTTAAAGGACTAAACCACTACAATATTTTTTTGTATTTTAGTATTCTCTTTTTTTTCTTCTTTTTTTTAACCAAGCGTGATTATTAAAAAATGTGACCTCACTATATAATAATAATAATAATAATAATACAATTATTCAATGACATATAACTTTAAAAAAAAATTGTTTTACTTATTTATTGACATTTTCAAATTTAAAGTATTAAACTAAAATGTTTTAAGTAAATATTAATTGTTAATATTAACCTTAAAACTTTATTATATTACTTATGAATCAATTAATTATTTTAAACAACGTTCTTTTTATTATATTATCTAATTTAAATTAGTAAACTACCAAAACATTTTTTAATTAAAAATATCTGTCTTGAGAAAAAATATTTTATCTCTAATTTTATTGTTTTAATTAAAATGTAAAAAATTAATAAAACATTTATTTATTCGATTTAATTAAAAAAATATTATTATATTATTTGAGGGGTTCATTACAAAGATTTCATTTAAATTATTTAAAGTCCTCCAAAAAATTGAACAGAAAATGTGTCTTCTTCAGTACAATTATTGAATTGACAATTTTGAATTACTAGAAATCTACACATTGAAACGGTGTCAACCTATTTTAGCTGGAAATGAAAATGCCAAATAACTTCAATTGTGACTGGTGTTTGTTCCCTCAACGCAACTCCCTGGCGGCGTCTTGAAAACAATTGACTTGCTGACACGACGGCGGATGTAATTACAGTCCCCGCCGCCCTTCACTCAATTTGCACTGAGGTCGCCCGGGACACGCTAATGTTGCCACGCTAATGTTGCCACGCTTGTTGCCGTCTATGAAGCGGAATTTGCGTCTGATGTCTGGGAGCAAGTCGCCTGTCAAGCAACTCCGGGCGGGGAACGTGCGCGGGGACTTTTATTTATAGCCGTCGCAGACGCGCGTCGTGTTGCGATCACACGCGGTGACGACGGGTCGCTCCCCTGTCGCCTCCGTTGCCGTCAGCGCTGACGCTTGCGTTTTTTTTTTTTTTTTTATCACATGCACACTTTGGGATAAAATGACAGGATTTTTCTTCGTTATGTTCCGACAACGCAAAAGCAGAATCGCTAATCATGAAAGTGCCACGGTATGACGAGACGGTGGAAATTTTGCAATGTAGCGAATATATGCCAAAAAGTATTGTTAGATGCTGTTTGTTTTAAGGTTGGGTATTGATCGATTCTATTTTGATTCACAAGAGTTCAGTTCGATTCGATTTCGGGTTGTTGTTTTTTTTCTTTTCGATTCGATTCAATTCAATCCGATATTGATTAATTTTGAATCATCAATTCTTTTTAAATAACAAGGACATGATAAAAACCTCCACAAACATTAAATATAAATTTAAATTAAAAAAATTGTCATAAAGTGCCATAAGTCAAGGCTTTCTTAAATATAAGAAAATACTTTTAAATTCACGTGAACAGTAAATTTCAAGAAAACAGTAAAATACCCCAAAAAAATTTAGCCTTTAAAATTCTATTTTGTTGTTTAATTTATGGGTAAAAATAAATACTAAAATAATCGATTCATGGTTCTATAAAACGATATCACGCTCGAAAAGAAAAATTGATTCGATATTGATTATTGGATTTTTAAAACCCAGCTCTAGTTTGTATGTGTTGCTGCTCCATTTGTAAGAAGGTTTATAATTTCGTATCTATTCGTATCAGTTAGCTCAATAGTGTTTCGCATTCTATGTTAGCATTAAGCTAATGGATTTTTATTAGTTGAAGTGAAATGGTTTTTAACTGAAATGTCATTTTAATTATTATTATCGTTTTTATTATTATTTTTATTATTATTATTAGCAAAAGTCGGGGAGAGAAAATAACGGTCATTTTTAAAAGCATTGGCCGATACAGCTAGTCACAATCACATGATGAAATGGCATTACCAAGTATCTGTGCTTGGTATCACCATTGGTATCAAGTACTCAAGTACTTATATTCTTACTCTTAACCAAAGTGGTATCCATGTGGCCCGACTTCCGGCCACGTGGATGTTTAGTGGACCCCTAGCGCGACGTGGCCTTAATCTTTTGATTAGGCTGGAAGAACAGCAATATGGACGCCGTTTGGATTTAATCCCGTGACATCAAAGCCGCGGGGATTATATTTGCACCGCAATCTTAATTACTGCCCTTGTGTGTGTGCGTACGTGCCTGCGTGTGCGCGCGCGCTGGCTATTTACAGAGCAAGATGCAACAGAGCAGATTAGCGCCGGATTGCTCGGGGCTATTGTTTGTTTGTCTGAGGAAGGCCGCAACATTTGATCTTCTCTAAGGACGCAGACGTGTCTCGAACCCGGGGGGAAAAAACGGAAGCAGTTGAAAGGATGCGATCTGATGAGTCAGTCGAGCTAATCACCGTAACACCCGCAAAAAAGTGTATTTATAGTTCATAGTTTGAATACTAAATGTCACAAATTTATCATAAACAATATTTTTTAGAGCAATTGAGCGAAAGTGACTCATTTCCTTCAGCGCCAGATGATCTGTGGCGAAGTGATTGCGATCCGCCGCGAGATTTATTTTCAATGTAGTTTCCTCTTTCGGCCAGCCAGCAAACGTCGCGATAAACAAAAGGCCGATCTTCCAGCAGCCTCATTCCAGCACGCGTTGCCATGGCGTCGGTGCCCTCCCTCCCCCTTCATTTGCATAAATCTGCATAGCGGGCAGGTTTCCTTTTGAAAGAGGGCGGTGCTGAGCTGGCCGAGGTCGCGCTTATGTAAGCAGAGTCAAAGAGCGAAAACATTGCCGGCTGAGTACGAGCACTCCAAAGCCTTCTTATGATCCGGCGCGGGACCCGGGACAATTACCTCAT
This sequence comes from Vanacampus margaritifer, assembly GCF_051991255.1. Classification (NCBI taxonomy): domain Eukaryota; kingdom Metazoa; phylum Chordata; class Actinopteri; order Syngnathiformes; family Syngnathidae; genus Vanacampus; species Vanacampus margaritifer. The sequence continues at coordinate 15,499,117 of NC_135450.1, forward strand.
CATGTTCTTTCTAGTCATATCAAATCAAAAATAATACATTGAGACCTCACAAAGTGGCAGTTCACACACATTTTGTTGTGTGGATCTCCAGCTATTTGCTGCTTTTCTGCGCTTTTTGAAATGCCACAAGATGGCGCCAAAGCCCTATCTAGTAGAAAAGTAGTATGATCTCACAAATGCCATCAAAACAATAGACCAAAAATGTTTCGCTCTGACAAATAGTGACTATTTCTGAAGCGACAATTGTTTGTCATTAGTACATTTGATTACATTTCCCGGCGGACACATTATTTCCCTGTCAGAAAGGACAAAAGGTCTCCAATGGCGAGACCTGATGGAACAACAACTCCCTTGTGTCACGCGGAGCTCCGCCGCCGATTAGACGGATGAAACGGCACGTCGGCGGGGCTATTAGCGCTCTAATTGGCGGCCAGAGAGCGAGAGGAGTTGCGTAACGGCTGCTCGGTACTCTCGGCTCAAATTGGACGGATGTTGGCACGGTTCCGTGGCCTCCCGTTGACCCCCACGCTGGGAAGACCAAAAAGTTTTAGCATGCTAACACAGCCAGCATAGCATTATGCTAACACATTATGGTACGTAGCAATCGGGTAGCTAAAATTTCTCCTGAAATTTTGTTCCATTACAAATTGTTATTTGTTTATAAAAAAACTTATTATGACCCCCATACTGGGAAGGCGTTTGTTTTAGCATGCTAACACACCGAGCATAGCATTATGCTAACACATTATGGTACGTAAAAATCAGATGCTCTGAAAATGTGTTGGACAAAATGTTTGTTTTGTTTTACTTTTTTTTAATTTATTTTTTTTAACTTAACTTTTCTAATAAGTATTTTTATCTACTGTAATATGAAACTCGGCAAACAATAGTCGTAAAGTTATCAACAACAGGAAATAAATGGAAGTGTGTCTAACGGGACGCCATCTTAGGTAAGGCAACCACCTTATGCAAATGTCATGGTTAGCAAAATGCTTCTGGCAAATGTGTTTAGCTAATATAAATTATTATAAATGTAATATCATTGCAACACAAAAAAAAAAAAATAATAATGTCTCAAAGTCTTCAAACTCAATAAAAGCATAAACAAATTATATTGTTAGCATTTTTCTAGCATTATTGACACCATTCCACCTGCTATTGTTGAACCCTTGTTTCATTAAAAAAAAATATATATATATATTATTATTAATGACTTTACACTTTCTTAAAAAGAAAAGACGTCTAGATGTAATAATAGTCTATTCATTTCACTGGACTTTTCTGGAATAAACAAGAGTTTACTTTTACGCTTAGAAAATATCAAACGCGGATGCGCATGAAACATCAAAGAGAGGAAAAGTCAAGTTACATAAACGCCGCCGCCGCCTCTCGGTGGGGGGAAACATACGTGACCTGACAGGCCAAGTCGGCTGCCGCTGCTGCTTTAACGCTGTCACGGCGCTGCCTGCCGAGCCGAGACGCACGAGAGCCGCATCCACAACGTCTTGTTTTCGGGCTTTTTTTTTTTCTCCTTCTTCCCACACTTTGATCGGAGCTGCCGAGCATTCCCGACGTTGTCTGATCTTGTCTAATGGTTTTCCTTTCAAATAGACCCCGAGTAGGCATCAAGCCCTTTAAAGATCATATTGGAGGAAAATATTTCACTGATTGAACTCAAGCAGTAGCAGGCAAACTTTTGTTCCCACAGAGCAGAAATGAACTGCAGTATGTTATTAAAATAGTTTGAGCACCATAATGTTGATGCTAATTTCTGTTAGCCTGTTAGCCGTTATATCTTAGCATTAAGCTAGCAGTGATTGACTATTTTGGTGTTTCTATATACATTGTCTTGCTTTATGTGTCAGTTTTCAACCGCTTCCAGCCCAAAAAAATCCAGAGCGGAAAGTGACATCATGATCTTCAGGAAAGAAACAAACAGGCCTCATCAAGCAGCCTGAAGGCCACGATGACATTTGCAGACATTTAGCAAATTTAGGGCATCGCCTTTGATCTGATGACAGGATCGGGAGAGTTTACGGTACACAGCCGGGATTTTCACCGTCGCTCTACGATAACATGGCTGCCGCACTCATATTGGCTACTTTAGAATTCATCAAGATGTCTTTATCACAGTCAATAATAAAAAAGTTTGACCCCTCCCACATGCTTTAAAAACATTTCAACCTGTAAAACTACTGAATTGAACATTGTATATGTAAAACTCCAAAATGTTTGACTAAACCACGCCATTTTGTCTCGCCAAGGTCCCTTGTTATGCTAACATAACGTGATGGGGCTAACAGAGATTAGCATTGATGCTAAATTTGACGATCATGATGAAGAACTGCTACGACAGCAACACATACGGAGCATATAACAATCTGATCTAATCATAACTTTCTCTACTTTAATTAGGCCGAAGCACCACGTCAGACATGTAGCCATTAGTTTTATTAGCGTAGCTTTTACCCGTACACACACACACGCACATATTTATATACACACACACATCACTAAAGGGGGGGACAAATTCCATTAGCGAGTGGGTCTAAAGGTTTATAGCCAGATGGTTAGCCCACCCTGGATCAATTCGATGGAAGGCTACAGCGGGACGCCGTCTCTCACACACACACACACACACACACACACACACACACACACACACACACACACACACACACACACACACACACACACACACACACACACACACACACACACGCACACACACACACACACACACGCACACACACACACACACACACACACACACGCACACACACACACACACACACACACACACACACACACACACACACACACACACACACACACACACACACACACACGCACGCACACACCTCATAAACCCTAATGGAAACTCATCAAGCGCTAATTTCATTACAGCAGACCTCGGTGATACCCCTTCATGCGGTCGTCAAGTGTCGCTTTCGGGAGTGGGTGGGTGTGTGTGTGTGTGGGGGGGGGGGGTGTTGGGTTTCGCTTTACGACTTACGCGGCGGGGCGGTTACGACGGCACTTGGGTCTGCGCGCTTCCTCATAACGGGAAAAGTACGCCTCGACAATTTGGCCAGCAACCAAGAGCTTGCGTGCCGACATGAGCGAAATGTGAAAGTTAAAACCTAGACTATAAAATATTACGTTGACATGAAAATTATACATGAGGGTGACATGCTGCAGCTGGATCCTTTTGTTTAACCTGAAACCTCACACGTCCCTACTTTGACTTTCTGTAAATTCTGGATGCGCACTTTCAGGACTGAACTTGGAGTCCTTTATAAAGGAGCTAAACAGCAAAATTAATAACAGGTGCTTGATCCATTAGTCGACAAATACATTTATCTGTTCTAAATGTACAAAAAAAAAATTGTTTTCCACACTCTTGTTAACATAAAAGTGTTGGGCGGGATTAAAACTAACAGAAATATGGCTTCATCGTTTAGTCATTCTTACAGTAATTTCATAATAATTCATAAAATTGAGTTAAAATTAAAAAAAATGGGGGGGGACGAGTGTGATATTGATTTGTGTTGGTCATTTTTCTGCCACTAGATGGCATAATTGCATTTGTAAGATGTTGATGACAGCTCAGTGCATTTTTCTTTTCATATTAAGAGCTATCTAATCTTTAACATGAAGTAACTTGTCAATTTCTGCACATTTTTAAAATTGTAAAATACAACTTGACCCCAGTCTCCACAAATTTGTATTATTATTAAATGTATTACTGCTAAATTTTGACATGTCTCCTGCGTTGCGACTGGAATTCCCCCATACAGGCTTTCCAAGTAAGGGGCGGTCATTAATTGCGTGTTAAAAAAAAAATGAGTGGCGTTAAACAAAACTTGAAATTAACTCAAAACGCACTAAATTTGACTAGCCCTAGTTTATAGTTGATTTTTTATCCATTTACTGAAGTAACCATTGGGGATAATCTCTTGAGTACAGTCATCGATTCTAAAAAAATATTCAAGATGTCAAATAAACTGGCATGTGGTCAGCTTGGTGGGCTTCAGACACTTGGCGGCCTCCATTGTCTGCCGGATGACCTTGGCGAGACGCTGCGTCAGCTCGCATTAGCCGCCAGGACACCAAGAAGGACCCGCGGGCCAGCGGGTGGTCCCGCTCGGACTCGGTTAGGCGCACCAAGCGGAACCCGTGACTCCTCAGAATTGTTCCTACGGAGCTTTATTTGAATTCATGCTTGTTTTAAAATCAAGTAAGCATTTAAAGGAGGCTAAATGGACCTGCGTTGGTTGGCTCCAGACAATCTTTTTTTTTTTTTTTTTAATGCAGGGTTATCAATCCTCTAATCATCTTACTATAAAAGCTGCAGATTAGCGCGGGGAACATATGCTAGCTCGCCTCGCTTCCTACTGGCTGGGATTCAGGGCGGAGTTTGCGTGCTCCATGTTCTGCGTGTTTTGAATCAACGGTCAATCAATGGACTGGGACCAAGATCCGGGCCCAGATAAAAAAAGGTGGTGCAAGTCCTGAATTTTGCTAAATCAGGTTGAAAATAATAGCAGTGTGCTTAAAAGGAAAGTAAAAGCGCTTCACATCTGGGTTGCATGAAGTCCACTAACTGCAATTACAGCCCGGGACAATTTGACATTTGTTCTCGCTTAGTTTGTTATCTTAATATATGAGTCATGTCATGTTTGGTACACGAGGTAGTCGGCCGACGTTCACGGAGAAGACGCGTGACTTGCTTAACAACACTTTTTTTTCTTTTTTCTTTTTTTTTTTTTTACAACGCCATATAACGACAATGTGTCGCGCTCGCTCCCCTCAAGATTGCCTGTCAGCTCGCTTCCGGGATAATTTAGAAGGTTCCGAGCAGAACGCTGCAAACGAGCGAGGCCTTGCCATAATGACTTGGCGAGGACTGGCGGCTTATAACTCAACAAGGGCGCCGTAAATAAGTCGGACCGCCGACTGGAAAACACCGGGCCAGCGATCAGGCGTGGCGTCTGTTTGAAAAGAAAAGAAAAAAAAAAAAAACAAGAATCGGGCTGGAATGCGAGGGAGTGTGTGATGTGTTTGTCCTATTGCGCAATCAGTGCATGCAATCACTGCTCGACTCGACACTGTCGGTCCGCGTGAAGTCATTCGCCGGCTTTCTATTTCGGGCTGACATGACGATCGCTGGTACGACGTGCGTGAGCCCGACTCGCTGCTAAAAAATGCATACGCGCTCGCACAGGCAATGATGTAAAAAGAGCAGAAAAGGCCGGAGATGAAACGGATGTATCTATTGAAATATTTACTTCCCGCTAAAGCAGAGAGGGGGGGGGGGGGGATATGAAACCTCTGTAGTTTGCATTTTTTAGCATTCTGCAGGTGCGCTGCTATTTCCAAACTCGCTTTGTGTGTTTAGAAAAGCTTGGAATGTAGGACAAAGAAAGTCTAAAGATAAAATCAAACTCTATGGAGGAGAACCACAACAGATATGGAATTGTCAATTGAATCTGTTACGTCATATACACGAATATCAAACCAATTGTCCCCATTGAAATGAATTGAAATGCCATTAATCCGTCCGACCCCCCCCCCCCCCCAACCGAAACCACCACAATTCTACGACTGCGTCTACCTCATTCTGTCTGCATTTCCTCTACGCCGGTACCCGATAGAACGCTGATGCGAGCTTGGCAAAAACACGCCTCAGTCAGCTTTTCCATTATTTGCCACATCTGTGTTGAATATAACCAAGGGGTTGAGAAAGGGGGTGGCGGGGGTGGGGGGGGTTGGGGGGGGGTTGTCCGTGCCTCGACTGTCACTGAACTTGGCGAGCTTTTTTGTGATGCAACTCCAGAACTTTCCAACCGGCTCGCGATGACGTCCGCAGCGAAACGTTTGTCATCTGCACGGCCCTGGGAGAGCTGCTAAGCGCTAGCATATGGCTCCTTCGGAATCGGGTCGGCACAAAAGTGACCAAACTTTTTCCACTGTGGAGGACAGAAAAATCAAAGGATGATATTTTTTCTGTTTCAATTCATGAATTGTAGTAAAACTTACGCAATGTAGGGATTTTTAAAAAAAGTAAACTGGCCGCCGCCCAAGAAGTTTTCAAGAAAATGTATTAAAAGTATTTAAAAACATAATAATAATAATAATTAGACACGTACAATTTCAGTTAGAAATGTATTTCTTTGCATCTTTGTATGTCCAGAAAAGCTCTAGCGTTCCCCTGCGAAAAGGTTTGCGTAAATGTCACAAGATGGCGGAAAAGCACTTTTTTTCTCTATTAGATAAGGCTATGGCCTGACTAAATTCTTTAGCACGCTTCAACACAAATCCACGGAAAATATGCTGCAGTTCACTGTATACGTATAAAGCAAATTTATTACTAGTAGTAGTAGTGGTTTTTCACACTGCTTGTTTTTTTTTGAATAGCATTCTCTCAAATGATAATTTAGTATATGATGCAGCAAATGACCCACGGGACAGTTTTGGACCCCCCTGGTTTAATACGTTGCCCAACAGACTCTTCACAGTTTCGCCTGGGAAGAGAGGGGCCAATGACGCGCACCCCATAATACTAAATAGACGGGCACCGTATCCTAGCAACAAGCAAAAATGAAGGGGGTAGGGGGGGGGGGTTCTCCTTTCTTTGTAGCGCCCTTGGATCTTCCTATCAACTCTCCGAGGAGACCGGCACCCCCGACAAGGGCACTTTTATCAATGTGCCCTTTAACGCCGTTATATCTCCTTAAGGGGTTTAAGTGTGTGCGCTCTGGCTAGAGATACCAATCGCACTCTTGAAATCCTTTTAACGTTATAAAGCCCTACCAACACAAAAAAAAAAAACACTCCGCCACGTTAAACCGCCACCACAGCCGCACTTGAATTCCCTTTTGTCGGCGAGCCAAGCGAAGGCGACGAGGAACGTATAGGAAGATAGTTGGCGCGCCGCACGAACCCCCTCTCGGCTCGACTTTTTTTGCGCCGTTAATTAATTTTCAGATCCAGATCAAATATCGCCGAGGCGTCGCATACATCGCGGAGGAATCATCAAAGAAACTGGCTGAGATTCGGATCGCGCCCGAGCGTTGGCGTGCCGGGTTCACGCGCGAGTCAAATCGCGGCGCTTTGAGATATACGCCGTTAAATCATTCATGGACGCTGGCAGGGCGCCGTGTGAAATTTGATAACTATATTCAGAGGGGCCGCGGTTCATGAGAGTTTCGCTTCTATGGCTAAAACTAAACTTGTGTTTCACACGCATCCCAAATTCCAAGGTGGTCAATAGTGCGCGATGAACTACAATATCGGAATAAGTGAAAATACAGTTTAGGGTATTTTTTAAAGGGACGCTTGAATAATTGAGCCATTTTCAGCAGCAAAAACTTCATATTTTCATTATATTTCATGTACAATTAATACCTTTTTAAATACAAATTTTTCCACTTGCTGTCGACTGAAGATGACATCAGCTGTGCTGAGGAAGTAAATAACGAATAATTATGGTTCAGTTTGCTGACCAAACCCAGAAAAGAGGTGATCCATGATTGGTCGTTATCTACTTCCTCAGCACAGGTGATTCGTTTTGAAAGTTATTAATTGGACAAGAAAAATATGACGTTATCAAATTCATTCTAGACAAAATATTAACTTTTTACTGCCGAAAATGGCTCAATGAGTCAAGTATGCCTTTAATGTTATCACAATAATACAAATGGTCGATTTTGCCAACCCGAACTCCGCAGTGAGATCACACACAACATTCTCATGTTTAGAAAGTGACACGCTGAAATACATTAAGGCTCCCTAATAACTTTCTCTCCGGCGTCATTTGGAGCCATACTGAGGGCTAATTTAAAGCAAATAAAACAGACACTTGCAATGTGTGCCGCACGGAGCCAATGATGTTTACGCAGCGTGAGAAAAAGCACAACTGAGCCTTCCCCGCACGTCTACGCCAAGACTGCTCGGGAACCGAAAATAGTGAATGAACTGAGATACTTTTTTTTCCTAAGTTCCATTGTTCATTTATAGCCAGAAGTGTTTTTCTTACAAATATTTAATGACTTCACATCGCATAACTCAAGGATCCCTGCAAATGCTCACAATGATATTTTCCTGGGTTGCCATCAAGCGACCTCACTCCCAAATTTTTTTTTTGTCCACTTTCCAGCAAACAGAAGGACTCTGGCTTAAATGGGCCTGAGAGTCATCAGACATGATCTGATCATCTGCCGAACCTGCGGCCAACTCTTCAAAGAGGATCGGAGGAAGAAACCAGGAACATCTCCAGAGTTGCAGATAATCGCACGGTCACGGCCGGCGGTCGGCCCGCTAGCGTCAATACGGAAACGCGCGCTAACAGATGGCAAGATAAAAGGGCATTTGCGCGGCGTCCCGTTGCCAGCCATCGATTTAGCCAAACTCGCCTTTATCTGCGTCTCAACTAAGCGCCTTACGATTGTCACAGCGATGTCGAAGTCCAAATAAATAACAACTCTGATCGAGCCTGTCCCTGCACCCGCATAATCTGCGTGGCGAGGTCTTAATACGTTTTGTGATGGAATTTCATCATTGCACGGATTGTAGCCTGTCCTGAACTGCCCGACAGGAAAGACGACTCTCAACAGAATTTTTTTTAAAGCTAAACTCTTCATGACCCTCCCTGGCGATTCACCTGATTCTCATCTCAAATCTGTTGTCAAGAGGATGTTCCTCTTGAATACTTACTTTTGGAACCGAGAGGCTTCTAAAAGAAACATGTGACTCTTGGTTACATTTATTTCAAGCTCTCTCACGGGGTGACCCCGGTACAAAAGTCCTCTTAGTTTGGTTCAACTCAAAAATAGCGAGATGATCCCAATTTAGGCACGCCACGGAGGCCTCGAAACAAGAGGAAGAGTGGAAACAGTCGGGACAATAGACGCGGCGGCAGATGGTCCATTGCTTGCCTTAATGTAGGGCACGGTGGGGGTAGGAGACGAGGAGGTCACTGCTAAAACCCCCGAGACCCCCACAGCATGGGAAAATACCTCCACTCATATCCCACAATCGGCTCGCATTCAACAAGTGAGCAACACGGAAAGTGACGACTTTCCGGAGAAAAATGAACAATTCTTGGGCAAAGGCAGCAGAAATCCTGATCAAAGTGTTTAACATGATGAAATGGCCGACAAGTAAGCAGCATTTGGAGTATTTGCTCCTCAACTAGGGAAAATTCCTCAACACCTGCTCAAACTGCCGATGCAGCTTCTTGGGAACAGATACAAGTAATCGGATGCGTAAAGTTGAAAGGTCAAGTCGTCGATTAGTCTGTAGACCCCCTAGTCTATCGTTGGGTCTCTTATACCTCAAAAGTCGGAAATGTGGCCCGTCAGCTGGGATAGGTTTCAGTCATCCTGCTAAAAGTTGTGTTCATTGAAGCCAGATAGCCAACAAAATGCCGGAATATTCCTGAGTTTATTGTGTCTGGGTTCTAGAGTCCAAACTTTGAGGATGATCGCGCTCTGCAATTGTTTATAAATCTCTCTCTCTCTCTGGCACGCCCAAAGCAAAACAGAAACATTGTTTCTCCGGCTAACTCAGTCCAGTCGTTGGCACTCAGCCCGAAGAAGGAAATTAGCCTCGGGAGGAGCGCGGCGAGGTTACCTGAAACCGTTCCAGAAACCTTTCTGGTGAACAATTCGATCCAGATGCTTCAGACCAGCCCACGAACGCATCGCATCCATCACGAGCGCTCGCCGCCGCTTACATAAGGTGGGAGACGCTGTTTGTGAAACTGCTACGATCACATCAACACGCACACACGTTTCCAACTAGTGCACCGGTACTGCTCCGTGGGCCATTTGGTACCCGGCGGCACCGAGACTCTTAACAAAAAAAAAAAAAAACGCTTGGGGACCACTTAAGTAGTGGACAGGTAAGCAAGCCGAAGCCATCTGCTGACACCGACAAGCTGACAGGCAGAAAATCCAGACGAATGTCTAATGACTCGCGGCTTGCGGATGAGGAATCGCTCGGTCGCCGACTCGCTGACTTTTTGGCAGCTTGGGACCGTCGAAGGTCACGGGATGTGTTGCGTAGACAGAAGTGAAGTGCTGATATCGTAGCTCAGGTGTAGGCTTGTTTTCTCTTCGCTGTTGATGTCACAGCAGCTGCTTGACCTTCCCGACCTTATCCCGCATGTCAGGTTTGCATCTTAATAAGATTTTTTTTTTTGAAATGCACCTCATAAATCAATACGTGTTGGAGGGCAACGGAGCACCTTTTGACGAAAGCCGTCAAGGACAAACGACAAGGCGGTCAGGACTCAATTGTTCCAGTCCAAGTATTCGGTCGAGAAACAGTCTATGCGTCCATTTTGTACACCGCTTGGTAACTGGAGTCGATCCCAACTCACTTTGGGTGAGAAGCGGCTTCCAGGAAATTCTAAACTTGGAACATGTCAAAGCGCGATCTCGTTTTCACATAAAAGAAGTGACAAGGTCTTATTTACATTCAGCAACTAATGAGAAAAGTTCCGCATCAAGCGACTGGTGGGAATGCGTGACCCCCCACCCCCACCCCATCCCCTCCGCCCCATGTTTGTTTTTAGAGCTTTCATCAAAACAAGGACCTGACCTAACTGAGCCTGGCATCATTCCGTGCGGGTGGACCCTCCCCCCACCCGCCCAACTCCCCCTGTCCGACCCCTTCCTCCTGCTTCAGTGATTCCGAGGCCAACCGGGGCCCCCGTCCCCTCGCCCCAATGATCATTGCCGTTGCCCTGGCGACCGAGCAGGCCCCAGACCCTGCAGCCACCCGCAACAAGGCCACAGGAATTGATTTGAAGCAGAGCGGGAACTTTTGACGTATCCCGACACGCCAGATGAAGCGTGCGGGACTCGGAGAACACATTTTTCCCCGATTGAAGTCCTGGAATAACATCGAGCAACGGAGCCAAATCTCTCACCGCATTCTGGCGGGTGACGAGGAGTTTTTGGGAATGAGGCGGATCAGACGGCAGGTTGACAGGAATCCAGACGGATGAATGCAGACTGGAAAGATTGGGGATGCAGTAAGACCGCTTGGGTTTGTGGTTCACAAATTCACATATTTTGCAGTTTTTGTTTTTCTCTTTCAGAAATGTCCTAAGATCATTTCTAAACGTTTTTTTCTTCTTTCTAGCAGAAGCCTGAAGATTGACCACTATTTGCACCTGGTCATAATTCCTTCCACCTTTACTAAGGCCCAAGTGTGAGCTGAAGAAAAACAGAGCCCAAAGTATGTTGTTGCCACCATCACGCTTGCCTGATCACAAAATATCCGAAAAGGCAAAATCGCAAATGGCGATGACGTTTTTTCCACTTTCCTGTTTCAGTGCAGTCTGCCGCGACGCCAGGATGACACGGCTTCCTCTTTTGTTGCTACAGGAATGTGGGACATCCTGACGGGCCAGCTTTTCATTGACAGTACACAGCTGAGAGTTTCCCCCGCAGGGCTCTTTTGTGCGCAGGAGGGTGTGTGCACCCTAGTTGTTATCGGCGTTATCAGCTAGCCGGGCCTCACGGCGGGCCGCCGGCATGACGCAAGCCAGAACGTCCTCAAGTGAAACCCGATCAGGCCGCCCGGTTTCACTTGGTCGACGCCAGGTTAGCAAGAGCGAGCGCAGGATGCGAGCAACACAAACATCCTATTCCGGATTGACGACATTTAGACGCGCGACTTGAAAGCGCGGTCGCGAGGAAACCCGAGCTATTGTGTCGTCGGTCCTTCAGTTTCCTGTAAAACTTTTTGTAATGTTTGTAAACAACCGGCGCCAGGATATTTCTGGCCGGCAGAACACGCGTGACTATCGCTGTCCCGACGTGAAAACGAGGACAAAAGCCTATGTTTAGATCCCCTGTTTTTTTTAGTAATTTAGCAAAACAGAACGGTTAGCTTGCTAGCTTGCTAGCTAGCTAGCGTCAGTGCTACAGCAAATTATTTCACGGCTTGCGTTCCATCTACCTTTCGCAGCAATTTACCTCACAATCTCCTTTCTGACTGGCACTTGACGTGTTCAAACTACGTCGCTAAAAGCTAAAATCATCATTCAAGACATTTAGTCCGTTTTCTCAAACGCTTTGTCTTGGTCGAAAAATATGGACGTGTTTGTTTACCAATGGAAAGCTCAGTCTGCTGCCACCTGCACACGTGTGAAAAGATGGACCGAAACAAGAACAGGTCTCAGGCCTCTGGTCCGCTGTTGCTCAGTTTACGGTGAACTCGCAGCAGATATGAACAAACTCCAGCCAAACGCTCAGAAGTCTCCCCGACCACGACGACCCAGAAACACGGAGGACTAATTTGGATCGGCGCCACCAAAGCGGCCTCGTCGGTGGCCGACTGGGAGAGCTGCTTCTACGGTTTCATTGAGAGCTTTTAGGTCACGTCTCTCCCCGAGGGCGAGGGAGAGAAGCAAAGTGGAAATCAGGGAGGCAGAGAATTCTCTCAAGGGTGGGCGGCAACTCGCACATCCCGGCTGGCTGCTCGGGAAGCCTGCTTGAAACCTGCGATTCCCCAGTCGCTTGATTAGGACTTATTGGAATCGAAGAGTGTGCGACTCCGTGACTCCACAAAGACGAAACACTTACACAACAATTATTATCTTGGGTGTTTTGAATACTCTAAACCAAGTGAAGTCATTAAGAACCCACTGAAAAACCACGCCAGGAGTGACACCAAGAACAACAATGAAAACAAAGTCAAGAAATAACACATCCAGAATTACGTTAGGAGCCAAATCAAAAACATAGTTATTATCCAATACCATGCTTTAGGTTCTATTTTTCTCAAGTAACATTTTTCAGAAAATTATTGGCCGGCTCAGACTCCACATAGATGCAAGAATTAGGTTAAGAACCAAGTCAAACATCAGTCAAAAACATGTAGAGAAACGATGGCTGAAGGCCAAGAACCAGCAGGAACAAGCTAAAAATGGCCAAGAAATAGGTCAAGAAAAACATCCCAACCACTTTCCACATGAATCAATATCAGATCAATAAGCAGTTCTTCTACCCAAAGAACCAGTCAAGATTAATTAAGAAGCAAAACCAGCCAAGTATTGTGATTTTGCAAGCTCTAATTTGAATTTTTACAAAATTCTGCTCTCTTTTTGTGTTCCCCTTACAACAGATGCCTGAACAGCACACACACACACACACACTCACACACACACCCTGTGCAATAAAAACACACAAGCTGGACGCCGAAAGAATGGGTTGGGGAGGGGTCACAACAGAAATTCAATTACGTGGACAGCAGGCCCCACCACCACCACCTCCCTGAAACCAGCCTCTTTTGAGACAAGCCAGCCCCCCTTTAAAGTTTCCCAGCCAACACCGACCCCCCCCCCCCCCCCCCCACCCCACCCCACCCCTCTACTCAAAACCCACCGAGCTAGAATGAGGCTAGGGTGCCTTTCTCACACTCCTCGAGCAACTCAAGTTATTAAAGTAGCGATAAAACCGCATAGCTGCTATTGGTTAGCCTGCCTATGAGGTTTCCCTTTATGTGTTAGCATTAAGCTAACGGACTTACATTACGTTGTAGCGTTCAGGCGGGCTGGGTTTTCTTAGCACAGTTATTTGCCTGTGGGCAACATTTGGACAGTGTTAAACTACCCGGCGGATGTCACGCGGTCTCACGCCGCCAATTGACAAAAATCTCGGCCGCGTCCTCGTTAGCTAAGCGTTATTCGCGCAAACACTGATCGGGGCTGCTCGCCTCCGGGCTCGCGGGAAAACGTAAACATAGATTAGCGTCACTCCTGGACGCTGCTACATTCACGTGGACGCCTTTACAGGAGTGTCCAACTTGGTTTCATCCATGTGGGACGCATGGTCATAACGTTTAATGACCGTTTATCCAGACCCGTCTGCAATAAGTGAAAATTCGCCTTATAAAGACGATCGGGAAAAAAAAAAAAATTAAGTTTGACCTTTCCCTCCCACTTTAAACTTCTTAAAATATATTTTCCAAGTATTCCTTTGCGCCTGACCTCACTAACTCGTGGTCAAGAAATAAGACGTGGCATTAACATCACTTCAAAGAGACGCAGCCAATCATTTGATGCTCACATTTGCTGAACTAAAGGAAGCAATCCGCACTTCATGCAATGTACGGGCAGTGCGAGCCATACAGCAGCTTAGAGGGGGGGGTTCTATAATACTGATGTTACGTAAAGACAGCTAAACACCGTTAAAAATACGTGTTGGCGAGTGTGTGTGTGTGTGTACACGGGGATTAAGGTCTCCCTCGTGCACGCTTGCATGCTTTTTCCCGATTCGTTGCTACCTTCACCCACAATTCCAGGAACGGATGTCGCATGCCAGCCGAGTGATCCGACGGGAATCTGCTGCTTTTAAAATGTGAGGATGGAAGGAGGACGGGGGGGGGGGGGGGGGACAACAAACAAATAAACAAAGCCAAGCCAAGAAGGGATGAGGGAGCGTTCCAGCTCGTTTGGGGGTTTAGTGTCATTCCGACCATCCGTGATGGCGCTTTCATCCCGAGCCGCCTCGTTCTTCAAAACTGGGATGCTGCCTCTTTCGCTGCCAGGAATATTGAAACTGAGCAGACCAGCACGCACGCACATTTTATTTTGGAAGTTGGAAACATCTCCCCATATATACATACGTAATCTATATATTTTGATACTATATTAAACATATTGATAGCGACCAAAACTGGCCTGTAAAATTTTTATTAAATGTAATTTATTTACACTTAATCAAGCAGCAGATCATATTTTTGTTACAAGAATGTGAAGATAAGCAAAAGAGCAGTGACCCAAATGGGCTTGGGGGGGGGGGGGGGTGAAGCCACTTAAAGATGCTGTGCGAGTGCGTCCGATTTAATCTGCCCAATCAAGACTTGGTGGTGGGGTTAATCCAAGTAGCCCCCCGCCTACCGCAACCATAATCCTTAAAAGCAATTTTGATCGGCATATGCTGTCGCCGTCATCACGCGCACGCTAGCCACACATTTGCCTTTTTTATTTTTTAAATAGCAAATCACAGTAGAGGATCATTTGCCGATCCGTTTTGATGAGTTTAAAACGATAGCCTTCGGTGTAATACCACAACAAACAAGACGGCACCGAGATCGACGAGAGATGCACTGAGAAGAAGAGGCAGAGAAGGTCTCCAACTAAATCGCCATGAATAGTGATTGTTCCCGCAGTGTACAAAAAATATGTCCGTGTTATGTGTTGCTGTGGTGTTAAAATAGCAGTTGTTTGAAAATGTCGAACTAACGTAACAATTTTTTTAGTTCTATCCTAGCTTTAAGCTACCAGACTTTTTGTAGACATCATGATCATATTTCATGCTATAAACTAAATAAACCAATTTCTGTACAAATTGAATTTTATACTTCAGAAAACCCCTATTTGAAATATTGTCACGTTTTTTTTTTAAAAGGAAATGGAAATTCCTGTTTCATCATAAAAATATTCACAAATGTTTTGTTCTATTAAGAAAAAAAAAGCCTTTACTCATGCAGAGATGTCAGATTAATGACAATCAAATCAGAACTTAATTGTCCCAAAGCTTACATGTAATTGGTTTCTCATGTTGGTTTTATTGCCACGATAATCCTCTTATGCACTTATTAAAAATCCTGCAACATAAAAAGTTATTGCAAATAATTTTTGGGACCCCCCCCCCCCACCCCCCAAAGCTATCTCTACATACCCCCAGATCCCAGGGGACCCCTAGTTGAGTTTCACTGCTTTATTTTAATGACATGTGAACCAGTAAGCAACAGCTCCGGGGACCCCATTTTGAGAATGACTGCTCGCTCAAGCCCACCAGCGATACTAATGAGGATAAGTGGTACCAAAAATGGATGGATGACAAGTTTGTGGACCCCTAAGAATCACCATTTGAGAACTACAACTTTGAAGGCACTTTGAGCTTGGCAAAAAAATGACAGCTAAAAATGTCCACTCACCATTGAGTCCATTGGGGATGCTCCTGTGATGGTGCGGCAGCGACAGGTCGTCCATGGACCTCCGCATGGGTTGGCCCAACTTGGTGGCCTCCGGGGCGGGCTTGTTGACATGGTTGTGATGGTTGTGACTGTGGTGGTGGTGGTGGTCCGGACTCCCCGCGCTTCCAGCGCTGGAGGTGCTGCTCCCATCCCCGACGTCCCGAACGGTACCGGTGCCCCCGTTGAGGTTGCTCAGGCTGGACTGGCTGTCTATGGAGCTCCTGGAGCCCGCCCCGTTCCTCTCCTCGTCCAGCATGAGGATGATCTCCTTGAGCTCGCCGTTCTCCCGCAGAACCGTCTCCTGGTTGGCCTCCAGCTCTTTCAGCTTCAGCATGTAGGCGCCCACTTCCTTCCACATGGCGCTGGCCGTGTAGCGGCCGAAGCGCTGCCACTCCCGGGACAGCTTCTTGCCCTTCTGCCGGTCGTCGTCCAGGAAGCAGCAGAGCTCGCGGAGCTCCTGGTTGTCGTCCTGGAGCTTCTGGTTGACCTCCTTCAGGCTGCGGATCTCGTGGAGGTGCAGCTGGAGCCGCCGGTTGATGTCCTTCATCAGGTTGCCGTGCTCGATCATCAGGTTCATCTTCTCGCCGTCGACGCGGCGCAGCAGGCGGAGGAGCTCCTCCTTGCCGCCGCGGAGGAGTTCGTCGTCGGTCAGCTGGCCCGGGTCGTTGCCCGCCACCTCGGACTGGTTCTTGGCCATGGTTCGGTGTGTCTGGAGGGTTACTTCGAAGCGGGGAGCGCGCTCAACCGAGCCTCAACTGCGGAATGGTGTTGAAACACATCGCGGAGGTAGCACGGAAATATGTCAAAAGTAAAAACGAAAAAAAGAGGAAACAATTAAATCACGCACACATTCCGTCGCTCACGCTCATCAAGCAATAACGTCCGCGCGGTGTCACTGAGCCCCCGCCAGACATCGCACCGAACCGAACCGATACTGAACTGAAACGCGCAGCTCAACAAGCGAGTCAGCGGAACGAGAGGTGAGATGACAGGTCGGTTTCGCTCGAGCGTTCCAGTCCAAAACAAGAGTCCTACTTTGGTTCGCGACGCTGAGTGCCCTCCTGCCACCAGGCTGCTAAGCCTCTTTAGCGGGATTGGAGCCTCACAGGAGCGGCTAGAATTAGCGGCAGCTGAGAGACCCCCTCCTTCTTCCGTCCTCGGCCAAACATTGGACTTTGAACGCGGCCAATCAAGACGAAGGAGGGGGCGGGCGGGCGTGGAGTGAGGGAGGGAGGATGACCGAAAGAGGGAGGGAGGCAGCGCAGGTATCAAGAAGCGCGACCAGGTCTCGCGAGATTTGCACTTTAAAGAGAGGGCATAAAGACGCCGCCTTGCTGCAAGACGTCAACATGTCAACCATGTTGGATGTGGCTAATCTGCCTGTAGAATTGACGCAAATAAATAAGACTAAATTCTTTAATAACAAAAATAAAAAGAGACATACCTATAAGTGCGTAAAGTCAATAGACCTCATTTACAGACTAATACATTTGGGATGTATTCAGGGATGGGGCCACAGGTAGAAAAGAAACACATCCGAATCTCGTGAGATTTGATTTCAAAGAGACTTCACTTCAGTCATACACATGAAGGGCAGCAATTCGTATGGTGGTACGTTGGCTCTGTCTACTGTATTATGCCCAAGAATCACTGGATTGAACAAATATAGAAATAAAAAACACTTTTCCCAAATAAAACACACACGTAATGAAATACACTCAAATATTTTAAATTAAACGCCAGTACTCAACTCATTATTCAGAATTACCCACGTCCCACACTTTATAGGATTTGGTAAATAAATTCAATATTTAATATTAATATCATATTGCATTTGGTGCATACCAATATTGCTGTTGTGGACCAAGCTAAACATTGCTCATTAGTTGCTTTGTTATGAGTGTGGCTGTTCTGATTCGTTTTGCATGTCCAAGTGTAGTGCATCATTTGGCCACAAGAGGTCAGCAAAGACTTTTTAAGGGCGACATTTTAATCCTGAACACGTGTTAGGTTGTTAAACATTTTAGATTATAGAATACGTTAACAGGGTCCATATTTATATCTATTTTTTTTAAATACAATAAAACATGTTTAATAATTGAATACAATTATTTCAGTTTACGTAAATGCCATTTTACTTGTGTTTTGTAAATGATCACTTTTATTTACTTTTCTCAATATGGAAAACCGAGGTGATGTTTTACAAAAGTAGTCTGATGTCGGAATATAAGAATAACATCGTAGTTTTTTTACAAAAATATATTTTGTGCCTTTATATTCAGATTTTAAAAAAGTCTACATTATTTTTGCTATAAAATCAGAGTTGATCTTTGAGGAGATAAAGTTCAGATTGTTTTTCCCTCTCTGAACTATCTCCTAGGTGATAAATGTTGACTTCTGAAAGCACAAGGTCCATCTTAGATCATGTGGGCGGTTCGGCGAGTGTTGTGATTACGATAGCAGCCTACATTGTTGTTGTTCGTTCAGAGTCGGGTCTGTCCGGAATTCTTGCTGCTGTCCATGGCGACGGCTTTCTCCTCATATCCGTCGTCCTCGGCTTTCGTGGAATTCTTATACTCGTGGTACTCTACCACCGGGTAGGTGACAACAGTCAGCAGCAGCACGGCCAGCAGGATGTACAGTTTGTACTCCAGACACAGGAAGGTACTGTATGCAAATGCAATCACGAAGCCCAAAGATTCCCACATGCGGTAGTTGGCGAAGGCTGCCTCCTTCTCGGCTGGGAACAAGATGCCGTACAGAGCTGCCGCAACAACAACAAAATTAACAATAAATATAAAGTGTCTATATTTATGCAATTTTTATGACAGCGAATACAACAAATACGTCCATAGTTTTGGGTTCACAGTCCTACTATTTTTCTGCGTGTAAGTCCAATGTTGGCCACTAGATGGCAACACACTATTTTCAATTTAAACGAAGAAAAGTGAAAACAGGAAGTAGGCCTAATTCAGGAAGCAATTTGTTTTTGCTATACATTATTCATACATAGTACATATTTGGGCATAGTTATTGCTGTATATTGTGAAATGGGTGAAAAGTTTTGAAAAAAGATTTAAGAAAAACAATTTTTTTTTACTGCGGGTATTTTTGTCAATATGTTTTTATATGTGTTTGTATTATTTTAACAGTGTGTTTAATAAATACCTTTAAAAAAAACATGTGATGTAAATGCTATAACAACATGGCTAGGGAATATTTAAATCTGATATTATATTTTAGACGTATTTCTCATTTACTGTACAATTACATTTAAAAAAAGTCAGCAATTTTTGTTGTGTTCTGACCGTTGGTCTGTGTCTGCCAGATGGCGTCAGCCATTCCCCACAAGGCGGGAAAAACAAAGAAGACGCCCAACTCGTTAGGATGAGGCCTCCAATACAACAGCACGATGATGCATGCGAAGTTAGCCGCCGCCGCTAAAAAACACAAATACATGGCACAAACACAAAATGTTGATGAATTGTCAATATAAAACAACAACACGCAAAACAAAGGGGAGACTTTTTTTTTTTACCCAGAAAGAATAACGCCGCCCTGCCGGTGTAGCGAGCCAGCCGTCCGAAGAGGAAGGAGCAAAGCGAATTGGATGCCCCGAAACACATCATCACGTAGCCCACGTAGTGAATACCCAGCGCGCACGTCACGTAGTTCTAAAAACAACACAACAATACACTCAGTTATACTTAAGTAAACTTTTGATTAGGCAGGCAATTCAAATTTGTAATCGTAATTAATCGCATGACTGAGTTAACTCGCGATTAATCGCAAATTTTATATCTGTTCTAAATGTCAAATAAAATGAACAATACACATTTTTTTCTAAGTTTTCACACCTGTTAAAAGTGGGGGGGGGGGAATAAAAGTGGATTTAATTTTTTTTAACTAATAGCTACAACACACAACTTTCTCGACAAGGCGAGGTGACAGTGGACACGATAGTCGTCCATTGCTGGAGCTTTCCAATGCAAGCCGGCGAGACTTCCTTGTTTGCCGAGCCGCTCACTCGACCAATAAAAGGTAGTTTGCAACGGCGGAGTCCAACCCAAGACACGCTTAGGACCGCCCCCTCATTTGAATAACATTTCGACCTGGCAGTGTGGACAAAAACTGCCAAAATTAATTTTATATATATATATAAATATATATATATATATATATATATATATATTTATATATATATATATATTTATTTATTTTTTTAATTTTTGAATTATATATTTTTTATGTCCGTTTTTATATTCACTTTTAGTAATTTATTTTGTAATTTAGTTATTTTGAATTTTAGCAGTTTTGGTCCTCCATAAACAATGACCCTGTGGTGTAATACAGTAAGTGACCTTTGTGTACTCTCCGGCCAGGAAGCTCTGCTCAAAGCCGCTGTACATGGTGAGCGGGATGAGGGCGAGCAGCCTCCAGTCCTTCAGAAGACGGAAGGTGGCCAGGAAAGTGTGGCAGAACGGCTCGCGGTTGCCACGGAAACGGCTGGTCTGCTCGCGGTCGATGTTGTCCAGGAATATGGCCACGATCAGCATGGCCAGCACGCCCACGCCTGTCCAGGAAATATATCAGGACTCGTTAGATAAACACTAACAGGACAGAATTATTAGAAGTATTCCAAGATTTTTCTTCAACAACAAAGACATTTTTAATACTACTTTAGTTGTTTTAAACATAAAAAAACAGCTTCTGAACTTCTCTTCAACAACAAAGAAATGTTTTAAAACCCAAGACAAATGTGGGTTGCCATGGTTACCAAGTAGCAAAGACATCAGGAACCACCAAAGAACGTCCCCGTTTGACGTTGCTACGTAGCTAACAATGCTACATGTCATGTCGTCCATACGCGACATTACCGATGTAGCATCCGACCAGGGTCCACACCAGTTTCTGCGCCGGCCTGCTGGTGGTGCTGTTGGAGGAGATCGTCAGGCCGCAGTCGGCAGCCCCGCAAGACTGCAGCTGCTCGTACGAAATGTCAGCTGGCAACACATCGTTGACATGTTAGCGATATCAACATGCAAGAACATTTTTACAGTTTTATGAAATGTGTTTTATGATTTTACTGATGTTTTTTTACTTAAAGAATTGGTTTAGTGTATTTTGCACTTTAATTTAAGTTTTATATTTGTATGTTAGTTTTTTCATTATTTCTAAATTGTGTCTTATGTTCCTACGTCACAAAATTTACAATATTTTGTGTGTATTTAATCAATATTTAAGTTTTTATTCAATATTTGTTCATATTTTTTGTGTTAAAATGTTCGTTTTTTTCCTTATAATTTGTACATTCTTCCTTACTTATTAATTGATCATTTTTGTTTGTTTGTGCCAAAGTATTACATTTCTTGCATTTCAACTTGTTAATTGCTCTAAAATGTATCTTGTGTTTTCAATCTATTTATTTACATTTTTACCGAAAAACATTGCCACTTCAACAAGACATGTTTTTTATTACTTCATGTTTTTCATTTTCAGTTAATTATCTCTACATCTTTTGGTCACATTTTTTTGATCACAATTTAAACTTAATGAGCTCCGTGGAGACAAATTAGTTTGCATCAAATACGCTCCTAGTCTCGGTGGTTGTTACCTATGTTGGTGTCCTGTCCAAAAATGAGCGAAGACATGAGGTTCCCCCACACGGCGGACGACTGAAAAATGAAGAAGAAGATGCCAAAATACTGGTTGATGATGTCCGGACCCCTCTTCCCCTCCTTGACCGCCTGCTTGTTGCCGGAGATGGTGAGGTACGTGCACTTGGCCGACCACAGCGGGGAGCCGCCCAAGCCCAGGATCACAGAGGTGGGCATGAGGGTGTACCTGAAAAACGCATGCGTCTTAACTCAGACAAAGATCTGCAAGTTAAGAGAGTCGTCTTCAACAGTAATGTCCCATTGATTCTCTCATTGTCCCACAAAGTCCTCTTAAATCAATAATCCGATAACCGCTTTAAATAACTCTCCAGGGTTTCTATTCCCGAGAGAGGGTTCAATACAAGCGGAGGAGAACGTGCAGTACCACGTATGGTTCTTACCATCCCGGGTAGAGGTTCCCAAAGGAGTAGGAGACGTAGCAGGCCATGCCGGCCACGATGGTCCACTTGCAGCCCAGGTTCTTGATCATGAGCGGCGGCAGGAACATGGACGAGATGATGATGGACGCGTAGATGACGCTCAGAGACGCCACCCCCATGCCCTCCTCCGCATTCAGGCTGCTCTGAAGAGGGAAGCCGCAGATATAGAATTGGTTAGCATTATTGTTATTATCATTATTATTATTTTCAATTGCGATAAAAATAAATCACACACATTTGTATTTACAGTTTCAAATATAATGTGATTATTTTATTTAAACTTTATTGTATTTTAGCTGATATTATTTTAAAATAAATCACAATTATTAGTATCTCATTTTTGTTTACAATTTTTTTATAAATATATTTTATTTTTCACATTATGGTATTATTTTAAATTAAAATGTATTGTATTTTATGTCATTTTAGGTTGTGAAAATATTTTACAAATGTATTATTGATTATTGTATTTAATATTAAAGTGCTTTTTTGTGTGTGGGGGGGCAATTTATTTTATTTTAAATTGCAAAAAAAAAATTGCAGTTGTATTGCATTTTTTAAATATTTTATGTTACAAAAAAAATCTAATTTTTGTGTTATATTGTGGAATTATAAAATGGATGAGCAATAAAGAAAATCATTTTTTTAATTATTTATTTACTTAAAAAACTATTTTGAATATTTTTTTAAATGAAAAATAAAAGCATGGAATAGAAAAACTAGGAATATACAAAAAAAACTCTAGTAAAAAGAGTAATCAGTGCTACGGACGAGTAATGACTCAAACTAAAAATATGTTAGTATTATGCATAAAAAAATCAATTTCAGTAAGTTATACAAGAATAAAGCAAATAATTGGAGGTTACCTATTTTGCTTATGTCCATTCATGGAAAATACACTTTAAAAAAACAACAACAAAACTTCAAGCACATACACTTCATTGCACTCTCATCCTTTTTAGTCTAAAAAAAATAATATGAATATTGTGTACAGGTCCATATACGGTAATGCAAATATTAATAACAAGCTTGTATTTACCTGCAGGCTCTGCAGTCCGCCGTACGCCGTGAAGAGCGACAGGAAGCCCAGCGACACCACCAGAACATTCTTGAAGTTCCGGCTGATCATGGCTGTTTTGCCAATACCTCAAACACAAAAAATCCAGCAAACTCTCACAAGCTTAATAATAATATTCAATGAGAAATACAAGGTGGATTAGCTTGTGCTGGTTACTCCCTAGAGAAACTTGACTGCTGAGTGGAGGAACCGTTCTGATAAATAAGCTTTTAACTAGCAAGACCAAAGTACACACGCCCGTACTTATCTTTAAACCTCCTTTCTATCAATATTTGACAATATGATGCATTAAAAAGCTTGTGATGAGTACCATTTTATCACTACTGATAGGAAGTCACTGTTGCACATGACGTCATACATCCACATCCACACCCATGCACACACGTTACACATCTTGGGTGTGTTGGGAATTTCTCCCAAGATAGCTTTCACATGATCGCTATGTTTGTCCATCATGTTGCAGATCCAGATTGTCTTGCACGGACGTACTGGGCCCCAAATTCAGCCCGGGAACATCAAAACATAATCTCACCTGTTTTCTGGGGTTGGTCACGTGACTTAGGCAAGCTGAGGCCATGACAACTTTGACGTCATTTCAGGCCACAGCAGGACAAAATGGCAGCCCCCTGAGATAGATTTAAAAAAAAAAAAAAAAAAACGTGTATTTTTCTGCTTACTTCATATTTCACAAAACAATCTATACAATCTTGTCACAAAGAAATGTTTTGACTTGACACATTTAAATACAAAATAAGTAAAATAGTACAGACATGTCAGGTCGACATTTTACTATAAATTGTATTATGGTTTCTGCGAATCAAAACAATTTGAAATAAGCAGCACATCTCAGGCCTAAACTTCAACTCTGAACACTTATCCTAACTTTCAAATAAATAAATCAGAGCAGGTAGATTTCAAGTAATTAAAAAAAACTATTTTATTGTTGTTTAATGTTTACCTTCGAGCAATATCTCGGTAGCTGCACTGAGGCATCCTTTAACGAGCGTCGCGTCGCTAAATGCTCGTTTCCGTTGTCCCCAAATCCACCAGGGAACATTCATTTGTTCTTCAGTCATGTAGCTCTGCTGTTTTGGATGTTCGGTCCAAGGATAACGATGTATTTGGTTTAATTACAGCCACCGTCTCGAAACACAACAGGTTTGAGAGTGAGAGTAAATTGCCATTAAACTGTGCCGCATACACACATGTGATAGCATGTAAGCTAAGGCTAGCATGCACCTTGTGAGTGAACCACCGCCGTGTTAGCTTTTCTGCATTGGATAGGGAAAAAAAAAAACTTCCTTTTTTTTCTTTCTTTTTTACTTCTGAGAATGTGCTTCCATAAAAGTTAGAGACTGTTTAAAAAGATAATTTAATAAAAAAATTAATTAAAAAAAACACTGGACCGCTGATGGAAAATTTCCCAACTGACGCCCCGCCCCACACCACCCTTACTTACTCATTCACTCACTCACTAATCATGTACAATACATGTAGTGGACTCTCAAAAAACTCAACAATATAGAAATTAGTGACTGATTCCCAATCCCAACACATCCCTATTGTAGTCATTCTATCAGTAACCTGTGACTTCGGATTTACAAATATGTTTTTTTTTGTGTGTTCATATAAAGTTAATGGCTCCGTTATTTATGTTTGTGCTGTAATTGCTTATACTCGATGTCAAAAGCACAACACGATCTTTTCCATATACAATAACGACAACGATCACGATTAAAAAAAAACAGTTTTGCCTCCCAGGTTCACACACACCTGACGCTCATTACCTTGGGCTTGATTTAATTATTTCCTGGGGGCCCATGCAGTCACACGCAGAAAAGGAAAAACAAAGAACACTGTGTAATATGTAATTTATATATATATATATAACTAAGCAAACAGGTGAATCCACAAATGCATAACTTTGAGAATGCAAATATCCCTCATGTTTGAGAAAAAATAATCAAGGGGCCATAAGGGCCACCAGTTGTCTGTCTCTGGCATACGGTCGTCATGGTTGCATACAGGAGCCCTGAAAAAGGGCAAAGGTTTATAGTGAGTTATTTTAAGGGCGTTGACTTCTTGGCTTTACAACCGCAACGCTTGTTGTTTACTACTACAACACGCACGCCATCGCACACGTGTTTTTTCAAAGTTTCAAATTAGGGTTAAAGTTTCAAAGATGGGTTTCAAGGCAGATTTAGGGTTTCAAATTGGTTAAGGTTTCAAGTCAAAGGGTTTCAAGTCTCGGTTTGTGTTTGTGTAATGAGTGTTGATGTAACATCCACAAGTATCATCACCAATAATCAAAAGTCATAAAGTGTCGTCATGATAAGCACAGACAACAGCTTGACTTTGGAACACTTGAAATAAAAAATTAATTGAAGGATGGAGGCAACGCTGCTCTCCGATTGGTCCTTATTGACTATATGACGTTGTTATTTTTGCAAAATACACCAGAGGTCGCTGTTGTACTATCATACATGTTTAAAAATGTCTACAAAGGTTTGCAGTGCCATCTACAGGTTTTCTTTATTACTGCGTTTAATTTCTAAGAGCCCCCCCCCTTTTTTTTTTCAGGTCAAAAGTCATCTTGTCATTATTTTTTTGTACATTTCAGTAAGTACGCCTTCACCAGGCGCTGTATGATAAACTCATCCTTTAAATAAGGCATTTAGATGCTCACCATCAACATTACATTTGTAAAAAAAAATACTTCATTTGTATTGTCTTTTTTCTAAGTGCAATTTTGAAAAAAATATAAACAATTGTAATCCTTATTTTTGTTGTTTTTTACCTGAACCTTTTTGAGTCTGTAATAAAGTTTATTATTATTATTATTGTTATTATTATCTGATGTGATAGACTTGCTCAGCTCTTAAAAACATTTTCCATTGTATATAAAGTGTACATTAGAATGTAATAAGCCAATAAAAGTACTGCCTTTACAAGGATAATAATACTTATTTTTGAGTGCTACATATGTTCGTTAGTGCAGTTTTATGTTTGTATACATCAGCACACATCAGCTATTGATGACATTTTCTGTAATATAACATACTCTATAATATGTGAAGTTTTTTTCCTTTTTTCGGTCCGACGCAAGTATGAGTCATGAGAGTTTTTGTGCCATCACTTCACCGACCTCGGATGTCTTGAATATAAGAAAGAAATGCAGCCGAGGCAAGGATTTGTATAAAAAAATATAACATTTTTATTTCCAGCTACAAAGCCAAACATGTAACAATCTGTCACACTGCTCAATAAAATAGTAAAAAATACTGTCGTCCACACACACACACAAAAAAAAAAAAAACTACTGATACATTTTGGAAAAAGCACAGAACAATTAGGGCTTTTAAATTAACTTACACTGTACAAATATATACACCATTTACACGTTTCTGCTTGGAATGAACTAACGGTTCTTCCGGTCTTTTTTCTTCTTCTAGTAATCTTTCTATGTTCTCAGTGCCGTGGTCACTCACGCCCACTCGCGTCGGGACGGAAACGCTGACCTTTGGACAAGACTCACATTGAGGCCTGTGCGAACACACACGTACACAAAAATGCGAACAGTGGCCCGCTGTGGAGTGCTGCATTCGCCCGTCTGGGTGTGGGGGTGGGGGGGGGGG
This sequence comes from Vanacampus margaritifer, assembly GCF_051991255.1. Classification (NCBI taxonomy): domain Eukaryota; kingdom Metazoa; phylum Chordata; class Actinopteri; order Syngnathiformes; family Syngnathidae; genus Vanacampus; species Vanacampus margaritifer. The sequence goes on from NC_135450.1 coordinate 15,525,929, forward strand.
GGGTCATTACACACCTCATTTCGAGGGGAGGTCAAGATTTGGACTTTCAAAAAAGAAGAAAAAAAAATACAGTAAAAAATGGACGGGGCGTGTTGTCCACAATATTATTAGTGCAGGAATCTCTCCCTCTGTCTGCAAAGTGCACCGAGCCGCACGCACACACGCACAAATACACGCCGCACAAAAAGTGGGCGTGGCTACTTTGACAAAGCAAGCACAAAAACGAGGCTTGTGTAAATACGTTGGGACGGAGCTGCGAGATGAGTTCTGTTTTCAAGTGACAAAGCGGCCGTCGGCGCTTCCCCGGCCGGGCCTCCCTCAAGCCATGTCGCCCATCATCTTCTTGTAGTAGACCGACTCGAAGATGTCGTTCTCGCCGGGGCAGTTGTGGTGGCAGGCGCACGACTTGATGAACATCATGTGCTTCTTCATCACCTGCCCGTCGGGGCACTTGAACTCCATGGGCAGCGTGGTGGTCCGGTGGGGGGTGCAGCAGCGGCCATCCAGGCACACGCCGCAGAATTTGGGGCGGTACGACTTGGTGGTGGTGCAGCCCGAGATCTCGAACTTCATGGGCTTGGACAGGCGAGGCGTGCGGATGCACTTCTTCCCTTTCTGGTAAAGAAAACAAGAAAAATATTTAATTTGGATTCAGTATTTTACATTCATCCATTGGATTTGCAAAAAGACAAGACTGTATTTGCGGCTGCTGAAAGTAAATCATAATTGTATTTTATTTTTATTTTAAATGGTGAAATAATTCTTATTTATTTTATGTTGTTTTATTTTTTATTGCACTTTCAAATACCTCAGGATTATATCATTTTAACTTTATTTAATGTTATTAATTTTACTTAATTTTATTGTTTTAGGATTAAAAATCAGATTTTATTTTATTTTTAAATTTTATTTTAGGTTGCATTTTTCATTGTATTTTTATTTTTAATTGCATAAAAAAGTTTACTGTTATTTTTTATTTTTGTTTGAAGCTTTAATAAAATCACATCATGGTATATCAAAAAATAAAAAATATTGTATTTTATGTTATTTTAGACTGCAAAAATAATCACAATTGTATTTTATTTTAATTAATTTTGTAATTGTATTGTAATTTATTAGTGAAATGAAAAATGTGGCATTTTATTATTTTTATTTTTTATTTTAGGGTGCAAATAAAATCACTTGATTGTATTTTTTTTACTACAATTCATTTTATTACATTTTATTTTTATGATGCAGGGGGAAAAAAATCACATTTCACATTTTGTTGTAGCTGTAATTGTAAAATGTATTGTATTTTATTTCATTTTAGGTTACAGAATTTATTTGATTTAACTTGCATTTAAGGCTACAAATAATTTCACGCTTACAATTATATTGATTTTAAATGTACTATATTTGATTCTAATAGGTCGTGCCTGTGTGTCTACTCGGCATGGTGGGTGTCGTCAAAGATGACCTTTGCAATGGAGTACTGACCCGGATACTTTGCTCCAGATGGGACTCGCAGGGGCGCACCATGCACAGGCGGGTCTGCTTCTCCAGGCGGCACTCGCGGTTGTCGTTGGTGACCCGGGTGGAGACGCCCAGGCCGCACGTCTTGGAGCAGGCGCTCCACTCTGTGGTCTGAACCAGGCAGTTCTCCCTCATCAGGGACAGATCCGGGCCATAGGTCTCCTCTTGGCGGTAAGCTGCTCGCCACAAAAGCGGAAGAAAAAAAAACAACATCCAGATTAGCCGACCCGTCCGGATGGGAAGCGGCTCGGGCGGGATCCGATTAAGCGATGACTCACCGGGTAAGACGGAGCCCATGAAGCTGTTTGTGTGCTGCGGGGCGTCGCACACCCACTCCTCGCAGCATTTGCCGGGCACCTTGACGCGCCTGGGGGCGGGGCAGTCGGGACTGGGCAGACGCACGTCCATGGAGCACAGCGGCACGCAGCCCACCGCTCCGTCCAGGCAGGTGCACTGGTACTTGCAGCTGCTCTGGAAACTCTCGCCGCTCTTGTACACCATTCCTCCAAACACGCAGGTGGCGCCCTCTCGCGCTGCAAAGAAAAAAATCAAACAGGTCATTTTTTTTTTTTCTTGGTACAAACACATGAATTAATCTCAGATTAATGCAAGATTCGCAAATACAAATTCAAATTATAATTTATTCAACCATTAAATTATTTGTGAATTTAAAAATGGGTCATTTTGACCTGTAACACCAAAAATGTTCTGGGGTCCATATGACAAACATTTTGAGTGTTTATATACAGAATATATACTTCTTTATACATACATAAAATTAAAAAAAATACATAAAAGTCTTCTTTTTGGGAACATTTTTTTTCCCACACCAACATCACTACTGTTTTTCCAGGACAGTACTACTTTTTATTAATAATTTTTTTAAATAAAGTGCAACACCATTAGTTTGTCTTCTTTTTAGCAAAGTGCAAACATCTATAGTTTGTCTTCTTTTTAAGATAGTATATCTGTTTTGGGAAAGTACAAAATGTTTTGTTTTTTTAACTAGGAAAACCTTTAAGGGAAATTTTTCTTATTTTTTTTCTCACAAAGCGCTAACATCAATACTTTGTGTTCCTTTCTAAGAAAATGCAAAGATCAATAGTTAGTCTTCTTTTTAAGAAAGTATATCTGTTTTGGGAAAGTACAAAATGTTTTGTTTTTTTAACTAGGAAAACCTTTAACGGAAATTTTTGTTTATTTTTTTTTTCTCACAAAGCGCTAACATCAATACTTTGTGTTCCTTTCTAAGAAAATGCAAACATCAATAGTTTGTCTTCTTTTTAAGAAAGTATATCTGTTTTGGGAAAGCACAAAATGTTTTGTTTTTTTAACTAGGAAAACCTTTAAGGGAAATTTTTGTTTATTTTTTTTTCTCACAAAGCGCTAACATCAATACTTTGTGTTCCTTTCTAAGAAAATGCAAACATCAATAGTTTGTCTTCTTTTTAAGAAAGTATATCTGTTTTGGGAAAGTACAAAATGTTTTGTTTTTTTAACTAGGAAAACCTTTAACGGAAATTTTTCTTTATTTTTTTTTCTCACAAAGCGCTAACATCAATACTTTGTGTTCCTTTCTAAGAAAATGCAAACATCAATAGTTTGTCTTCTTTTTTAGGAAAGTAAATTTTTTGGGGGGGGCAGTGCACTTCTTTTTTTTCACCCCAAAAAGTGCAACATCAAATGTTTTTAGGAAGACTTCAAAATCAATAAATTGTCTTCTTTTTCACAAAGTACAAACATTTGTAGTTTGTCTTCTTTTTTAAGAAAGTATATCTTTTTGGGCAAAGTACAAGAGGTTTGTTTTTTTTTAGCTAGGAAAAGTTTTTAGAGAAATTTCAACAAATAGTTTTTTTTTTCTTGCAAAGTGCTAACATCAATACTTTGTCTTCCTTTTTTAGGAAAATGCATCTTTGTTGGGGAAAATAAAGCAAAATACATACATAGATTTGTATGTAAATTTCTTGTACTTGTACAGTTACAATGCAGGTCGATATGCTAAACGTGGCTTATGACCTCACCTGTGCACACGCCAATGCGTCTATTGATGGGCGACCCAAAGTCGCAGTAGAGGCCCTTGTGGCTGTCGCAGGCGTCCCTCTCGGCGCAAAGCTCTCCCATCTGCTTGGCGCACACCCGGCAGCACCCGCAGCCGTCCGGCACCAGGCTCACGCCGGGGGCGCACTCGGGGGGCGCGGAGGGGCACGAGCACGGGCCGCCGCACTCCTGACCGGCAGCCTGAACGGGACCACAATCAATTTAGCGCACGCCTCGTCAAACGTTCATGCGGCGAGAGAGCGGCAAAGAAGTCTTACCAGGCTCCAGAAGACGGCGCACACAAACGGCAGCAAAATCACTTTCTTCATGGCGGACATCTTGAGAGGCATAACAAAGTTTCTTCCTTCAGGGGAGTAAGTCTTCCTTTTCCTTGATCGAGTTGATCGCTTGTCAGGGGGAGTCCTCGCTTCTTGAGGTGAAAGCTAGACTTTAGCTCAGGTCGATCTCGCTCTGTGTTCTGCCGGCACTGCGCCGCCGCCTTTATAGCGCTCGGCCCTCGGGGGGGAAACGTCACCTCGGAGGAGGGTGGGCGGGGGGCAGCCCTGGACAAACATGGACATACTTGGCATTCTTTCCTGGCTTCCTGACCCCCACTCCAGACATCCCACATTCCTGCCGTCTGAAGGCGAGGAGGAGGAGGAGGAGGAGGAGGAGGAAGAGGAGGAGGAGGAGGGCGGGCTGGCCAAACAACAGCAAGCTCACTCTCTCCAACTCTCGCTCATCTGGAACAGGAAGTCTGCTCAGAGGAGGCCCGGGACCCCACACTGGGAATTCCTCAAGTCTGACTTCACAAACACAAAGCCTATAAATATGAATTTTCAAAGAGGCCGCACATGAAAAGGAATAAACGAGAATGAATGAACGAGCGAGGAGGAGGGGAAAAGGAAAATCATTAGTTGGGCGCTTGGAGAGCCATCAAAAAGGTGGACTTGGACTCGGGGACGGTGCGGTTGCGTCTGGAGGGATTTTTGTCGGCCGGCGTCATTGTAAGATCGCTGATGCGTGAATCACCGCACTTTTATCATTCCGACGCGCTCGCGGGGCGGTTTCGGACGTCTGCGCTATCGCTCTGCGGCAACCATTAAAGGGAGAATGCGGCTACCGAGCAGCTTTGAAGTCTGATGAGCAAATCTGAGGGGGAAAGAAAAATCATCTGTTCATCCATTTTCTATGATGCTCGTTCGTCCTCATTAGGGTCAGGTGAGCTGGAGCTGATCCAGTTGACTGGGCAGGGTTTGAACCCAGAACCTCACAACTGTGAGGCAGACACGCTAACCAGTCACTGTGCTGTCGAAATTAAGAAAAAAAAAAAAAATCTGATATTTTTCAGCAGATGGCGATCAGCTGAAAATCACGTGGTCGACACTTCCGATCACAAGATCGGGACAACTCTATTAGTCATGACCTCATTCACTCCCAGTCATTTTCACTGAAGCAACCTCCTTCGCTCCCGGGTATTTTACTGGATTTTGACTGATTTTGCAAGGCCCAGAGAATATTGTGTTCTATTGCTACAAAAACATGGAACCTACCAAAAGAAAGACGTTTTGCAGCAATTAGCATTGGAATATAACTAATCATTATTCACAAATTTGTTTAAAACAGTGGGGGAAAGAGCTTTTTGCAACATGTCCCTGGTTGATCTCTCTATACTCTGCTGCCACCTTCTGGCCGTTTTTGTAATAACTACCATTGCTCCGAGCATTCTATTCAGTTCAGAGGCTGCATCAAGGCCTCTATTGCACAAAAACAAACAAAAAACGTATAAATACGTTTTTGGGACACTCACATCTAAAATAGAACATATTTATACGTTTTTGGGGGGCAAATGAGTTACTGGCTTACAAATCCGCATTTCAAAGGCAAACCGAGTGAAAACGTAGCAGACAAATGTATTCAATCAATGGTGGATTCCAGAAAATAAACAGCAATGATTGAGTTAAGAGGCGGGGCCTAGTAAGTTGCCATGTAATGTCAGTGTATCTGCGTGCGAGTGTCTGAGTTTGAGCTGTGGCCGACAGCAGCTTCTGTGTGAGTGTGTTTCTGCGTATCAGTGACTGTGGCTCTCCTTTCCCACATTTGAGGGCATCACAGCAAGTATACAGTAAAAAAAACAAGAAAGAAAGAAAAAACATAATACCGATGAACCACAATTTGCACTACAGCGAAGTCTAAATTTACCACTAATAGTGGCTAATAGTAACCACTTTAACATCTGCTAAAATAATCAAGCCCTGATGTCATATTTTACGCACTCGCCGTCACTAATAAAACGAGTGAACTAGTTCTTTCAAAACATCCAAACCTAAATCGTAAATCCTATTCCCGCATACGTGCGGTCCGCTTCAAAAGCGCCGCGTCAGTGTGTTAGCTGACATATAAGAAGTATGTTTGGTACAAGATGAACCTTTGGAGGTTCTGTTTTTCAGCTCGCCGTCGTTAGGACAAATGGCGGCCAGGAGTCATTTAAGCGAAAACGCAGCCGCGCCGCGGCGAGGACGTACAGTACAGTGCCGGCTATACTGCCGGGAATAACTCTCCTTGTTCTCCGCTCACCTGCCTAATGAGCTTTTGGTGAGACTTGACCAAAAGACCAAAAGACCAAAAGACCAGGTGCAGCGTGTACCCGAGCCAGGCTTAAGTAGTACTTTTGGAAAAAGGCTAGACAGAGGTTTGTGTATTTTTTTTTTTTTTTAGGGGGGAAATCACACACCAGGCTAGACTCTTATGAAAGGGAGGCCTGCTCCACGACCAGTCAGCTAGCACATCGGAAATGAGAAGGAAAAAAAAAAAGAGAAGAAGGAACCTGGAGTTGGAGGAATGCGCGAGGAGAGCCAGCAGACAGGCTTGTTACTATTTACAGGAAGCGCTGCCATATAAGGGCGTCTGCTCTTTTCCTAATATGGCTATGTTCGCTCTTTCTATGCTGGATGGGCACAGTAGGAAGCAACACAAAAAGCGTGCGTGTCTTGTCAGTCATCGCGGCCGCAGGGGCCGCCTCAACTTGAACCCGAGGATATCTGACGGAAGCAGCTTGACTGGGGAGCGGATTCCATCCAAAACATGTCAGCTGTTTACGTGCAAAGTGCAGCATGGAATAATCTTGTCCCCTTAAAGCAACACGTTGTAAAAGAACGCAGAATTGTTGTATGATCCGTTTTGTATGTGTTGCTGCTCCGTGTGTGTAAAGTAGCAGTCGTTTGAAAATGTTATCTATGCTAATTTTCGTCTACGGCGTTTCACTTTCTATATTAGCATTGAGCTAACTGAATTTTGTAAGACGAAATGTTGAAATATTGGATATTTTTACAATCCTCGGTTTGTTTGTCTCGATTTTGTGGCCGTTTTCATTAGGGCTGGGTATCGATTCTAATTTCCTCAACCGATTCACGAGTTCAGTTCAATTGAGATTTCGATTTATCCCGACTTTCAAAATAAAAGCATGTCGTCTTGAGCTCTTATTTAAGAGTCACACAATCAACTAACTAGCACAAAATAATTTGACCGCAACTGTTAAATTGGCCACCATACGTGTGGAACATCTGCTGGTACACTGATGGGCTTTTATTTTGAAGGCCTGACTTTTGGACAGGATGTAACGTTGATGTTGCCCCAACTTGTCCAAGTGAACCATGAGGCTTGTTATTTGCCTGTACCTTGTCGTCGGTTGGGCCACTTTTTACCTAATAAAGCCAGTGAATTTTTTCTAAAAGTGTGTTTCAATCATTTTGAATCACGTGATAGAAGTCTAATTAATTATTAAAAATTCAGTCCATGCTTTTTATATATTGCAGATTTTCATCTAATGCATGTGGAGGGATTGTATGATTGATGAGAAAACTCACGAGCAGGCAGTTTTAAAATACTTTCTAGGGTTTTTGTTTTTTTCATTTCTGGCGGCCCGTTTACGTGCGTCATCGCCGCCGTGGTCCAAAAAACCAAAGTCAACGGTCCTCAGAGTGGATAGGATTAAAATTATGACAAGTTGAGAAGTAGGTGAGACAAGTCTGTCATAAAAAAAAAGAAGAAAAAAAAAGTCATAAAACGTCAATGGCAGCAATCCCGGTAAAAGCGCTGATAGCAGCAATTTGTTCCCTGAGGCCGGATTGGGCCATGACCTCGCCGCGTGACGTCATGGTGCCGTCTAAATGTAGCCGGCACCTGTGAAGTCGACAAGTGGTGTCATGCCAGGCAGGAGGAGGCGTGGGGGAGGGGGGCGGGGTCTCAGTGTTCACACTCGAAAAAGGGTGGAAAGTACACTTCTTGTTCCCAGAGCGGGCGCTTCCATCACGCCACGCTCGGTGATGTCATCAGTGACGCCGCCACCACAGAGAGGCCCCTGTGTAGTGGTGGGCACTTTTGGAGGTGTTGAAGTTACGCCTCCCCACCACTAAACGCGCACTTTTCACATATGGGTATGTTTTATTTTGGTCTCATTAATGCTATAAAGTGGGGAGGGGGGGGCGGTATGGCGAGGTGGCTGGTATATGTTAATGCAGTGGTGGGCGGTCACGGCAATTTCAGAAACACTGACCTACATTTACAAGCTACATTCCGTGAAATAGTATTCAGTGATTCCCAAGGTCCATTCGCTTTATTTTATAGTGTTTCTCTTGGCGGCATGGCTTCCAGTATGTGTGTATGGATGTCAATTTTTTTTTTTTTTTTTTTGTCCAATCACATTCCAGCCTCTATGTGTTGCTATGTCAAGCAAACCTGCCCAGGCCAGGGCCTTCGCGATCAGTGGTGGTGGTTCATGTTACCTAAACTACATTAGCAATGGGATTTATTTTTTATTTTTTTATCAATCAGATTGGAACCAATATTTTATGATTTTTGTTATTTATAAAACATAATACGAGACTAATCAAATAAGAGGAAAAAAAAAAAACTTTGTGTAAGTGAAATTTTTTTGGTGCATGTTTTGGCACCTCAAAATGGATGCACTCACTTTTGCTGACTATACGTTTTTATATTTTCTTCATATACACAACAAAAATATGAACGCAACACTTCTCCTTTGCCGAGATCATCAATGGCCACCTCACAGGTGTGCCATATCAAGATGCTGTATACAAGCACCATGATTAGTGCACAGGTGTGTCTTGGAGGGGGGGGGGGGGGGTCCGGGGACTTAAACAGTACTGAACCCCCCCCCCCCAATAAAACAAAACTGAGTGGCCTTTTACTGTGGACAGTCTAAGGCACACCTGTGCACCAATCATGGTGTCTAATCCGCATCTTGATATGGCACACCTGTGAGGTGGGATCGATGATCTCGGCAAAGGAGAAGTGCTCACCATCACGGGTATAGACTGGTTTGTGAACAGCATTTGAGAGAAATGGTGATATTGTGGATCTTTTGAGTTCAAAAATGGCCGCAAAAACAAATGTGTTGCATTTATATTTTTCTTGAGTATATATTGTATACAGTGTGTGCAGATTCATTTAAAATTTGTTTTATTGCATCACTCATGGTTCTATGACCTTTGAGAAAGAATTTGGGGAGAGATGATGTCATCACAGTTTTTTTTGAATCATGTGTCCTATGACAATCATAAAAGAATAGCAGAAAGTCAGCTGTGTTTGCATGTCGAGACTCGCCTCACCGGCAGGTTATTATGACGCAATTTGGACCTAAATATTGCATGTGCAGTTTATAGGAGCACAGTGACGGCTTATTTCCAATTTTCCGTTCCTCCCGATAGGCGAAAATGTTTCTACGTCAAAACAAATCCCGTGTCCTGAGACGAACTGCGTTGGCCCCGAGAGCTTCCACTGTGTAAGTCGAGAGAGTCCCGCGCACCCACGCACACCCACGCGCGCGTCTCCACATTAAAGCTGCTTTTATCAGCTACGGCTCGCGCTATATATTACATTAGCGGCGGCTGGCGGAGGGCCTCGGAGGAATGTTTCCGCGGCCAGCGGCACATTCTCAAAATGGCTTTACCTGCCGGCGTATTTTTGTGCCGCTTTGAGCTCTTGTGTTGCTGTAAACAAGACGGCGAAAAGTGACCGCTGGCGGTTTTATATAATGACACCAAACACTTGCGTAAGCTACTACTACAGTACTCTCTTATTCCACTTGTTGTTGCTAGGTGGATTTTGTAACGCCTGCAAGCCCAAAATAAAGATTTGCATACAAAGTCGCTCCAGGGCCTGATGGGGAAGTGTGCACGTTTGGACTGGAAATGGAAAGTTAAGTTTTTAGGATTTACAATTATCAGAAGATTTTTTATTCCCTACGCTGTGGATATTGAATATTTATATTTAAAAAATAATAATAATAAAAAAATATTTTTTTTTTCCTCACCGTGAACAGCTTCTCACACAACCGCCAATCACAATCATTAAATCGCCAAAAACCTGGGCCGAAGTGTGGATCTGTTGCTACTAAAACGGCGACGACTGATGCTAACGGTTAGCATGTCAAAAGGCGTATCGCATTGTTTATTAACGATAAGCTTTACTGATTGGTTGCTTTCAATACACACAGGTTTAATTCTTTGTTACATGTTTAAGTCAGGATTAGAGCTGTCAAAATAAATCGATTCATCGAAAAGTGTCGATGATCAAATTCAGTCACAACTATTTTAATAATCGACTGATCGTTTGGAGACATTTTTAACTCTTTGACTGCCAAAAACGTTAAATAATGTTTAGTAAAATCCTATGGAGGAGTGCCAAAGACGTTAAAAGACGTTTGTTTCAAAACAGAGGTGAAACTAACCATTTTCTATTGTTGATTACTCAAAAACGGAATAAGGTAGAAACAAACTTTTTTTTCTGATAAAAGATGAGAGTCCAATCTTTCATTTGGTAGTTTGTGTGTTTCCATAGTCCAAACACATAATTTTCTGTGGACCTTGAAAGATCAGTCAAAAGATCAGTCAAAATGCTTAAATCGGCTGGCACCCACGGCATCCCTTTTCTGAAAACGTCTGGCAGTCAAAGAGTTAATTTAAAATGCCCAAATCCTCTGATTTCAGCATATCAACAGTAATTGTTCACTAATTTCTGTAGTCCTTGATGAAGAAGACTGATTATCTTCTGCGTTTAATCAAAATAAGACATTAGCATACATCTGTTTTTAATTTGGAAAACAATGACCGAACCGGTAACATAGTACATCAATCCACCTTTTTAAAAAAATGTTTTTTTTTATCACTATATGAATACGAAGTACACAATAAAAACAAACACTGGTTAATAAACAGTAATCAGTTGAACAATACATTTGAATGCAAAATCAAAATGAATCCGATTAGTCGATTAATTGATTGATAGTTGACAGCACAAGTCCAAGAAATTGATTGCGAACGGTCGCGTTGACAGATGATAAAGTGAGAGTCAAAGACTGGCTGGAAAGCTACGAGGATGGAAAGTAATAAAATTGGAGGGGAGTCGAGCGGGAACATTGAGTGATTGGTTCAGGTTATAATAATGTTGAGGGAGGCTCGGGGGGTGTTGGTGGGCAGATGAATTGTCAAGATGGAAACAGTGTCTATTTAAAGGCCCCGCCGGCTGGAAAAACGTCCAGTCTGGAAACAAGCATGAGACCCCAGCCGCCGGCTTTTTTTTTTCCTCCTTCAGGCTGCGTTTTGAATTACGCTACTTTGATGGGAGGCCATATTTTATATACCCCTGCATCTCCGTTCCACCGGGACATACTTGGAAGCTCGGTCGCATTTTTGGGTGCAATGCTTCCTCGTTAATCATTTAAGCGAGGCATATTTTTTTAGAGGGGTGGGGCGTGGGGGGGCTTTTTGTTGCCAGCTAACAAGGGAGGTGATATCCCTTGCACCTCCGCGCTGAACAAAGCTTCTTTGACAAGATCCAGAATGTGTCGTTTTGGCGTGAGCGGCGAAAAGCTTGCCACCATTTTTCAAAGCAAGCCAAAAAAATTGTAAATATAGTGAAGCCTCGCCGGATAGCGGGTTCGCTATTCATAAATTTACCAGCTAGCTGCAGCAACGATGACCCCAACCAAACAAAAGGCCTGTGTTGAAATCATCTGCGGCAAATTCTTTTCCAAAGGTCTTAGAGCCATGAGTGATGCAATAAATAAAATGATGAGCTGACTTAGCAGTTGAATAGGCAGAAATGAATTTGCATATTTTTTTTATTAAACTGGTTCACTCAAATGCATCTGACCTTTTTTCACGTCATTGTCGGAATCAAATAATCTAGATGCTATTTATTTTTTTGGGCAACTTTATAAAATAAGAATTTTAAAGAAGATTATTATTATTATTATTTTTTAAATCGCTTAACTCATTTGTTCCCCAAAATGTAGAAATATGTTCTATTTTAAATTTCTAAGTGTCCCAAAGACATATTTATACGTTTTTTGATGTTTTTTTATTTTTAGAATGCTAGAGCAGGCTTTGATGCAGCCCCTCAACTGCAAAAAACAGCTGAATAAATTGTAGTTATTACACAAACGGCAAATGAGATCAATCAGGGCCATGTCGAAAAAAAAGGTCATCGCTCACAGTTCTTAATAGATTTGAGAATAATGATGAAACTTATGAAGCTATATTCTAATGCTAGTTGCTGCAAAATGGAAACAGATAGAAAGACACTTTTTTTTCCTGGAGAAAGAAGAGACTAATCTTTCTTGACCTAAAAGTCCGTTTTTAAAATTACTCCGCCAATATTTTAAGCAATCAGCTTTTTTTGCAGTGTACTCAATGCCCTTGCACACGGGAAAGGAGAGCCACAGTCACGATGCACTTTCCACCCTTTCCAACCCCCCCCCCCCCTTCAGCGCAAGCCCAACCATGATGTGAGCGGGCGATAAAAAGCATCATGACACCCCCTGAAGGCAGCGCACAGGTGGGCACTCGCAATAGACGCGGACGGCCCGGCAACGCGGAAGGCCCGGCAACGCGCGCAGACACAACGCGAGCGGGATTAGCCGCTAAAGCCGCGCTGGAAACTTCTTCTGTTTTAGTGTTTGCACTGCCGACACGGGGACGACAATCCGCTCCTCTTTCAACAAACACCTCAGCTGCTGCCGACGCGCACGAGCGCACGCGTGTCAGGTGGTCTCCGTCGTGTGGGTCCCGGATGGACTCGCTGCCGGTTCCGCTGAGCCCTTTTCGGGTTTCTAAACTGGTGTTGAGCGCAGACTGACTTCCTCTGCGGGACCTCACACGCGCAAGAAACCATTGGAGCGTCCCGCTGTTTTCAGACTTAAACATGCAAAGCGAGGTCACTCGGTGTCTGTCAACCCCCCCCCCCCCCCCCCCCCCCCCCCCCGCCCGTGCCAGAAGGTTTCTAAATATAGCCAAGGGTCTATCCCACACACGTCGCCACCCACAGATGCACTGTAATCTCCCGAGGGCCAACACATTCTCTTCAGGGATGCTATTTTCCTCATAGGAAATAACGGAAATACTGGGGTCGACTGTGGTTAAAAGTTTTTACAGTATAATGACTGTAATGCCCTTGTATGTGGGAAAGGAGAGCCACAGTTGACGTAAACAGAGACGGCAATACTTACAGTATTTTATATACATTTTATGCTTGCCGCTTCTCTTATTATAGTCGTTGACTGGCAGAAACCTTGCATGTCCAAATATGGTCAATTTCCTATTTTTCACAAACGGATTCGACTGGTCGGCCTCCACGTTATCGTTACGAGATACGAACCAATTTAAAGTGTTGCCGCTTCTTCTATCACTTTGCGGGAGCCGCGCAGCATTTTCTCGCCTCAAGATTGAAAGCCTGGATGTTATTTCGACCAGTAAATCTCAACTTTTTCACCCTGGGACCGCATCTTCTTATAGTTGCAACGTCACAACCCATTTCATCGAAGTTTTGTAACATTTTTAAATGCGGTTTCAAATGAGTTTGACATGCCGCCAAAAGCATATGACCAACAATAACGCCCATTAGCCAAAGGCTGAGCTGCACTGTATTTGTTTACAGAGTAGCAGATTCATTTCTGCATATTAAATTGCGTCGTTATTTCATCGTTTTGTTTATTGGAGTCGAATGGAATGGACTGCTATTTATATAGCGCTTTTTTTTTTAGCTATGGTGGCCAAAGCGCTTTACAAAGCCTCACATTCACACACACCAGTGGTCGGGCTGCTGCCGGGGCTGGACTGGTACAAAAAAAAAGAAGAAATCATTGATATAAATATATGATGTTTCAGTTTGCGAACTAGATTCGAAATGGATTAATGAACGGATCCTTCTAAATTGTGGTCCGGTCTCTTGTGGTAAAAATAATCATGAAAAAGCACTGCATCGGCCCCAAAAGAGGCCGGCCCATCGGGCATCTGCCCTGTATGCCAGATGGCCACTGGGAGTACATTGGGGTTCAGTGTCTCGCTCAAGGACACTTTCCCACGACGATCGAACCCACAACCTCACGGATGGGAGGCGGCCACTCTACCACTGAGCCACGACGCCCCAAATTGCATCACGCGTGGCTCTAAGACCTTTGCAAAAGCATTTGGGAAGATGATGTCCTGCGGCCAGGGTTCAAGGCGGATTTATCCAACTTCTCCTGCCAAAAGTCATCTTAACTCGGTAAGTTACAACGTTTTTGGACTGTTTTCCTTCGTTTCTCAGTGATTCAAATAGGAGTCAACAAATACAGGCGGTGGTGGTACCTTTGACACATTTTGCCAGAGCCGGTACCACAAACGCGCACGGCATATTTGCGGTTCGGACTCCTCCGAGCGTTTCAAAGCGATGGACTGTCAGATTTACTCAGCTTGCGGCGATCTGGACCACATCCGAGCACACCGCCGTTTTGAAGCAAATACATATTCCTCCTTTTGAGGCGGCCGCTTCCCAGCAGGAACGTCGAGTCCCCCCCCCCCGGCCCCCCCTTCTCCCCTCGGCCCCTATTAGTCTGGCACACGACTGCATAGTTGGGCTAATTAGCTTCCTGTAAGAGCCTTGGATGAAAACACGGCCTTTAATCACTCGCCGCTCCTTTTGTCTCAGCGGCCGCCAAAGTCAATGTTGACGCTCAAAGCTGCCGTTTTCTCGCAGGTGTTTTTCGATGCGTGATGTGCCAACACTTTCACCTTAACATTCCTCAAATATCAAACGCGTTGTTTTTCCGTCATCGCAGCTTTCATGTCGTGTTTTTTTGCGCGCGTGGAGCGTTTGAGCGCGCAAACCAAATTGCCGTTAACTACGACCTCAAAGTGGACGTGCTAATTTCTGACAAGCTGTTTTGCGCGCGATTTGACCCACAGTGCGCGCAGAGGAAATTGCAACCGCAAGTCAGGATGTGTTATTATGGGATCCTGCCAAAGATGGACAAGTTCGAGGTTCGAGTGTTTAGATTTTCACGTCCAAGGTTGCTGTGGAGCCCGTTATTAAGTTGCCTATTGCAACAGCAACGAGAAATGGAAAGTGACCACATGACCTCTTTTCCGAAGACTTTTTTTTTCTTTGGTACCCACAAAGAGCATTCAGCAGTTGACATGTATTCTTCCACTGCCATGTAGGGTTCGAATTTGCTATTAACAATACCAGATATCAGCTTTATTTCAAGGTAAGCGTACTTGCGACGGCGGCTGGCCGTTTAACGATTAGAAATTAGAAGTATAGAAAATTGCCATGAATTTCATAGAATTAAAAAAAAAAATGTTATAATAAACACTGACATCAGCAAGGATGATATGAAAATATTTTCATAATTGTAATTTAATAACTGTAAATATAAACTTAAAATATTCAGAAAAGTTGTCTTTCATAAATTTAAGAAAAATACTTTTAAATTCATGTGAACAGTAAATTAAAAAAAAAACAAAGAGACAAAAAAACGGCCTTTAAAATTATATTTTTTTAGAAATTTATGGGGAAAAAATGAGTGGTTTAAATAATTGATTCATGGTTTTAGGAATCAATTTTGGACTCAAAAAGGAAAATCAAGTTGATATCGATTATTCGATTTTTTTTTTAAAAAAAAAACAGCTTTAGGAAAATGTTTTGTTTTTGCACCACTGAAAAAAAAAAAGAAGAAGAAAAAAAAAAATATATATATATATATATATATGTTTTAAATTCATTACATTATGATGTGCAAGTCATTCATACACATGTATGAAACTGAATCAAACTGCAAGTGCCTAGCCGGCGTTCCCATGCTATGTTATAATTGGTTCCAGATAGAGTATGAAGGTTTTTTTTTTTTTTTTTTTCCTGCACAGTGCTTAAAAAGGACCCCTCCCTGTCTGGGCTTTTCCCCTCATGTAAGTGTGAGCTGCAAGGCCAAACACTAACGCTCAACCTGAGCCGCCACCCCGTGCCGTCCAAGCCACCGCAATCGTCCGTGGGTCGGCTAGCCGGGGGAGGTCACGGCGGGTCGTTTTGGGTACCAGACGCTTTTTTCGTGCGGTTCTGCGAAAACATCGTCGCACTGAACGGTAGAACTACTCGATTCTTAGTCATTGTGACCAACGGGTCTTCGTTTTTCGAGGACATTGTGGCATCTTATCACTTAGTTGACTTTTTTGTGTGTGTGTTTCGCCATTTCCGTTATTGATGCACACTATGAACAAGACCTCACATTCTCTGTTGCGAGGACTTTAGATATTGAGCAAAATATTATTTTAAACAGTATAGCAACTCGAGTCTACTTCCTACACATGAATATCAAATACAATCCAACATGACTCAAGGCAACAAAGTGTTCCTTTCTGCTTCCGAACGGTCAGCTGCAACTCGGCAGTGGAAAAAAATAATAATAATAAAAATCATGCAGCCATCGCAGCGGTCTTCACAACAACACGGAACGAGACAGAAGGAAGTGTGTGTGTGTGTGTGTGTGTGTGTGGGGTGGGTTGACGGCGGATTCCTCGGCAAGGTGAGGAGGAAGTGATGACGCAGGACGGCGGCGGCGCTCAGCTCGCTGTCAAAAGTTTCACACGCCTCTCCGACCTCGAGGGCGCTCACGACATCAGCTAATATGTCGAACCCAGGTGGTAAACGAGCAGCGGGTGACCCATTTGGTCCGTTTGGCGATGTTTACGCAGCGCAGACCTCCACCAAGGCCATCGTCATTTGGATCATCACCAAAACAGCTACTCACCTCCACCTTCCTCATAGCCATAGATGCTAAGCTAACTATGCTACGTTAGCATACGATAGGTTGACTACTTCCAGAGTTGAGTAGCAAAAAATGATGTTCAAATAATGTACTTAGCTGTCCAATAACCATAATACCATAAAAGGTAACCTATTGGATATTGTTCTCCATATCACAAGACTCGATGCCCGTTAGCTTCATTGCTAATTCCAATTAGCTCATGAATCCATCAGCAGCCAAGCAGGAGGCACCGAGGAAAGAAACAACGTTGCAATTCGCCGACTCCACAAAAGATTTTGGGGTTAACAGTGGACACATTAAAGCCTCCGGATATTGTATAACATCTCCGTTGTGGCCGTATAGCCCGAGCTACATTTTTAGCCGCCGCGGTTTGAACACAAGTCTGTGCCAGGAGACATTAATCTGCCGCTCCTCGTACGTCTTAAACTTCAGCCTCTTGAGCCAAAGTCCAAAAACATCACGTTCATGGTATACACCGATTGAAAAGTGCGGCGCGACGGCGAGCGTTACGCAACGCGGAGGTGTTGTGTGACGGCCGTGTGAATGCGAGGCCTTGTCTGCCTGCGCTGGTGCGCGCGTCTCAACCGCGAGGCGTTCTGTCAAAGCGTTGCCTGTCTCCCGAGGACCCGCTCTCACACTTTTACACTTAAAGAATTGACACTAGCCAATTATCCCGCAAGTTTCCCCGACTGGTTTTCGCCACTGATGTGTCAAAAAATGTGCTCTCGTTTTAAAAGTCTGCAGTCAATTCAGTATGCTGGACACGGGTGCAAGGTAGCATGGGGTGCTAGTCTGCTTGGCAGTTCTGAGGTTTGTTTACAAAAACATGCTTCTTTGTTAATTGATTAAATTGAAGACCCTAAATTGTTTTTTTGAGTTATTTTTAGTTAACTAAAACAAACAAAAAAAAATCTATTTTTTATTAATTCAAACCCAAAAAACGTATAAATACGTTTTTAATACTTTGTCCTTCACTCCCAAAAACGTATTTATTCGTAAATAAATGTTTTTTTTTTAAAATAATAGTTACTACAAAAAACGGCCAGCAGGTGTCAGCAGAGTATAAGAGATCAGCCAGGACCATGTTGCAACAAACTCTTTTTGCCAGTGTTTTCAACAGGTTTGTGAATAATGATGAAATTTAGCTATATTCTAATGCTAATTGCTGCAAAAACGGAAACAGATACTTTCTTTTGGTAGGTCCCGTGTTTTTATAGCAACAGAACAGAATATTCTGTTGACTTTGCAGAATCAGTCAAAATCCAGTAAAACAGCCGGGAGCGAAGGGGGTTGCTTCAGTGAAAATGGCTGGGAGTGAATGAGTTACTTTAATGAAATAAAAACAAAAACGCTTTTGACAATTTTGCGTGTTTGACTTTTGGCTCCAATGGCTCGCCTTGCCTCCTTTTTCATTTAATTCAGCCAAAACGCATTGCTAGGTAAGAAGTGCGTTGCTTTTTTCATTTTACTATGGTATTTCTTAATTTGCACACAAGTAATACACAACATTTTTTTTTTTATTACTAAAACTAAACAATTTTGAAATAACTAACAGAACTGCCCTGAAAACTAATAAAAACGGACTAAATTTAAAAAAGAAAACTCAAAACGAAATAAAAAAACAACTATAATGAAAATTCCAAAACTATAATAACCCCGTTGCAGACTGTCACAAAACAGGATTTCATGAGTCTTGAAAGATCTGTTAAATTGCTCTATAACAACCACTTTAAAAACAGCCGGCAGTGAATGAGTTCATACAGACTCGGACCTCAACTTGCTAAATTTATACTTATTTTGGTCTAGTGCCATTTTCAAAGATCTCAGGGTCATTCAGATGAGAACAAAAAAATAATAGCACCATCTGCTGGATCTGGTGGGGCAATATCCACCCTGCCCGCGGAGACGCACACGGACCCTGTCTTGTGTTACTCGCAAAGTTTTGACAGCTCTACAAGCCTAAATCTACTTTTCAAACGGACTTTGAAACCCGTTTTACGAGCCAAATTGAAAAGGCTTCTCTTGTACGCTCGCCTCTTGCGGTCGACCGTATTCTGGTCTTCTCACGGTAAGCGTTCGCAGGTATGTTTGCTTTATTGGCCCTGGCAAGGCGGCCATTCAGCGCCGCCGTGTTTATGCAGGTGCGGGACGCTTTTCACGGGCGGCCCAATTGGAAAAGGGGACGCCTTTATATGTGGCATTTTACTGGGCTGGGCCCAGAGAAGGCATTTCCTCGGCTTACTGGAAATGGAAGAGTAAAGGGTTAGAAACATGTCACGCCGGGGGGAGAAATATTTCAGTGTCAGGAACCAGATGGACATGGTGTCATTTAGCATCGTTTCTGAATATTTATGTTGACTTTGTGTGAAGTAAGACTTTTTATTATTATTATTTTTTATTCTAGGCACGCTAACCAAACCAGGATGGTCACGATGACACTTTGATTGCTTCCAGAATTTTCTCGACCATTTCAAGCAATTTGAATTTAAAAAAAGTGGCTATCTTTTTTTAGGCCGGCCTGTAAACAAACACAGTGCAGCTCAGCCTCTGGCTAGTGGGCATCACGGCTAGCGATATGTGAAACAAATATTACACAACTTTTTCCCGGGCAGTTCAGATCAATCCAAATGCAATTGTTTGCAATTTGAAATGCCCCTGAAGTCACGAAACGTGGAATTAGTCCAAACTTGACTCATGATTCATGTTCCTTTCTCAATTTGAACCTCTACTGTAACCAATATGACAAAACCTTTCAAGTAGAATAATTTGTCGATGACATGATTTTCATTGGCCGGCGATACAACGCTGTCAGAGGGAACACTCATCTCAAAAATATGCACAAGTGTCATGGATGGATGAGGCAATTTTCTGGAAATGTTGTGTCATCATTCACTGTACATTTAGAAGAAACTATGACTTGAGCGTGATGGTGATTTGCCAGACATTTTGGCACACTTCTCTGCATCATGAAGAACAATAAAGTCTGAGGAGCTTGTCCAGTCAGCAACGAAGGCGTTAGCGGGCTTTAGGAAATGTCAAATAAGCCGATTTGCTCGAAACCAAGCCAGCGGAAGTCCGGGGAAACAAAACAACGAATGCTTTTTCCATGTAAAAAAAACTAACAAAAGTTGCCAAAATGCCTAATCACAAAACACACTGTAA
Organism: Vanacampus margaritifer; assembly: GCF_051991255.1. Lineage (NCBI taxonomy): Eukaryota > Metazoa > Chordata > Actinopteri > Syngnathiformes > Syngnathidae > Vanacampus > Vanacampus margaritifer. The sequence goes on from NC_135450.1 coordinate 15,545,748, forward strand.
AATGAATACGTTCTCAGTTATGTAAAAAAAATTAAAAATAAAAATAAAATAAAAAGTTGCCAAAATGCCTAATCACAAAACACACTCTAAAATGAATACATCTTCAGCTATGTAAAAAAGCTAAAAAATAAATTTTAAAAAAGTTGCCAAAATGCCTTATCACAAAACACACTGTAAAATGAATACATCCTGAGCAAAGTTAAAAAAATAAAATATTTTAAAAAAGTTGCGAAAATGCCTAATCACAAAACACACTCTAAAATGAATACATCTTCAGCTATGTAAAAAAAGCTAAAAAATAAATTTTAAAAAAGTTTCCAAAATGCCTGATCACAAAACACACTGTAAAATGAATACGTTCTCAGTTATGTAAAAATGGAAAAAAATAAAAATAAAATAAAAAGTTGCCAAAATGCCTAATCACAAAACACACTGTAAAATGAATACATCCTGAGCAAAGTTAAAAAAATAAAATATTTTAAAAAAGTTGCGAAAATGCCTAATCACAAAACACACTCTAAAATGAATACATCTTCAGCTATGTAAAAAAAGCTAAAAAATAAATTTTAAAAAAGTTTCCAAAATGCCTGATCACAAAACACACTGTAAAATGTATACATCCTGAGCAATGTTAAAAAATATATATTTTAAAAAAGTTGCAAAAATGCCTAATCAAAAAACACACTCTAAAATGAATACATCTTCAGCTATGTAAAAAAAGCTAAAAAATAAATTTTAAAAAAGTTTCCAAAATGCCTGATCACAAAACACACTGTAAAATGAATACATCCTGAGCAAAGTTAAAAAAATAAAATATTTTTAAAAAGTTTCAAAAATGCCTAATCACAAAACACACTCTAAAATGAATACATCTTCAGCTATGTAAAAAAGCTAAAAAATAAATTTTAAAAAAGTTGCCAAAATACCTAATCACAAAACACACTGTAAAATGAATACATCCTGAGCAATGTTAAAAAATATATATTTTAAAAAAGTTGCAAAAATGCCTAATCAAAAAACACACTCTAAAATGAATACATCTTCAGCTATGTAAAAAAAGCTAAAAAATAAATTTTAAAAAAGTTTCCAAAATGCCTGATCACAAAACACACTGTAAAATGAATACATCCTGAGCAAAGTTAAAAAAATAAAATATTTTTAAAAAGTTTCAAAAATGCCTAATCACAAAACACACTCTAAAATGAATACATCTTCAGCTATGTAAAAAAGCTAAAAAATAAATTTTAAAAAAGTTGCCAAAATGCCTAATCACAAAACACACTAAAATTAATACAAATAAAAAATATATATATATTTTTTTAAATATCAACAAAAAAGTTGCCAAAATGCCTAATCACAAAACACACTAAAATTAATACATCCTCACCAATGTTAAAAAAGTATATATATATTTTTTTAAATATCAACAAAAAAGTTGCAAAAATGCCTAATCACAAAACACACTCCTCAGCCATGTAAAAAACAAAACAAAACTTTCACCTATCACAATACATCCATTGTGGCTAAATAAATCCTCAGCCAATAAACATCCACAGAATCTGTCCGTGTCCATATAAACAAGCTGCCAGGTGGGCCCGAGATGTACACAAACTAAAAGGCGATGGGCTGCCATGTTATGTGCCACTTGAAAGGCTCGTCAACTTTGGCCCTCTTGCCAAAAAATGAGCAAACGTTCAATGAGCCGCACTGTTGCTGCAAACATGTATGCGACAAATAATCTCTTTATCTACTGCATGTATCTCTCAATGTTGTGAATGGCAGAACAACGAAATGCTCTTCCCCTCGATAGCAGAAGGTCTGCTATCCACCTGTTGCTATTCGTACAAAAGAACAACAGCTTTGTTCCATTAAACGGGCCTGAGCGAGTAAAACAATTGAGACATGATCATTAGTCTTGTTTAGTGGTTTGCCAAGGCTCAATAAAGCTTGCGAAACACAGATGGACGACAATTTATTTGATGTCATATGGCCAAAGTTTAACGATTATTTCGAGAATTGGAGAGAAAAAAGGAAAGAGGGGGGGGGGGCTGCCTGGACCTGGAATTCCTTCCAACCGCTTTTTGTTGCATAATAGCTTTGTGTTACACTGAGTAAGTAAAATGGAGACAAGGTCATCATGACTGACACTGTATTTCAGTATATCATTATACCATATTATATATATATCATATAATTGGATTTGTATCTCGATACAATAACAATAAGTTTTCAAGTGGAAAAACTCAATTCAGTGGGATTACGATTCAATTTGATGTTCTCTGGCTGTAGCTTCTGTCATGGTAGCATGTAAAAGCGCACCAAAACCGTCATTAAAGATCATTTGGTATGCATCTCGATACGTATGGTGCGTTACGATTCAAGAACATTTTAAGATGCAACTGATCGATTTGGAGCGGTTGAAGAAAAAGTGTTTTTCCGATCAAAATTTGTTTTTTGTAGGGCCGGGTTAAAAAAAGTGCAATAATCGATAACGAATCGATTTTAGTTTGAGCCTGATATGGATTCATAAAAACCATTAATCCATTATTTTAATCTCTCTTTTCCCGATGAATTCATAATTATGGCAGAGGATTTGGGCCAGTGAAGAGGGAACAAAAAAAATGGAATCAAACTGCACTATTGTGAATTGAAATCAAATCGATACCCAGCCCTAGTTTTTCAAAAATACTAGCGCATTAAGAAAAAAAAAAATACTCAAGCAAGTGAAACTCCCGGGTAAGAAAAAATATATTAGCGGACAAAGAACAAGCGCATATATTTTGCCTTGATGTTTAATCTTGGCTGGATTTGCGTTTTTGCAGTATGTCAGCGTGCACGCAAACAAGCCGTGAGGGCCCCCCGAGATGTACATAAGCTAAAAGTCCAGCGGCCGCTACGCCGTGTATGCGCCACTTTAAAAGCTTGTCGACTTTTGGCCCTCGCCCTCTAAATGAGCCAAGTCTCAATGAGCCGCACTGTTGCAACGCGGTGGACGCAAACACAGATGCGCGCCTTTAAAAAAAAAAAAAAAAAAACGCACTCGGAGCGAAGGGCGGGCTGAGAAATTTGAAAGAAAACAAACAGGATTCCTGAGCGCTGCGCTGTGGCGCGAGGCGGCTGGACGCCGGCACAAAGAGGGGCCTGTTTGGCGCCGCGCTGCGTCCTTCCAAGCGAACAGAACGGGGGCTCTGCCACGCTGTTGACCTAAGCTACTTTAGAATGTTTGTGCAATAGCTTTCGGACCGCTTGATTAAAAATATCGTTTGATGCCCCTAGCGAGGGGGCAGTTCAGACCGGTCCGAGCGAGATGCCACGCGAACAACATGGCCTCTCATCGACGTGGAAAAGTGCGCCACAGTCAAACGATTGAGGGGCCGATGTGCCGCTCGGCTTTTTTTAATGATATAACACAAGGGCGACTCCAAGTGCGAAATGTCACACCGCTCAACGTGCCAACTTGGTGTTCCAGCATGTCATCGGCGCATGGAAACGTCAGTCAGTCAATGCAACATTTGCTCCAGACACAAATATCTCAACACATGTTGGTGGTTCCCAATTTCCATATTGTGAATACCAAACATTTCCTCTTCCATTACTGTGATGTTAAACCGTCTGTCGGCATCACCGGGAACCATCAAGCTGTCCAAGAGCATTACGCGGACTGCTTCAATATCCATGATGTCTTTCATTGCGTAATGCTCCGTTTCCACCAAGCACTACAAGTTCACCGGCACAGGTGGCAAATCCAGGTCCTGAAGGAAAAAACCTGCCACCGTTTGGCTTTAGCCCCAGGTGCTAGCTAGCTAGCGAGCTCCCATGGTGCTTGTTTACCTGCTAGGGAGCTAGCTAGCTAGCTAGCATCAGGGGCTAAAGGGAAAAATGTCATCACATGGTGCTAGGGAGCTAGCTAGCTAGCATCAGGGGCTAAAGCCAAACTCTGTTCACAAAATCAGCTGTGGAACCTATCGACTGATATAAAAGTATTGCTTTGGCGCCACCTAATGGCATCTTGGCACCAGTGGAGCTTCATTAAGTCAGGCCTTAGCCTTGTCTAATAGAAAAGCGGTGCACTGCTGCCATCCTGTGGCATCTATTGGAGATAGGGATGTTCAATACCACTTTTTTTCCAGACCGATACCAGTACAGGTCTTCACTCTGAGTACTAACCAATACCTCTAGTACTTTTGAGATCTGAAATTCCATTTAAAGTGAAAGTCAACCTTAAACATTTCTTGACAATAATATGTGATATGTGACCTCACTAATCTAAACATGACATTCTGATTTGTGGAATATGAGTTATGATGCAAAATGCAGCCATTTTTATCCATCTCAGGGGGCGGCCATTTTGCCACTTGCTTTCAACTGAAGACGACATCAATGTTGCTCAGGGCTCAGGCAAGGACCAATCACAGCTCACCGGTTTTCTGAAGCTGCACTGTAATTGGTTGTCACCTGAGCAACATTGATGTCATCTTCAGTCCACAACAAAGTGGCAAAATGGCCGCCCCTGAGATGGATAAAAAAAACGGCTAGATTTTACTGCTCAACTCATATTCGCAATATTAACCAGAACACCATATTTAGACTAGTGTATTATTGTCAAAAAAAAATTACATAATGACAAAGAAATGTAAACGAAGACCTCTCATGATAACTCGCCGATGTGTCAAACTGCAACAGTATAGCACCAACTACTGACAAGGAAGACTTACTCCATATCAGATTTTTGTTTTGTTTTTTTTGCCTTAAGTATTGATGGTTGCTATCGGCAGCCTCCAAAAGTACCCAATATGTTAAAATAAGGCCGGTATCAGTACTAGCCCATCGCTACCAATTATTAATGTTTTAGAAGTTTTTTTTTTTTTCAGTGTTTCCACAGTAAAGTGTCCCAACACTACTGGTCGCAAGAAACATTTTTTCACCACGCACTACACCAGCCAATAAATGCACTTTATTACTCCATAGTCTGTTACAAGGGGTCCAAATACTGGCTGTACCATTTTTTCCCCCCCCAGAGCAGACAAAAACCAGATGTCGGCGGGTGTTTTGTGGCTTTTTTGTCCGGCAGGAAAGAAGGCTATTTGTTTGGTTTCTTCTTGACTGAGTCAAACGGAAGGTGGAATCAGACATAGAATAACACTTCAAACAGCCCATTCACATTCACACGAGGCGCTTGCATACCTCTGCCAAGGCCAACGTGAGCAAAAAAAAAAAAAAAAACCTTAAAAAGCTGGCCTAGCGCAGCACAGAAAGAGCAAAACATCCAAATGGAGATAAGAGAAAGTTAAAGGCAACTTTTTCATCTTAAAAATTGTTTTTTGTTTTTTTTTGTGGAAGCCCATCAGGAATGCGTGAAACTTTGCGAAAGTTTGTGTTGCTAAACGAAAGGCATGTGTGCCTGGCAAATAGAAGCAGGATATATTAAGGCCAGCGTTTAAAAAAAAAAAAAAAAAGTCTATATTAAGAGCTTTGTTTGATGTGGTGAAAGATTTATAACGGAGGGTCGTAGTGAATAGGTCACAACAGAAAAAAAAAGGGGGGGGGGGGGGTAAACACAGATGGCCTGGGACCAAGTCCTGCTTAAAATGAGACAATTATTTATTTATTTTTATCTTACTGGAATACACAAAATACTAACACTCACTAATCCTTACCAGAAGTCATGTTTACACAAACACTGTGCATTCATTAAGCCTAACCAGAAGTAATCTTTCAGTAAATAGATGAACCGTACGCCTAAAATGAATACCATTCATAATTGAGCTTTTCATAATTTTTAGATTTAAAAAATAAATATGATTTCCTAAATGATTACTTCAAAGAGTAAGAATAATATATATATTTTTTTTATATATATAATTTAATTTAAGAAAATACATATAAATACTGTTTTTAATCATTTATTTTTATTAATATTGAAACACTCCCATTGATAGAATTAGTACTTAATCGGGCATTGGCCAACATCAAACTCATTTCCGCTCCGACGTGACTTCACAAAGTGTCTCTCGAACCTGAGAAAGGGGAAAAATGGCGTCTGAGCGTCCACCTGGAGTGACGAACATCTCACACCACTGCGAGTAAACGCCGCTTCCTCACCCCCCCGCCTTCCAGCGTCCTGTTTGCCCAGCGGCTCGCCGCCAACCTCTGGCCCTGCCCTCTCGGCCTCTGACCCCGGACGGGCTGGCCCGAGCGAACCGGGGCGCTCTTTCGCCTGCGCGTTCTGTTAGCTTTGTCCGCCCCGGACGTCACGAATGTATATAATCCACTCTTGGATTCATAGGCCGGACTGAATGTTGATGCATGTAAACAAACACGCAAATGACTACGAAGTATGGAAAAAATAATCAGGTCCATTTTCTCGATCGAACAATATAGTCATTATTGTGATGGGCCTGCAGGCAATGACTGTAATTCCTCCACTTCCTGACGAGTGTAAACCTCGGCTGCTACGTAACACAATAACAAAAGATGACATTTGGTGTGTGTGTGTGTGTGTGTGTGTGTACCTGTATGTGTGGTCTGACCACATCCTTTTTTTTTTTTTTTTGCAGGAACAACACGGCCACCTCGGAGCTACCGCCATCGTTCCTTCCCACCAACGACGACGACGACGAGGTTGGCCGCGGAGGTTACGGCGTGAGTGGCGTCACGCAAGGTCATGTTGGTCCCCCTGCAATTCTCCTCCATGGTTACGCCGCTCTCTGCAAACATACAAGGGCCGATTTAACCCAAATGACATTTAAACTTCCAAATGGCTTGTTTGAAGACTCTTTTGACATTTGTCGCCACGTTAAAAAACGCCGGCCTCGCGGTCCCGAAGAATGTCCGCGGGCTGGAAGTTGTTAACGCAAAATCGAGGACAACTTTGGAGAGAGAGAGGGGGGAAAAAAAAAAAAAAAGTTGAGCAGGAAGCGTGGGGATTGGATGAGATTACGGTGGGAACACAGATTATCGATCTTTAAAACAAGCGCTTTTGGATGCCACGGGGTCCCCTAGAAAAAGGGATCACCGTTCTCAGTGTCAACAAACGAGGGTTAAGGGGTGTTGGGAAGTCTGGGCGTGGGGTTTAAAGTTTAGATTTCAGCGTTTGTAGAATTTAGAGTGCAGGATTAGTTAGCCCAAGGGTAGCACTGATATAGCCTGCAAGTGTTAAAGAGGCAATTGGGGTCCAAAGCTACATGCAGGAACCCCAGTATTTACCCTATAATGGAGACTTTGGGATCAGGTTCGAGTCAATCTGGTATTTGGTTCATATATCTGCGTGCTACCCATTGGAGCTCAATTGAGTGACTTCCCTGGTAGAAGGCCGTCAAAAGTTTGGGGCACAGTTTTTGCCCAAAATGGCTGCCTCAAACTAAAATGGCTGACAATTTCGAGCTTGCGTCCTTGAGACTTTTTCATGCGTCCCGTTATGACAGACATCTGCACCCAAATTCGTGTCAATTGGTGTCTTTTTGTTTTCAAAATTCAGTTATTTTGAGTAAAAAGCATAATAAAAAGGAACAAAACCATTCAAATAAGATAAACACTACCAATAGAATAGTTTAACGTTAATGTGTGTTTGGAGGTTTACTGCTAATTTCACGTAAATCCCTGTATACATCCCCCCCCCCCCTTTTTTTTTTTTTAAAGCAAAATGATTAGTGAAAAAAAAAAATAAAGAAAATGTCTAATTTAGCTGTAAATGTTAAAACTGTGCATAGTCCATCCTCTGACCCTCTCTAAGCAGACTGTTCATCTTTGGATGTTTTGTAACATAAGCGAGTACACACAAGTGTATTTTGGCTCAAAACTGCCACTTTAAAGTGGCCAGAACATCCCGTCACACAACTCGCTAGCTACCAAGCTACTAACTTCCTGTTGAGAAAAACATCATATTTGCCAAAATAATGACAAACAGAAGCCTCTGAAGCGCAAAAGGAGAAGCCACAAAGCTTCTGTCGGCCAGTGCGAACCTTCAACGTCTTTAACTTTGTGTACACGCCGCCACTGCCAGCTGTAGCTCATCTTTATTTATGAGCAAATATTTCTTCTGGGAAGGAGAGAGTACATGACAGTGAAAATATTTTTTAAGTCAAAGTTGGCATTCCTGGGCTGCCGCGAGGAATTCTGAGGATGCAGGTAGAATAACAGTCGTAGCGATACAACTCTAATTCATTGGGAGACTGATGCACTCACAAGATGCGCTAATGGAATAAACGCATGCTGAAGTTAACGGTTTCTGCAGGGTTTCATTAATAACGGCTAAAAATAGTATGGACATCTGGGTCTTCATTACAACTCTTCGCATGCTGCAATGCTATGAAAGAAGAAAGGAAAGGCGCCTATTAGAATAGAGTCGTAAGCTTCCAAAAGTATTTTTTGGAAGAAAGGTTGACATTTTTGATAGACAAATAAATCTTACAAAAATTAAGTCCTAGCATAATGCTAACACATAATGAGAAACGCCTTTGACAGGCTAATGAAACTAGCATCGAAATTGTGGTAGTTAAACATTTGAACAACTTTTATTTGTACACAAACAGAAGCAACAGACAAACAATTGTCATTGAATTAATGCAGAAAATCATGATGAAATCTATTTAATTATGTTATTTCAGTGTGCTTTTATAAAAGTACAATACAGTGGAGTCCAATATATATCAAGAGTATAGAGCCATATTTTTTTTATCAATTAAATGCACAACACCCCCCCCCCCTCCTCCCCATCCAAGAATGAAGTAGTACATAGTAGAGAGGGTGAGGATGATTAAAGGCAAGGCATTCACTGGACATGTGTAAAAGCATTGCAGTGTAGCTAATGTTGCTAATCAACTACTGCCCCCTGCTGGGAGCAACAACCACCTCCCATAGACTACTTAAATACAAGTGTTACCATAACATTGACATAGTGTACATAAATTTTCATATGTAAAAAACAAAAACAAAACAACAACACATAAATGAGGTGTATTTACAAGCCGAAACTGTCCCAAAAAATGGTCACCTCAACTACTGAAATGACATCAACATAGCAAAGTTTGCTTTAATAATGGAAAACACATCATTCCTTCCCTTTCAACAGGCCCAACTGTGATCTCGTTCTCAGCATGGCAACAAAGTCAACTGGTGGAGTCACAGCCATCGCCAGCATGTGAATGATTCATCATGTACCAACAAACAGCCCCTCCTGTGCTCCACCAGTTTATTTAATTCTGTAATGAGCACTCATTGATATACAATGACAAGTTTGACCTTGGTGCAATAAATTGGACGCGATCCAAACGTGACTACACTCTGTCTATCAAGGAAAATGATAAACGGGTGACTTAAGTCATCTCTCAGAAATAATCAGCAACAGAAATATTACTAGTTTTTGGCACAATGTGTTGTTTTCTTGCACTGAGACCAAATTTAAAAAATGGCTATGCGAGTCTGCGTTAGCATTATGCTAAGTCTACATGTACTGTCCAAATGGAACTGTGTGGTTTTAAATAATTAACATAGTCACACCTGCCAAATGTGTGAAATATTTTATCATGAAAAATAAAATGAAGTAAAACTCACCCTTTTTAAGCAGCCTGATGTAAACCAGAGCAATGGAATGGAATGCTGGAATTAATACATTGTACGTCTGAGAGGAAAAAAGCCAAAGAAAAAGTTATACACTTGATGAGCTTGCAAGAACAAAGTCGTAAAATCTGATTATCTGTATATTAAAAATAATAATAATAATGAATAAATAAAAAATAATAAAATATAATACATACAGATGTTTAACAATAATTAGGGACGGACCAATATGGGATTTTTGAGGCCAATTCAGATATTTGGCAGAACAAAATTCTAATAACAGATTACAAAAAAAAAAAATGCATACTGTATAATGAATAAAATAATGTGGGGGGGATGTTTGAATGTCTTTATCATTGTCTTATGCAGCAATGAGTTAAAAATAATAATAAGCTGCTATTCGCCCGCTTGGTTTCTCCAATTTAGAAGTGGCCTTTAGGATTAAAAGGTGAAAGTCTTTTGCAGGCCACATATTGTTTATAGCACCTTTAATTTAATGTGAATAATTAACAACGCTCAAACTCCACACCTCGTTAAGTCTCCTGGCAAAAATGCGTAGTAGGAAAAACACGCTGGGCTCTTTTGCTGCAACTTGCGACATTCCTAACGAACCGGCTGTCGCACCCCCTGTATTCGCACCTGCGCGTCCAAAGCCTCTTCCACAGCTCTCCCCTGCCAAGGCAACATTTTCCTCCTGCGCGTCAGCAATATGTTACTTCCACCTTGCCCCTGGCCAAGTCCGCAATGACTCACCCGGGCGTTTACGACACCCCCGATCTCATCCCCCGTCACTGCAGCCCGTTACCAGCGCCAAGATGATGCACGGAAATGGTTTTGAACACTAATTGAATCCAAAATACAGTCCAGTCCCTCCTTCTTAAAAGGTACGGCGATTTAAGTAACATTACGTGATTATTTGTGCACTTATCACGTAGTTACATCATCTAAATGACCAGCCACTGCACGGTAAACACATGCCAAGCCAAAACGGTGTTCCACAAGGCTCCGTTATTAGCCCACTTATTGTTGACTTCAGTATCTGTGATACTATATTTAATACATCGACATCATATATAAAAATAAACAAATTACCTGAGCACTTTCTCCTTCTGGTGTTCTTGCAAATGTCTTCCTGCCCTGTCGCGGCGCTGTCGCGGTAGTTTAATTTGCATACTGCTCCAAAAATGACTCACGTCGCTATGATTAAGGGGTATTTATTCAAACGAACACATGGGAGGCAGCACAATGATAATTTACAAAACACACACATACATTTTGATTTGTTCCTTTCACTTGTTATGTTTACTCATCATACTTTGATGACTTGTATCTATACTTTTAGCTTCCTTCATATCAACAAGAAAAATCTACTTCATGTCAAGTGTCAAACAATGTAAAAAAAAAAAATGGTTTTACAAAGTCATTCAAACGTAAAACCACATGATATGTTAAATTTAAAAAAAAATAGGAATGTACTTACATTGCTTTAGAATCAGCAGACTTTGGCCAAATTGAGGAATAACTGCACCAACTGTGAGGATTGTGCAACACGTAGAACGCTTGGCCACAACATTAGGCACACTTACACAATCTCAATGAGATCGAATACAAGAGCTTCAGAAAAAAAATTGCCTTTACGCATTTAACAATGTTCTGTTGTGATTGACATTGTCCACAAGGTATTCATTTAATATTAATGTGGTTATAATTTACATTTTAAAAACATTCATGCTCATCATGTCATTATGCAAAGGTGCATCACATTACATTAGAATATGGTAGAAAGGTCAATTATTTCAGTAGTTCAATCCAAAAAGTAAAACTTGTATGTTATAAATATTCATTAAACCCTGTGAAGAACATTTGGCAGATAATTTCTACAGCAAAATTCTATTTATTTACTGTAATACTCTCATTTCTTGAGATTTTTGGAGTTTCACTTGTAAGCTATAATATCAAAATAATAAAACCATAAAATGTTTCTAGTGATTATGTGTAAGTAATAAATGATCAATATTTTAATTTACATTCATGCCAAAAAGTGAACACTATTCATTGTTAGTCTGCTTACATTCTGTCAGTGACCCATAAGACACAGCTGTAGTTATAATAAAAAAAAATAAAAAAAAAAGCTTGCTTGCTCATTGTCGCCACCTACAGGACTGGAGTGGAAGACCAATGCAATGTTTATGTTTGTTTAGCCTTGGCAGGGGTCTGTGCTAGACCCAGGCGCTATTCCAGTTCAACACTTGGACAGAAATGTTTGCTACAGCTTTAAAAATCGTATTGACTCTCACTAGTTGGTGTGTGCGTACCCAATGAAGCAGCCGTTGAGCTTTTAGCATTTCTTGGCAGCAGGAAACGACGTGAGGGCTGAAAGGGGTGCGAAGAACGAGACCTCACGTCGAGTAGGCGCGCCAGATGATGAGTCCGACAACGACGGCGACGACGTTCAATAATAAAATCAGGATGCAGATCTTCTTCCGAGAGCTCCGCTTGAAAGACAAAAAAAGGATACGGGTCAGGTTAATAATGTAGCGAGTGAACTTTCTCACCTGCCTATCTCTTCTCCTAGAGGAGAGGGAGGCTACGAGGGCTATCAGCCATGTTTGGATTTCTCCACAGGTCAAAATCGCAAAACGTTTTTTTCTTGGAAAACCTCGTTTGTCTTCTATGTCCCACTGCTTATCTTTTTTTTTTTTTTTTTACCTGATAGTCGGCAGCACGCGCCAGCTGCTGCGTGGCATTCTGGACATTCGCATCTGCACTCTCCACGTTGGCCTCTATACTGTCTGCGGAGCAAAGATGGAGAGAGCTGACAATTCTATTTCATGCATTTACATCTTCATGGGATATACAACTTTGATGTTCTGTAGGTACTCCAGCTTACTCACGCAAAAAAAAAAACATACATTAGGTTCATTAAAGACTCTAAATTGCCCATAGAAGTGAATGTGAGTGGTTGTTTATTTGTGCCCTAATATTGGCTGGATACCCACCCAGAGTGTACCAAAGTTAGTTGTGCCAGTGAAAGCGATTACCGATCATGTCGCCTTGATCGTGCACCATCATCCCCAGGTCCTTGAAGATGTCATTGATGTCTGTGATGTCCGACTGGAGACAACGAAACAGACCAAATTCAGTACCAAATGTTGATACCGACACCGCTGACTATCCTGGTTTGATACCTCCAGCTGCCTGATGTCCGACTCCCTCTCCTGGATCAACCGGAGATCATCCTCGCTGACGGCCTCGGCCTCATCCTGCACCTGCATGTCACTGAAAAAAAAATTTCGCCGCCATTGGTCAGAGACATTGCATGTCCAAATACAATCCATTTAACTTTCTTTTTTTTTTAACTAATTTATACTATTGGTCTGTCCCCACGGCATCTGTTGTTTTCACATTCTCAACCGACGTGAAGTGTTGAAAATAGCTTGGACATAAAGCTTAGGTGGAGGTAAATAAACAAAAGTGCTACCTTGGGAAAGAGGCAACACTTCCATAATGAGCCTCAGGCTGGTCTCCCTACAGGAAAAGAAGGTGAACAACATCACAATTTGAACAAACGGGAACATGTCTGAATGCTTTTTTTTTTTGTGCGCAATACCAGCATGTAGACAGGGGCTTTTCTCATTGCAACAATGAGGCACACTTGTGCATTTTTTTTTTTTTTTTTAATAGGACAAACATTTTCTAAGTTGGAACATGACTGCGTTGGTGTTGTTTTGCCACACTGGCCCAAGCTACTCACTGACACCCTGGAGCTGGCTCTGACTCGGGCCACGAATTCGCGTTCTTTGTCAGCCGCCTCCCGCTGCGTCTTCTGGAAGGTGTTCAAGGCTGCCGAGAAGTCATTAAGCAAACGCTCTTTTTGGATTTTTCTCTGCCGCTGAAAGATGGGAGTTTGTCAGCCAAAGTATTTATCTTGAGTAAATATGATAGCCAGTACCTGGTCTGCACCCACAGGAAGCGCGCTGAACGCCTTGATGAGCCGGTCGGTCTCTTTGGCAAGCTGGTTACCTTGTTGCTGGTTCTGTTTCCTGGCGACAGAAGACACAGTCACTGGTTTTCATTTGTGCAACTTGACCGCGCCAAATACGAGTGTCGCGTAAACTCACAGCTTCTGTTGCAGCTGGCCGCTGTCCTGATCTGTTCCAAGCAGTGACAGCACCCTCTGCAGCTCCGAGGCTGCAAAGCAAGAGTTTGTTGATTTCACATAATTTTTAAGAACACGATTTCCTGTTAGTTTAATACGCCTACTGTGTATTGACTCTGGTGTAATTCAAGTCAACGTGCTCAGCTGGGACAAAGTAACATAAAACAGTGTGTGTGTGTGTGTGTGTGTGTGTGTGTGTGTGTGTGTGTGTGTGTGTGTATTACTCAGCAAGGTGAGCCTCTGGATGTTGGAGCTAATACTTTGAACCAAAGCATTGGGGTCCTCCGGAAGGCCAGCCTGGTAGGCCATGATGGAGAACTGGAAGGCGATACAGTAGTAGAAAAAAACAATATCTTGGAGTCTTAGTAGTAGTACTTTATTCAAGTGCATTGAAACTTGGCCTTACTCAAAAGGGAGCATTTAGCGTCACTGTTTCACTTCCCCACAACATAATACGGACTTTATTTGCCTTCGCTAAAGTGGTAACATGCGGAAACGAGCCACTGAGGTGGTTAACAACAAAAAGGCGGACGTTCCAAAAATGACTTGTTTGTGTGTCGACGTGATTTTACGTCAGTTTATGCCAAACACAAAAATGATGAACATTCACGGCAACGTTGACTTATTTTAAGACACACATGAAGCACCCCACCACCACAATTCTAAGACATATCTACATTTCAGTGTTGCATTAAAGGGCGTGTTTAGTTAGGATAAAGTGCAAAAGGGTGTTTAAAAGTTTGACTTATTTTACCTTAGCAGCGCTGGTGGTGGAGACTCCGTAGTGCTACTTCCTGGTGTCGATCCGCCTTAACACGTGACGTTGGAGCCCCGTGTTTATCACGAGTCGATGAAAAAAAGTTTTAAATCTATATTTTTATTTCATATATTTTATACACACAGAATAAAAGATAAATATAATCAAACAAATGGTAAATATTACGCTCTTTCAATAAATTTAAGTGACAGCTACTCTGGCTGGCTACTTCCTGGTGTCCCGCCCTCATACGTATCGTCACATGACGTAGCAAACCGGGCCGTGTGTGTGTTTGTGGGGGGATTGATTTGCTTATTAATCCACTGAATTCAATAATAAATATAACGCAGAATGTTTTAATAAAACGCTCCTTAATTAAATAAATGTGTATTAAAGTGTGTTTCCCTTTTATAGACCATTGTACAATTTTGTAAACAACAGGTGCCAGGAGGAAATTAAATTATATTTAAAAGGTAAATGTTGAGATGTAAAAGCTTTACACCACATTACGATATGAACACACGCTGAAGCACTTTCAATGCTAATGGATAACTAACCACAAAAACTAAACGACTATCATTATCAAATCAAGTTCATTTCGTTTGACTGTGATAATAACAAGACTTTTTAAATTTGAAAAAAAAAAAAATAGTGTCTCTCAGTGTTCTTTTTGGACACACGTGATGAAAGTAAAAGTCAAATGGTCACGGACAACCGCCTTGCACAATACTTGGTCTATTCTACTGGAAAACAGAGGCCATCCTACATGCTACAGGACGTTGGACTTTACACGCAGACGACAAGTTTGGTGATCTTTTGAGAGTGCAACAGAATGCAGAGGGAAAAAGTGTTAAAGTCCATTACTCCATTCCACCATTGCCCCCAAAACAAATACAATTTGTTGTAATTTCATATTCCAATTAGGATAAAAAAATAACACTTCATAATATTGTACTTGTACATAAAAATATACAGTACACTTAATAACCTCGTTCAATCTGTTGCTTAAACCGTTACAGCACTGCACCATTGATGCTATTTAGGGTTAGCATTAAGTTTCTTCATTCATTACGATTCTCTTTGTGTTGTTTAGTTTGACAGAAAACCTCGAATAGGAGTGGAAATTAACACCGTGAAACCTCATTTTTAAATAACTATATCCGCCCAACTTAAAAATCAAAAAATCTGTCCTCTTTTGAAAAACATTTTAAGTTGAGTCACTCATATCTGAGGGCACCATTGTTTTGTATATTTTTTAACAATGTATTAACTTAATCACTTCAAACAAAACTGCTAATGCCACAAAAAATTAATAACAAAGAGTTTGACAAGTTCAGGCTCATGCAGTGCAGTTCATTGATCTCTAAACAAATAGTCTTGATCCCTTTGTCCAAACATCCCTTATCTCGCCGTCAGGTCCACTGACCACACGTCACGTGGATCGACAACCGCGATAACGTCTGCGAGCTGAGTACAAAAAGCTTGCATTACTGGCATCAGTCCAGCGTCTTTCGCCCTCGACTCGTCCCGTCCTTCCCCCCCTGCTTCAGCCATGCAGCGTCTCTCGGCCTCCTGCCTCCTCCTGGCCCTGGCGGCGTCCGTCGCCTACTCGGCCGTCATCCTGGACAACGGCGCGCCCATCATGTGGGCCCAGACGGCGGCACAGGTGAGCGACCTGCCCGTGCAGAACGACATCGTCAACCCCAACCCGTGGAACTTCCTGCACCGCATGAGCTTCTACCGGCTGGTGATCGCCGCCACCGATCCCTTCATGGGCTCCATGGGCACGGGTGCGACTGAAAATCCCTTGTGGGGTCTGCCCCTGCAGTTCGGATGGATGCTGACTTCAGGTTGGGATGAAAATAATCCTCCTTTTGCAGTCCAAAGTAGTGATGTTGTATCTGCCAAAGATCCTGGTGACTTATTTCTCTAGAACACCACGTTCCCAGATCTACAGGTTGTTCCCTGTCCAGTACTTCTTACACGTAGCAAAAACTAAAACTCGTCCTACATCTTGAGTGTCAGATGATTTACAATTATGCATTCGGCTCTCCCACCTGTGGAACAATCTTGGAGAGTCGGTTTGAATCATTCCCTACAGCTAGCCTCTCCAAAGTCTAGACTGTTGGCGGACCGACCCCTTACACCCCAAATTCAGCTCAGGGACACAAACAACCACTCTGTATTTAAAGAGCCAGTGAATTCAGAAATTTGTTAAAATTTTATACATATCTGAAGAAAACTGACAATTGCGTACTACTCAATTGTGGCGATGTAGCGCTAAACATTTTTTTTTACCATTGCGGTTTTCCCAATTTTTTTTAGACTTGGCTAAAATGGTACCAACTGAAGCACTTTGGAATCGGTCACGGGTCGCCCGTCTACCCACTACAACAACTTGTGCACCTTTGTTCACATTTGCGGTTATCTGGTGCATTTGCGACGTGCAGCTAGCTAGCCAACTATGCTAAATCCCAAACATGCATCTTTGACTCAAATCATCCGCTATGAAGGTCGCTTAAAGCACAAGAAGGAAAAACTAGACAGCCAGGTTCGAGTGCCTTATTTCTGTATTCCACCCACATGACATGTATTCCTGCCAGGCCGTCTCGCCGACCCAACCAGTGCCACAACCTGCGGGCTGCCGTCCGGAGATACCATGTGCATCTCTCCCCAGAGCTGGTGGGGCTGTAAGTATGGACCGTGGTGCACTATAACAAATAAAACAATACCCTTATAACATATGATCTTCTTGGTCATCCAGGCGTGAACCACTTTCTGTCCGTCCTGCCCTTCTTGTCCGCTGCCCAGCAGGGAATGTTTGGACAAGGAGTCCAGGTACACGCCGGGTTGTTGGCTAAGTGGATTCCTGTTTCTTGACAATGATGCTAACTGCGCTATTACCACGCCCCCAAAATTTGTGACAGTACATAAGTAGATTTCTTTAGTATCTGTACTTTGCTTTTTACTCTCTACAGTCAAAAACACTATACTATAGAATTCTGACATTGTCAAAACAGGCTTGTTATTTTTTTACACTACGTCCACGTTAGCTGTCATAATGTGACCCCCCCCCCCACCCCACACACACCCACACCCTTCTGCCTTTTTCTCGCCAATAATAAGGTGCTCTAAAGCAGTGGTCCTCAACCCTGATCCTCAGGGACCGGTATCCAGCCTGTTTTCCATGTCTCCCACAGCCAACACAGGTGGAGATCGTTATCAGCCTTCTCCAGAGATGGCTGATTAGCTGATGATATGAATCACCTGTGTTGGCTGTGGGAGGCATGGAAAACAGGCTGGATACGGGTCCTCGAGGACCAGGGTTGAGGACCACTGCTCTAAAGCAACCACGCCAGCAAGCAAAAGAGAAGATACATTTTTGAGGCGCAGGCATAGCTAGCTAGCTAGCTAGCGGCATGGTACAATTGCGCTGGATAACCATTGATGCGCACGAGAGCACTCCAATTCTTTTTTAGTGGGGGAAGGAAACAAATTTCTCAATTCATTCCATAGGCTCTTTACGTACAGAGTGTGATTAGTTCTGCCACCCCTGCCAGGTCCAGATGCAGGCACCCGAAGGTACCGAGGGCTACTGCACCACCTACGCCGACTGCTCAATGAGTTACACTGATGTGATGGCTAAGTGGGACGCCTTCTTCCAGGTATGTAGCGCATGTGTTCGCATTGAGGGGCGGAGTCTCACTTGGTGCTACTCTCTGGATGTCCGAAGGGGCTCAAGGCGTCCGCTGACTCCCCCCTGCCCGATAACGAGAAGAAAGACTCCATCCTCGGCCTCTACTGGGACGCCCACATGGCTTCGCTGCACGGCGCCGCCGCCTGCAGCGCCAAGTAAGTCGCAAGGCTTTGATTCTTATGCTTATGATTCTAAAACAAATGGCTCAGACCTAAGTTGACGTCATTTTTGCATTTCTTCCTGGCATGCAGGCAGAGCGTCTATTCCGCTCCTGAGGTGAACTTTGCCTCCAGCTGGCTCAACTCGGCCGAATACGTGTCCGCAGCCAATTTCCAGTCCTCCTTGGAGAAGTCTGTCATGTTCCTCACGCCGTTGCCGGGACGCCTCCTGCAAGTGAGGGTTTGGGTGGGGTAGGGTTGCTCAATGTTCTTCAATTTGTCTCCATGTGATGTTAAACATGCACCATTTTTTTTTTTTGGGCTTGATGAAAAGGAGGGCGACCAAGCACCCAACATCGGCGACATGACTCAGGAAGAGAACCACACGCTGTCCGTCTTCTCCTGGATGAAGAGCATGAACACCATACTGGGTACGAATTTTTCAAATGGGTTGCAAATATTTACAGCGTCAATGACCCGCCTTACGAGTTTTTGGAGATGCAAGCCTTCGTTCGGCTTTTCAAAAAAAATCAAGGAACTCAACTCCCATCACAACAACCAGAGACGATATTGATGTTGCTGTTGCAGGCGGGTCTCTGGTGCGCATGTGGCGCAGCGCCATGTGCTCGGTGACCACCCGAGAGAAGGGCAGAGAGATGCTGGAGCAGCTCCTGCTCAATCCCGGCTTCGCCACCAGCACCTTCCTGTCCATCATCACCGGCATGGCCACAAGCTGCTAATGGAACGGACGCGTCGTCAGCCAACAAAACACCCCAACTGAGGCATACGTGGATCACGTGTCATATTATTATTATTTTATCTTTTTTCCGTTTTTTTTTTTTTCCATCACCAGGATGCAAACAGCTCATTCCTGTAGCAGCCAATTAAAATGTTAGAAGTCATACAACTGTGTGTTGTCATTATTAACACCATGAAGTTTATTCAAACATTCACTGCCATTGACGACTACAGACGTCAAATATCCATTTTAACTGTACTGGCAGTGAATGAGTTCAAATGGAAGTCTCCAAAATGAAGACATATATGCTATTTAATTTACTGTACTGTATCGTTCTGAAATATTCATTTGCCAAACTGCTACATTTTGTAGAGTTGTGTTCACTCCAACCACAAGAGGCAGTGGTGGCAAATCCAGGTCCAGAAAGTAAAAACCCTGCCGCAGTTTGAACAGGCAAACAGGATACAGTATCTTCATCTACACTCAAGAATTTTAATTCTACCATGCCAAAGATAGCATGAGCTCCTTAGCAGAGGTTAAAAAAAAAAAAAAGAACTTCAAGTCACTAAAACAACTCGGTTAATGCCACAGGAATAGGCACACGCTGTCTGTCCTGCATAAAGAGCATGAACTTTTCAAATCAGACACAAATATTTGCAGCGGGAATGACCTACCTTACAAATTTTTTTTTTGCAAGATACAAGTTTTGTTTGGCTTTTTTTGCTCTGATTTTACGAGCACAGGAACACCAAAGAGTTTGTCTGACTGGTTCAGGCTCATGCAGCGAAGACTGTCCGTTGATCTCTAAGTCAATGGTCTTGATCCCTTTGTCCAAACATCCCTTATCTCGCTGTCAGGTCCACTGACCCACAATTCACGTGGACCGACATCTGGGGTAACGCCAGCAAGGTTAAGTACAAAAGCCCGAAGCTTGCATCATGAATTTCGGTCCAGCCTTTCTTCTTTTCTTCCTGCTTCAGCCATGCAGCGTCTCTCGGCCTCCTGCCTCCTCCTGGCCCTGGCGGCGTCCGTCGCCTACTCGGCCGTCATCCTGGACAACGGCGCGCCCATCATGTGGGCCCAGACGGCGGCACAGGTGAGCGACCTGCCCGTGCAGAACGACATCGTCAGCCCCAACCCGTGGAACTTCCTGCACCGCATGAGCTTCTACCGGCTGGTGATCGCCGCCACCGATCCCTTCATGGGCTCCATGGGCACGGGTGCGACTGAAAGCCCCTTGTGGGGTCTGCCCCTGCAGTTCGGATGGATGCTGACTTCAGGTTGGGATGACAAAGATGATCCTCCCTCTGCAGGCCCAAAGTAGTGATGTCGTATCAGGCAGGGATGCCTTAACGTGCCATTCGAAAACCATGTTCCCAAATTGTCCCAATTCGTGTCCATGTCCAGACTTTTTGACACCATTTGTAACTAAGACCAAAACTTGTACTAGGCCTTGTCTGTCAATTGATTAACCATAATGCATCAGGCTCTTCCACCATCTTAGAGAGTCGGTACAGATTGATTGATAGAATACTCACTAAGCTTTGTCCAGAATTATTCCCTCGCTAGCCTACCCAAAGTCTAGACCGGGTATCTTCAAATGACGGACCACGGTCTGGGAAAGGACCAAGCCAAGGTTACATGAGGACCCACAGTCAATTGCTGTTAAATAAAAAAATAACTTACATTGGCCGCGGTCACAGACTGTGACGGCGGCATACTTTATCTGTAAAGTCAATTGACCGCGGGTCCACGTGAGACCTTGAGCCCGTGTACTATGGTAGCCCTTATTGCGATCACATGACCTTCATTAGCCAATCAAACTGTTAATACACTGCAAGACACTTGCCAGATTGATTACGCAGACACACACACAGGCCTGTTGACGTGACCAAAGCATTTTGCAAATCAGTACTTTTTTATACTTTCAGAAGCCAGAGCAAAAAAAAAAATCTCTATTTTGCTCTGATAAAATAAAAAAAAGCAGGATTGTAAAAAGGCTCTTCCAAACGAAATGCAATTCCTTCCAACTCTGAGGCCAGAAGGCTTAATAAGCAAACTGAGAGACCAGCAGGGCAGAGATAGCCCAACAAAGACCAGCGTTCGGTCCAAATTTTGGGGCAATGCAAGCGAACATTTCGGGTTCTGTTTTCATAGACTATCTTGTCGTCGGCCGTGACTGCGCAGTTCAGTTCGTCTTTTAACATGAACTGATTAGGCTTGATTTGATCAGAACCGAAACCTGGATCACTTTCTGCATTCCACTCACATGACATGCATCCACGCCAGGGCGTCTCGCCGACCCAACCGGCGCCACCACCTGCGGGCTGCCGACCGGAGACACCATGTGCATTTCTCCCCTGAGCTGGTGGGGCTGTAAGTAAGGACCGTGGTGCACTATTACAAAAAAAGTACCCTAACAATAAATAGTCTTCTTGGTCCCCCAGGCGTGAGCCACTTTACGTCCGTCTTGCCCTTCCTCTCAGCCGCCCAGCAGGGACTCTTGGGACAAGGCGTCAAGGTATGACGCAATCCATGCAAAGTTGATTCCTGCTTATTGGCACTGATGCTATCGCTACATCCCAAACTTTACTAGCGTGCTCTTCCACCTTTCTCTCTGATAATGAGGCAATCTAAAGCAGCCATGCTGGAAGACTGGCCAAAGGGACGATGCCATCTACCTAACTGCATGTCACAATGGCGCCAGGGGTCAATGTGCACCACTGGATCGCTATTTTAGCCACGCCCTCCCCAAAAACCAGAAAAAAATGAAATAGTGAAAAACAGTTTACTGTAGTTCTTTCTTTGCACGTTTTCAGCAATTACCTTCAAACAGGTAGAAGTGTAGAAATGCACTTATTTCAACTTTAAGTACCAAGTGTGATTAGTTCTGCCAAACCCTGCCAGGTCCAGATGCAGGCACCCGAGGGTACGGAGGGCTACTGCACCACCTACGCCGACTGCTCAGCTAGCTATGCTGATGTGATGGCTAAGTGGGACGCCTTCTTTCAGGTATGTCAAACCGTAAGCTCGCATTGAGGGGCGGAGTCTCACTTGGTGCTACTCTCTGGATGTCCGAAGGGGCTCCAGGCGCCCACTGACTCCCCCCTGCCCGATAACGAGAAGAAAGACTCCATCCTCGGCCTCTACTGGGACGCCAACATGGCTTCGCTGCATGCCGCCGCCGCCGCCTGCAGCGCCAAGTAAGTCACAAAAATGTCCTTCTTACGTCCGACCTACATATTCATACCTGCAGCACGTTTTTTTTTTACCTGACGCATGAACTACTAAAAATACAGGAATGAAGTTAAACACACAAAAATTGGACGCCAACGTGTGCAATCTTAGAGCAAATCGAAAGGAGCACAAAACAGTGAATAGGTTCAACTATGCACCAATTTCACACTGTAAAGAAATGCTATCTTCAATTTTGTATTTCCTCCTGGCATGCAGGCAGAGCACCTATTCCGCCCCCGAGGTGACCTTTGCCTCTAGCTGGCTGAACTCGGCCGAATACGTGTCCGCAGCCAATTTCCAGTCCTCCTTGGAGAAGTCTGTCATGTTCCTCACACCATTGCCAGGACGCATCCTGCAGGTGAGGGTGGGGTAAGGTGGGGTTATTCCTTTTTCTTCCATTCTTCGCGTAATGCAAAACATAGCTGATATTTTTTTTGTTTATTTGTCTTGACACAAAGGAGGGTGACCATGCACCTAACATAAGCGACATGACTCAGGAAGAGAACCACACGTTGTCCGTATTTGCCTGGATGAACAGCATGAACACCGCACTGAGTACGAATTTTCATTCCAAAATATATAAAGCGATGCTTTGAGAGACGAATGACCGACTCGTGACTACACTTTTGCAGACGGGTCTCTGGTGCGCATGTGGCGCCGCGTCATGTGCTCGGTGACCACGCGAGAGAAGGGCAGAGAGATGCTGGAGCAGCTCCTGCTCAATCCCGGCTTCGCCACCGGCACCTTCCTGTCCATCATTACCGGCACGAGCGGCTGCTGACGGGACGCACAAACACAGCAACCCTGCATGTGGATAATGTACTATTTTTCTTTTACGCATAAATTTACAGTCATTAAAATAAGTCTTACGCGTGTGTGGTGTCATTATCAGGACTATGGAGTAGAAATTGTCAAAATTAATTTTTTTAGCTTTTTATTTTGTCACAAGGAGCATTCCAGATTGCAGTATGGATAATAATATTATTTTATCATATCAGCATTCTTTTTACACACATATTTGGCCAGAATGCTATTTCAGGCAGTTCAGAGAAAAGATATGAGCAATTGCTATTTCTTATTCATTTAAAAGACTTCTCATTTAAATACCAAGTGTTGTGCAAAAAAAAAAATATAATAATTCAAATACAAATTATGGCTTCATAGTATACTGGAATATTAGGTTGGTTTATATTTGAAAGTATTTTACAATTGCCAAATATTTTTAAACCACATAAAAAATATATTAAAGTTCACAATATATTTTTTTCAAATGAGATTTCTGGATTATGTTTCAATAGTCTTATCTAAAGGAAATTTTAATTGTCTTACCTTTCTTGTAGATTTGTCACTTCACTGTGGAAGTTCTCATTCTCTTCTTTGAGCTTCAAAAAGTCTTTCCGTCTAAATAGATTACTCCAAGTTAAAATAATAATTTAAAATTAAAAAATCTTGACGAGTCCTCTTATTTATAATGTGTTCAGTCATTTTTAATGGTAGAATGAGCCTTCCATAGACATTATAGTAGCAAGCTAGCTAGCACAGTCGACGAGGTCAAATCTTTTTGAGGAGAAAGCCGTCCGGGAGTTTTGTGTTCATTCTACACCGTTTGTGAGCTACGCTGTCCGATTAGTCGGACAAAATCAAAGAAAGTAGGCTAAGCTAGCTTGCTAGGTGCTTGCGTAAAGGAAGAATGGCACCCGACGACCAAAATGAACCTGTGTGCTCTCGTACGCCCCCTTCAGTTCGGGCGTCAGTGTTACAATTAAAATGTTAATGCAAAACGTTTATTTGCAGAAAAACAAATGGTCAAAATACTCAATAGCTTAAGGGAGCAGGGGGGGGGGGGTGTTCTGTTCCTTGACTTTTTCCAGAATGTGTATTTAATGACCTTGTGATATTTTTCTAGTAAAAATATTGAACTTAAAAAATAATGCTAAATAGTTTTAGCATGTCAATTTTATTGCAATCCTTCTATCCAAAAATTGTTTCACAGCCATTGGGTTGATTATCTTTTTGCTAAACAGTGACCAGTCTCATTTTGCAATACCTTGCCTTCAAACTGGACAGAAAATGTGCCCTTGACACGCAAGCATTCACTTTCGCGTACATAAATTCAAATCATTGACAAAATGGGACACAGAAAAAAAGAATGAAACACAACATGAGAGAATTTCCGTAACACGTCAAAAGTGTGAGGGTCACAACGAAGGTCGCAGGAGGAGCCCTCTCTCCCTGTTTTTCTTGTTTTCTTTTTTGGAAGAAGAAGAAGAAGAAGCTTCCGGAAGGAGGACGGTGCTTCAGGCTCAGCCTCGCTGCAGCTGGTGAAGTTTCTGGGACACGTTCTCAAGCTCAGACTCGATGGCGGCGAGGTTTTCCACCTCGGCGTCCTGATGACATCATCACAACACAGGATGGACACATTCACATTAGTTTGGAATTATTAATTAAATAAGAAAAAAACATTGAATGTATACCCCAAAAAAATATTATAAGGGCACTTTCATACAAAATTAACATTTTATATTTAACTAAATACAAAACAAAAATTAATTCAAACTAAATTTACAATCAAAATATATTCACAAAGACTGTAGTGTTTAAAATGATGAAAAATTCTGAACTTGAGTAATAATTGTGTAAAATAATAAATGAATTAAAAATATATTACATATTTAGACATGAAACAAAAAAAACACATTTACAAGGCCTAACCTAAAAATCACAATAACAACAAAAAAAAAATCACATTTTTAATAGAAAATATTTTTAAAATCTATTGCAACATGTTTGTAAAACCAAAACGAGACTAACATGCAACGAGTATGTTATAATAATTACAAATGTACATTTTTACCTCTGACTTCCTTCCGGCGCTGCCATCCTCGTCCTCCGGCGTCCTCCGAGCGATCGTCTGCAGCTCCTTCTCCTCCGGACTGCGATTCCTCTTCTTCTTCTTCTTCTTCATTCCTTCTTCCTCCGAGGCCTCCTTTGAATGATGGGGGGCTCCCCCCTTCCCCTCCGCCTCTTCTGATTTCTTCTCAGGCAGAAAGCCTTTGCTCCTCTTCCTCATCCCCTCTTCCTCGTCCTCCTCCTCATCCTCCTCTTCTGATGTATGTCGTTTCTTTTCTTCTGATCCCCGAGCTGGAAAAACAGCTGCAATTTTTACAGCCTTTAATATCTTTATTATTGTTTGAGTTTCATTTGCAACGTTTTGACCTGTTCAACAAATGTACTATTTAGCTTAATGTACGCTCTTTTTTTTTAATTGGCATCAATGGAAAGTCATGTCCATCAATCACTTTGAAAGCACATCAGACATCAAGTTTTCTGTGTAAATATTTTCACAGCACCTTTTTTGTCCTCCTCCTCATGCTCCTCCTCCTCCTCCCTCGTCTCGCCTCCTCTCCAAATCCCACCGTTTTCTCCTCCCCCCTCCTCTTCCGACCTCCTCTGTTCCTGTGAGAGGATGGAGCGCTCGCCGGGGCCTCCTCGCGCCTTCAGCATTGATCCGTCTGGGGGGGAAATTGGATTGACGGTAAGAGATTGATTTTGCGGTCACGCTTGCAGTCTCCCAACGAGCGCTGGTGTTTTACGGTGATGCGAAATTTGATTACTTACTATATTCACAGTTTTATTAATTGCATTTATTATATTAAATTTCAGGAGCTCACCAGGGACGCCGTCTGCATTTTCATGAGCTGGCATCATGTGATGGGGTTCAATGGCGCCCAGTCCAGGTGACAGGCCACCTAGTGTCCATTTAAAGCCATAACATTATGGAAGGCTGCATCCAATATAGCAAGCCTTGCACGCACACGCACTCTTTCATGGCGAATAAACCAAACGATCATATTGCGTATACAGACGCATCTTTTCCATTTAGCTCTTGTACTGGATTTAATGCGCAGGTGTACCTAATGAAGGGGCCACAAACGTGCATGAGCAATGTTTAATAAACTACCCAGGGTGGCGACGTCCTGCAGCTCTTTCAGGAAATCGGAGCGGCGAAGGTGTGTCAGGATGCGGTCATCTTGAATGTACACACACACACACACACACACACACAGTCTGATAAAAGGACATTATCAAGGTAACATGTAACTTAATCTTTCCTTCCTGTTTTTTTTTTTTTTTTTTATTACCCAGCATGCCCTGCACCAACCAATCCATTAACCGGATGGAACTAAGCCAGGCAGTCCTTGCTCCAAAGCTCAAGTCACACCGATAGCGACAATGCATGATAGGGGTAGGGACGAAAAAATAAAAGCCTCAACTCAAATAAACACCTCTCTTTTCCCTCCAGGAAAAAATAACCTGGTCACATCAATTATGCATTATATTTATTATACCACACATATGATAATAATATGGTTTTAATGGAGTAATATTACTGATAACTATTAATAATAATATAACTCTTATAAACAATTGTATAATGTATAAGGTGTAAAATAAATATAAGTCATTATTATTACCGTGAATTTGTGAAAAATATGACTTCATTGTTATTTCGGTAAGTTTTATGTTAACGTATAATTTACATTTGGAAAAATGAACACCTCCTGCCTTCTACTGTCTGCATTTGCCTAAATAAAAGTTGACTTTTTGTGGAGTAACGGCAAATAATAGTCTACCCTTTAGCATTGCAATTATCATTCAATTTATAACTTAAAAAAACTATTAAATCATTTGATGAATAAATTGATATATTTTATAATAATTAAGTTATTGACTTATTTTTGCTACTATATGCTAATTTGTAAATCTAAATTCAATGGTGGCATAAATATTTGTGCCCCCACAGACTCTGCCTAGCAACAAAGTGGCCAATCAAACGATTACAAGACAGTAGATCTTACAGAAGGTTATCCCAATTCTACCAAAAATAAAAATTAAATAAAAATTTAAAAAATCTTACCTGTCCTTAGTGTGTGCAGACATTGCTGGCTGACGGGAAGTGGGCGTGGCCTGGACAGCACATCCGCCAGCGCCTCCACCACGCATTTCATCACCTGAGCGTGGATGCCACAAAAGTGTGTTAATAATGTTGTGGGGATTAAAATTGAGATGGAGATCGTGATAGTCTGTCTGTGTGTGTGTGTGTGTTGAAACGTCGAGGTGCAATCTGCTTAATTAATTGTTATCCCTTTAAATAACCCAAGATCGCCCCCCAGTGGACAATTTACTTAATGGTGTTATTTAAGTGTGCCAATGTGTGTGCGCGCGTGCGTGTGTTTTACACTCTCAGGAGGCCAGAACATTAGGTACACCTGCGCCTTCCAACTACAGTATTGACACATTGACAAACAGTTCAGTAATAAATACAAGGAAACTGAATAGGTGTACCTAATGAAGTGGCCACCAGGCTTGTACTTTGTGTACGTGAATAATTGAAATGTTGCATTTTCTACCTTGACGTCGTCATCCTCGAGCACACTCGGAGTCACCGGCAACGATGAAACTGTCACACAAAAAAAAATGATGAAAATGAATCAAAAGACGCAAATGATGTACATAAATACGATGTGTCATGTAAAAAATAAAAAAAACATCGTCTCTCACCGCTTTTGAGGAGGAGAGTCAGAGTCAGCAACAAGATCATGTTTTCAGAAAGAAAAAAAAATGTCTCCGAGAATAGACGCTTCTTTAACCAAACTGCGTCCCAAAACAAAATTGGATGGATTATGGACGCATTCTGGCGGCGTTTGTGTTGATATTCGAATGTCCTTCTGTAGGGATGGAGCCGGCACACTCGTTCTTTACCTCTCCGCCGACACCTCCAGCAAAATCAGTCACCGCTCTCCTTTATAACGAAGACGCTGGGCAGGAAGTGACGTCAAGCCGGTAGCGGTGCACCTGCTCGTGCCACCATCTTGCTCAGGGAATGATAGATACCATTCGCAATTCTTTAGCACGGAGATTTTTTATATATATATATATATATATATATATATATATATATATATATATATATATATATATATATATATATATATATATATATATATATATATTCATTATATCGTCACATATTTCTACAATTTTAATAAACAGATTATTCATCATAGTATAAGGCAATTTAAACAAACTATCTAGGGCTGACATTCTAAATAATTACAATTATCTGTCATTGAAAAAAGTATAGCTTTATTGGCAAAGAAAAGTGATATCTTGACTTATAGGAGTGCCTCAAGGAGCTGCTGTAGGTTACAGTTGACGCCCAGACACACACACACAACTTGGTTTAGTTTTCTACTAAATTGGAGGGAAAATTGCTACATGAAAAATATTAGTTTTTGTAGCTGTTCATTATTATTATTATTATTACGTACTTTCTCCCCCTGTCCACACTGTGATGACTACTTGAATAAAATTACATGAATCAGATTGAAAGTGATGAATAATCAGCACTTGGTTACAACACACACACACACACACACACACACACACACACACAAAAAAGCGCTAATGAATCACAGAATGCACATTTGTTTACGCGGCGGCCATTTTGGCTCCATTGTTGCGTCCAAGTGTCCAGTAAGCATCAGGCCTGAGTAGTTACTGACATTAAAAAGAGAGCTGTTTGCTTAGCTTCAAACGTCAACAGCGGACCCGAGCGTCCCTTGTTGAGCTTTTTTGTTTTTTCTTCCCGGAGGACAATAAGCGGCGGCCTCGTCCATGTTTGCCCTGCGCGGGGCAGCCGAGTCCTTTTGTTTACGCATGAATAATGTTTTTTTTTTGAAGCTCATAATAAGACCTTTATGTAAGCCAGCAGGAACAAAGAGCGAGACAATGTGGTTGCAGGTGCACCAGGTATGTAGGGTGACGCATATCATATATACCATGATAAATATTACATTTACAATAAAAATCTATTAACCAGCAAATAATGAACCCGAGACCAGCTTAGAAGCTCTTTAGTGGAGGGCTCCCTAATTAAATAAATATACAGTAAAAGCAATTTAAAAAGTAAATACATTTTGAACAATTTTTTTTTATTAGTTATTAAATTAAATAATCATTTATTCAGGACCAATGTACACATTTCATGACTTTTTTCATTCTTGAACAGCATTTCTAATTATTACATAGAACAGTTTTTTTCTCAATTAATGGTTTATTTAAAATGTACTTAATGCATTCGTATTTTAATGGCATTCTGAAATGCTTTTTTTTTTTCATTGACCTAATGTCATTTGCATCAAACTAATTGGGACGAGCAATCTTTTTTTCTGGGTTTTCACTACTTATTGTGATGCCCTTGCGTGTGGGAAAGGAGAGCCACAGCCGCTGATACACTTTCAGACGTTTATTGAAAGCAGTAAAACACACACACAAAAACTGAGCACACTCACGCCGAAGCTGCTGTCAGCTACAGCTCACACACGGACACTCACATGCTGCCCCAGCGGCCCCGCCTCTTAAAAGGCACAGACGTGTAAATAGACAGACACTACAATATTTTTTTTGTTCAAATATGATTATAATTTGCTTAAAAAGCGTGTTTTAATAAGTTTCTCAATTCTATCAAAGAAATAATTTGATATGATCACTTATCGCGAATTATCACTGATTGCGGGTTTGAACCTTTCAATGCACAAGGATTGCTGGGCACATATGGAATTTTTGTGGCGTACTTTTCTCTTTTCAGTGCATTTGAAAAGCAGGTCGGAGAAGTATGCGATGACAAGTTTGTGGGAAACTCACAAACTTTTGCATTTTTCAAAGCGGCAACGTGACAGGAGGACGCGCTGGGAAGCAGCAAGTCAGGAACGGAAAACAAAATCAAATATGAAACACCTTGAATGGGATTCAGACTGTTCAACGCCGCCAACGTATTTAATTTAGAGGGACGTGACAAGACAAGCGGTTACATTCCGTTGTGGTGGGAGTGTCATGAAAAGTGCAAGAAAGAAAAAAAAAAAAAAAAAAAAACGAAGCTCAAGGCGAGCCGGAGATCATCAATAATTCACTTTCACGTCACGTGGCAGAAGAAGACGACGCAAAAGTAGCACGGCAGGATGAGAAATGAGAATAAATTAAATAAATAAATAACAGTCCGTTTGGGGAAAGGCAAGGAAGGGCAGGCTGGTGTCTGATTGGCTAGACCCAAGAGGAGGGGGCGGGGCTGACAAGGAAGATCATTTCTTCTTTGGCTTTTATTTATGCATTATTTACTGTATATACAATTATTCCAATATATAGTGATGCCTTGAGATACAATATAACATATGTATAGGATTATATATATATATATTATATATTATATATATATATATATTTCTAATAAATAAAAATTTAAATGACATCAGTAAGTCCTCCTCTGCAGTAGTTGGCGCTATACTGCAACAGTTTGCCAGCATCTGTGTCTGAAAGAAAGTTCTTCACCATGTTTTGCCATTGTGTTAAATTAAATTCAAAAAAATAATAATAATCTTGAGTATTAGGGAATACTCATACTGGTATCGGTCTGAAAAAAAAAATGGTATCAAACATTCCTATTTCTTGTTATTGTTGTTCCATCAACAGTCATGGAGGGTTTGCTTGTGTGTTTTTTATTGTTCCTACAAAGGTTTATAAATACACTATATTTGGTTTCAAAGACTCTTTACAAAACAAAAACATTTTAAAAACATGTACAGCAATTTGAAAAAAAAAAAGGTCCTTGTCCTTCAAATTGATACAATGAAGCTTATTATTGTCCTTCCGTCAGAATGTGAAAAGACTTACTTTCAATGAAGTTGTCATCACCTGTTTGGGAAGAGTCTTACAAAAAACCACGACGCCCGAACGCCACGAGAACAGCCAGCAGGAAGTAGATGACCTCCATCGGCGGCGCCCGGGGTCCGGGACATTGACCGGACTTGGCCGAGGGGGGTCGGGTGAAGATGTACGGATGATCCTGTGACGCCACAAACAGACAAAAGTCATTCAAACGAGGTAACGCTGTTATATCCGAGCTAGCGTGAACGCACCACGCCTTACCGTGGGTGGACACACCAGAGTGATGGGGTCTGAAAAACTGCTCACCACCGTCTTTCCTCCCTCGGGCTGAAACTGTGCACACAGAAGCATGGAGTGATGCTTTACAAAAAAAATAAATAAATAATGGAATAGTAAGTCAAAAGAATAGCGTTGGTGTGGTCGACCATGTTGTTCCACAGGCCCTTGGCCAGCTCCTCGTGGCCTTTGATGGTGAAGTGGAAGCAGTCATGGGTGAAGAAACTCATGTCGATCTTGCCGTTCTGCTCGGAGAAACGACAGCCAATGAGAAGAGAGGAAAGGTGTTGTCGTCGCGATGATGTCACGGCGCTGTTGCGGTGGATTACGGGAAGGCGAGGAGGGTCGGCTTGTTTTAAAAACGGCTGCAGGACCACCGCAAAGTCGTCCCTGAAGAAGCGATCGGCAAGCAGCAGCGACTCCAATCTTCTCTGTGGAAGGAAGTCAAGGAAGAAATTGTTGTTGGGTTCACTTCGCAACATGAAATTTGGTAGGCATGTTCAAAATAAAGTCTCAAGGACACATGACAGGCAAGGAACAGGAAGGCAGCCATTTTAGTTGACGGTCTTTTTGGCCATTTCCCGGTCAATCGTACCCACAGATTTTTTTTAATTTTATTCAGCCTCCAAAGCAAGTTTTACTAAGCAACATAAAATGTGGTTGACATGTCTATCATGAGGAAAAAAAGTCTCAAGAACCCACAGGAAGTCAGCCATTTTGGTTTGAAGCAGCCATTTTAGGGCCATTGCTATATTTTGTTTCAAAATTCAGCCCCTGAAGCTAGTTTTACTTAACAACATAAAATTTGGTCGACAAGTCTATCATGAGGAGACGCACAAAAAAGTCTCAAGTACCCATGGGTGGAAAGACACAAGGCGGCAGCCATTTTGGTTTGAAGCAGCCATTTAAGAGCCATTGTTAGGTCCACTAATCCTCCTGAAATATTTTTATTTAATTTAAAAATTCTGCCCCTGAAGCTAGTTTTACTTAGCAACATAAAATTTGGTCGACGTGTCTATCATGAGGAGACGCACAAAAAAGTCTCAAGAACCCACGACTGGGAAGACACAGGAAGTCAGCCATTTTGGTTTGAAGCAGCCATTTTAGGGCCATTGCTATATTTTGTTTCAAAATTCAGCCCCTGAAGCTAGTTTTACTTAACAACATAAAATTTGGTTGACAAGTCTATCATGAGGAGACGCACAAAAAAGTCTCAAGTACCCATGGGTGGAAAGACACAAGGCGGCAGCCATTTTGGTTTGAAGCAGCCATTTAAGAGCCATTGTTAGGTCCACTAATCCTCCTGAAATATTTTTATTTAATTTAAAAATTCTGCCCCTGAAGCTAGTTTTACTTAGCAACATAAAATTTGGTCGACGTGTCTATCATGAGGAGGCGCACAAAAATGGCCTGCCATCTTGGTTTGAAGCGGACTTATTAGGCTCATTTTGAAAGCAATTTCAACACAACAAAAATGATTGTAGATTATTACAATTAACATAACGACCAGTAAAAGACGTGTCGTAGTTGTACCTGAAACTCCAGATTGATTTCCACCAGCTCACGTAGCTCCGCAGAACGACCCACTGGTTCAATCAGACACGAGCAGAAGGAGCTGAAGTAGATTTGAATTCATGTTAGACTACATCAGAGGCGGGAATAAATCTTGACTTTCAAGTTTTATTCAAGTCCTAAATTAAAAGTAAATCAATTCCACGCAAAATTGCAAGCAAGTCAGATGTCAAATTGTACGAACTTGCTCAGCCGCGATACAAACAATCAAAAAATCCGTTTGTTGATGACACTCACCGCTGGAGCAGGCAGCCCGGCGTGGGCTTGTGAACCTCCCTCAGCGTCTGCATGGGAAGGATCTGCACCACGTTAACGATCATGCGAGGAACCTGAAAGCGGTTTGTATGAGTCAATCTGGTAAACAAGGAATTTTAATTCGCATGACCTTCAATCGGCCAACAGTGGCCACAAAATAATGAAGGTCAAATTTGATGTCAACGGCATATTATCGATATAAACGACCATCCTAGTAGCCAACAAAAACAAAGCCATTCGTCTTTCATTGACCTCGTTCATGAGCATTTCCAAGGAGACGGTCATGTAGTGAATGAAGTTCTCGGCAGAGAAGAGAGCCTGTGAGGAAAACAAAGACTTCCTTAGACTCAATCAAACATACATAATCACTCTTCATTATGGACAGAGGTGATAAATCCAGGTCCAGAAAGTAAAAACATTCCACAGTTTGGCTTTAGCCCCTGATGCTAGCTAGCTAGCTCCTTAAAAGATAAACAAGCACCATGGGAGCTAGCTAGGGAGCTAGCTAAAAGGTAAACAAGCACCATGGGAGCTAGCTAGGGAGCTAGCTAAAAGGTAAACAAGCACCATGGGAGCTAGCTAGGGAGCTAGCTGGGGCTAAAGCCAAACTGCGGCAATATTTTTACTTTCTGGACCTGGATTTGCCACCTCTGATTATGGGTAACACGAATAAGACGAAAGACGCACCTTGTCTTTGCAATAGTCGCAGATGTCGTTCATGCCTATGAGAATGGTCAGAAGCTTCCAGTCCTTCTCAAAGTTCAAACCCTGGCGAGAGACAAACAAGCGTCTTGGGCCTCATGCTGTCCTAATACTTTTGACCACAACACTGTTTCAGTACCTCAAAAGCTCTTAGGGTGTCAATCAAATGTCTCGTCTGGCCAGGAAGGTTGCTGGCAAAAAAAAAAAAAAAGCGGGTGAAATATTAGCTGTAAATTCAGAAGTGAGTTGCCATGGAAACAGAAATGAAGGACAGTTCGTACAAGGTGTTGTGACCCGTCACGGCCAGGTTGAGGCCCGTTTGGCCCAGGTGGGCCTCCATGCCGTGAAGCGTTTTTCCTCGGGCGGCGCCCAGCAGGTCGGGATTGAAAAGTTTCAGGATGTCTGACAAACACACGCATGACGTCAGTGTTGACGAAAATGAAAGACATAAACCGGGATTTGAAAAAGATAAACTTACTCGGCAACGTAATGACGTCCTCGTATGAACCATAACCGCCGATGCTTGAAGACGACATTAATTTCATCAATCATTAGACCCTTCAAATATTTGAGGTTATAAGTTTCTTACCTCCAGGACACATGGCGGAACTCGATAGGAATGCCCAGGACGGTGGTGGCGTTGGCTCCGATGGCCGTCTGCACGAAAAACAAACAAACAAAAAAAACACGCACACGAAACATGCGGGTGTACCTAATGAAACGTCCAGTGGTCAAAAGCAGCACCTACTGTGAGAGAATCACCCAAGGCGGCCACCACTTTGATATCGCCTGCTTTCACCAGCTCCACTAGGAGGAAAGATGAAGATGATGACGGAGTGCGTGCGTGCATGCGTGCGTGCGAGTCTGTAAGCCACCTGAGGAAGGGGCTGAAGGTGAGGGGCTCATATCAGGACACTGGAAGGCTGGATGCTTGAAGCCGACTGGGCGAGTTTTCTCTGGAAACTCCTGAAGAGACGTGGTAGTTGTTTGTGCGTCATTGTGTGCGTGACGTAACGAGAATATTTGAAGATTCTTCGAGCCCTCATCCAGGTCTTTAATATATGAGGTACGACTCCATGTGGTTGATGTTATCTAGCTCCCCCTAAAGGCCAAAGTTGGTCACGTCGACCAAATTTGGAGCTAAAGTCACCTTACGTTACAATCATCTTCCATCCAATTTTCTTAACCGCTTGTCCTCACAAGCGTCGCTGGTTTCTATCCCCCATTGAAATTAATGGATATAACATTTGTTTTTTTGTTTTATTTTTATCAGTATTATATTGTACTTCATAAAACATATAGTAATAGCAGACATAGTTCAGTTCAAGTCCTAAATACAAAAGTGTTCATTCATTGGTCAGTGTGACCAACTCAAGGCAACGCTTGTGTCCAAATTCACAAGGCTGGGTCCTCCAAAGGCCGAATATGTCGGCTGCATGACGTCACTCCCGGCGCGACTCGACAGCACGCACGGACTTACCTATGAATGGATTGTCAATGCTGCTTGTGTTGTCGAGTCGCGCCAGGAGTGACTCCCCCGGTCTGCTCGGCAATTTTTAAGTTTTATCATACTTTCTGCTAAATAAGCTACCGTATGGTTAAAAAAAAAAAAAAGTGCGGTGAATTGTTCATTGTAATGTTATGCTTTTATTTTGAAGGCCTGACTTTTGACAGGATGTTACCATGATGTTTCCCCAACTTTTAAAAATATTTTTATATTGTAATTTACAAACCGAACTTGGCAACAGTAAAGTCATTCTTTGTATGTATCAAAACAACATAGGAAGATTGCCAGAAGGAACATCGTTTATGGATCCATCAATACTAATATGATTTTGTTTCGCCAACTTATGAGAGTAATTTTTACAAAATATCCCTGGAACATGAAACTCTTACGAAAATGACTGTCCTCAAAAGTCTTCCAAAAAGTGATGTTAAGTGTTCATTTATCCACTTCATTAGCCATCCAGATTTTACTCTCACCAAAAGCTATAGTATTTTTGTTAGGCTGTCTAGAACAGATTAATTGGATTTACATTTGTTCCAATGGGAAATACTGCTTTAGTTTTTGTGAGTCCATTCTAGTCAGACTTCCTGAAACGGATTAGTCATGAAAATTAAGAGCAGAAAGTTAAAAGGTGATTTAGTTGTAGCAAATTCACCATATATATATATATATATATATATATATATATATTTTACTAAACAGTACCTTATTGAGTGCCTCTTTGCTGTAATGCCGTATTCCCTCTTCATACTTCCACCACCAGTTGTCACCTTAGAAATTAAAAGGTTATTCACTAACCGGTAAATAAAATGCTGTGTGCTGATGAGTAAAAAAATACAAACAACAACACACGGGGGTTTCCAGCACTTTACCTTTGACACAGCGCGACACCAGCACACACGTTGCCACGGCAACACAAAGCCACCCCATAGTAGTAGTGGTGATGTGCAACGGGGCAAAGTCAATCAGTGGGGCACCCCTGCAGCGAGTCACTTTAGCACTTTCAGCACTTTAGCGGCAGGGCCCCGCCTACGAGGAATGACTGACAGCTGGTATCATCCAATAGGGAGCGATGCTTTCCACACCACCTTTTTGCCCACTTTATTTAAATGAATGGGATTTTTTGCAAATAAATGCTGAAATAAAAAATACTGGAAATTGAATGATTTGAATTTTGGTTAATATTTATTCGTTAAAAAAAAAAGTTTTATAGATTATTTGAGTATCTTGAAAGGTGAATGTTGCATGTTAGATGAAAGTTAATCAGAATTCTTGAAAAAAAAAAATAACCCTGTCCTAAATTTATCAAATTAGTTTTTTTTAACTCATTGCACAGAATCGCTACTGCCACCTGCTGACGAAAAATGAAACTGCACATACCGCTCTTCACATAGACACCATGCACATTACACGTCACATCCGCAGACGGGGCGCGGGAAATTCGAACCCGATTCCAGTCTTGAAAACTATTGGCCTGAGGCTTGCAGGAGTACACATTATGAACAGCCAAGGTGTCAATCTACTAACTAGAAGGCATTTCAGTCGTAAATGGTCAAATAAAAAGCTTATTGTAAAGTTATTTTGGGGGAAAAAAGTTCCATACTTTAATAAAAGACAATTTTCATTTTATCCCCTTCCAGGACCTTAAAGTGTGATTTCAAAGAAACTTTCAAATGCATGACTAAAAATAACAATCCATCGACCATTATCCTTTCATACTCACCTACATTTTATTAATTATTAACGTCTATAAACTTAAGACATTAAAAATGACCAGTGTTTCATTAGATTTTTTCATTAATTTCATTTCATTTTTTATGGTGATGATGTCATGCATGTGGAAAGAAAAAAAACACTTCAGTTTTGGTGGAATACTAAGTTTCCTCACCGTTATTGTCGTATTGCAGGTTACGAAAAACTAATAATGAGAACGATTCAAATTAAATAATGAGGGAGAAAAAAAAAGCCTGGAAAATCCCAGTCCAGCTGTTGCATAAATAAAAAATTGTTGGACACTACACGCTTTCTGGAACTAATAATGTCTATTGAAAGAAAAAGAAAAGTGTCTGCAATCAAATAAAACATGCACAAAAACCTTTCTTTCAGATGAATTTGAAAATAGATGAGCGTTATTTTCTTTGATCGTTTGAAATCCAGCGCGTCTTTCACTCCCGAGTCCCAAGGAGTCCCGCATCTGTGTCTTCCTCTCAAGAAACTGCACACACCGGCGGCCATTTTGTGTCTTTGGGAGAAAGCCCGAGTGCGTCCGCGGCAAGCACGAGCTACTCCGGAGAGTGTTCGCCAGTCTCCTGCCGTTCTCATTGCCGCTCCTCTTCCTCGCCTTGGGCTTGCGGTTGCTCCTGCGGTGTTTCGGCGGTGGGTGGGGGCGGAGTCGGCGGGGGTGGGGGCGGGGGCGCGGGGGGCCGAGGGGGCAGCATGATCTGGTGCTGGCGTTGGCGGTAGGCGATGACGGTGCCCAGCAGCAGGGCGATGACCGTCATGAGGTAGAGGTCCCACTCGGGGCCCAGGAGCTGGTCCAGGTCCACCTGAGAAACCAGCTCCCCCAGCTGACCATAAAGACATGATTACAAGGACTGTGATCAAAAGTGACGCTGCATTGTTAACAATATTGCACATGTGAGGTGCAGGTATTATTTTTTTTAATTTTATTAAGAGTGGCAAATTGTCACGTTCATTAACTTTGTGACTTTTGAGTGTGTTTTGCTTTAATAGGCGGGGCATGGCCTGGTGAGTGACGTGGGTGTCCGCGAATGTGTGTTAAGATAGCTAGCTGTTGGTTGATATTGTTTTTAGATAGATACAATCTTTATTGTCATTGTAACATGCAGGGCCAGACTGAGAAGCCAGGGGGCGCTGTTTATTTCAAAAGCAGCAATTAAAGTGCTTTGGTAGAGACTTAGCCATATAGAGTGACTATCTTGGAGTGGGCTGCATTTTCCCGCTTTTTTCCTACGGCTGGAGTCGTATTTTTGTATTTTTCCCCCACAATATTTTTCTTTTTTCCCCTAATATATGTGTACGTTTCAGTGTTTGTTTCATCTTTATTTATCCCATTTTATGTATTTTACTGTCATTTTTTCTCATAATATTTTGTATTTTTCCCCCCAAACATTTTCATATTTTTTGGTTACATTTTTCCTGATCTAAATTATTTTTCTGAGACCCTGTATTTGGTATTTTTCCTCTTTTTTTTCCCCACCAATACTTAAGAATTATTTATATTTTTTTAATTAGTGGTCTAATAGTTGTTTTTATTTTTTGCATTAAAAAATGCGCTGTTCGCAGCCCCCAAAAATCATATGCTCAGATGAGTATATGTACATATGGTTTGTAAAAAAAAAAAAAAAAGGTAAGGCATGAGTACTCACATTGAGGTCCTGCATGTACTGCAGGCTGTAGACCAGGCCCAGCTTGCAGAGTGCCAGGAAGACCGGCACCTGGGCATCAGGACTGGCTTCCGCTGCCATATCGTAGAAGCGCTTGGCCAAGTGGACGTCCTGCGCGAGGGCCAGTAATATCATTTCATGTTCTTGTCGCCAACGTCGACAATGAGACACGATGCCCACGCACCTGTTTGATCCCCAGTCCCTTCTCGTGCATGTAACCCAGATTGAACATGGCCTGGGCGCTGTTCTGCTGCTCTGAAGCTAGCCTGTAGTGGATGATGGCCGTCTCGTAGTCCACATCGGTGCCGAAGCCGTAGAAGTGGTAGTCGCCCAGTTTGATCCTGGCCACCGTGTAACCTGCCGGGAGAGCTCCAATGTGACGACTGTGCCTGATGGAATATGCAGGACGAGATGTGTGATGGCACCTTGAGCGGCTGCTCTGGTCCAGTGAAGCAGAGCTCGAGGATATGTCTCGTTCTCGTTGAAGATGTTGGCGCCCTCTGGTGGGGGGGAGGGGGGAATGCAAGTCTCAGAAGTGGAGCAACAACAGAACACTGTTCCAATAGGTATTTGAAAAATCACACCACTTTTACAAAAAGGTGTCAAAAAAGACAAATTGTAGTCCTACTCTGGTCCAAAATGAAGGCCACGTTGCTCTGGGCCACCTCGTAGCCCTGCTCGGACAGCAGCAGGTACTGCACCAGCGCCGCGTCGCTGTCGCCTTCCTTGAAGCTGCCGTACGCCGTCAGCAGACGCTCGGACCAGCGGCCGCGCTCGCACATGTTCTTGAATAGCTGCAAAACCAACAAACAAATAAATAAAACAGTAAAGGTCCCTTTTCACAGGGTTCTCTTTATAGCTAGTTTGTTTGTTAGCTGGAAGACAAAGAAATAATTTTCCTTTTGAAGGATCAGAGTAATTAAAAAAAAAAAAATCTTTACATGAAACCTTAAATATTGGGGAAACGCTGCAAGTAAGTCTATTGAAACGTAATTTAAGTGTGTTTTTTACATTAGGATAAATTACAATTATATTTCCAATTAAAGATTTTAAAAATCTAATTAAAACTGAATTCAAAAGGCAAAAAAATGTGACGCACTCAGCCACCATGCCGCTTAAAATGAAAGCACATTAAATCAAATAAAAAATAAATTCATTCCAATTAAAGCACATTATAATAATAATAATAATAATTTTAAAAAATCAGTTTCATAGAGCGCCTTTTCCAGACACTCAATGACGCTTTACAATGGAACGGATACATTATTGATGCACATTGTAGTGGCGGTAAACTGAAAAAAAAAAAAAAAAAAAAAACACCGGAGGGCTCCACAGCCTATAGACATTTTCAAACCGGCTCGTAAAACTTTTCTTTTTGCAAAAGCCCTTTGCTAGGCTTTTTTTTACTCTGTAGCACTTTGAGATTGTTGAAATATAAAGTGCATTACAAATCTAATTTATTATTGTTATTATTAAAATCACAGTGAACGATGCTAGAATTCAAATTAGAATTGACAAACGCAGGCAATTAATCATCAAGTTTTATTTGTGATATTTACTTGTAGTCTATCTTCAATGGTCTTAAATTGTTGCATTTTCTATTGCCAAAAAGCGTAAAAGTGCGACGGGACTTTTTTTTTCCTGGTGACATTCCCGCATTCCGTGTGTCTGACCTCGACAGCGGTGTGACAGGAACGCATGACGCCGGTGCCGGTGGCGTGCATCTGCGCCAGGTTGTAGAAGGCCAGGATGTGTCCCGCCTGCGAGGCCAGGTTGAAGAACTTGAGCGCCTGCTTGTAGTCGCGCTTCACGCCCATGCCGTCTGCGGCGCACAGTCATGCAAGGGCTCAAGATTCTTGACAGGTGCCAAGATTTCCAAAATAAATAAATAAGCGGGGGCCGGTGACTGACTGTAGTACATGGTGCCCAGCTGCAGCTGGCCGTCCACCCAGCCCTGCTCGGCTGCCTTCTGGAAGTACTTCAGCGCCAGCTCGTAGTTCTGAAAAGGACGCGCGGCTCATGTCTGGGATCTTAGCGGATTGCTCGGACTTTTATCAGTGATTATGGTCATGTGGTTTACCACTGAGACACCTCGTCCATACAGGTACGCCATGCCTAGGCCACTCTGACCCACGGGGTTTCCCTGGCAGGTGGGGGGGGGGGGGGGGGCATCAACTCAATATATGATGAAAGAATAATAACTTAATTTGGTTATTAAGTATTTTAAAGTATGCCTGACCAGGTCTGAAGCCTTCTTGAAGTACTGCAGGGCAGTCTCGTTGTTCTGAGGCAGGAAGTCGCTGCCTTCACTGTACATCTGAGGGACACAATTTCAAACAGAAGAAGCGATGACGTCATTTCAAACTCATCACAGCGATCAAATGACTGGAGCAGTTCCACACCGGTCCAGTGGGTGGCAGCAATACGCTCACCTTGCCCAGAAAAGCCATAGCGTGTGTGTTTCCTGCATTGGCCGCCTGGTTGAAGTAGTCGTACGCCCTCTGGTGGTCAATAAGCGTCACAACATTCATCATTCATAGCGGTGGATTCAAAATCTGTCTTGGGCACACGCGCTACCTGGTGATTCTGTTCCACGCCACGTCCTCCGTGCAGGTGAAGTTGACCAAGTCCCACCTGACCAGTGTGAAAAGAGTGAGGGTCTCAAAATTATGCTATTAGTGTGATCAATAACTTTTTTTTTTATATATATACCTGCGCTTGCACGTCCCCTTTCTCGGCAAGGAACTGGTAGTACTGGATGAGGTCCTCCTCCAGCATGCCGCTGGTAGAGCCCGGGTTCTCCAGCTCGTCCAGCAGCCGGATCTTCTGCACGGCCGAGCCACCCGTCAGCGACACGTCGCTGGCCACTGAGACGCCGAGAGAGAAAGACGTCAACGTCCGCTTGAAGGCGGCGGCACGCCAGCGGGTCACGGCGGCGGCACGTTCTCACCCTGGTTGGCCACCACCTTGTAGTGCGTCAGCGCAGACTCGCAGCTTTGGGGAACGCCCACGCCGCCCCAGTATCTGTAGCCCTATAATTAAGGCAAACACAAAAACAGAAGTATTTTGGGGAGTATTTGCATGCACCTGTTGCTTCGTTCACGGTTGGGAAAACGCACCAGAATCATGTGAGCGATCAAGTTTCCTCCCAAGGCACCGAAGGTGTAGTACACCAACGCCTGCAACCACAGAACAGACATCAACAAATACTCCGCAACTGCAAATACACTTGTAGTTTAAAAAAAATAATAAAAATAGGAAAATAATATTTTTCCTGCGCTGCTAAATTATAACATGCAATATTTATTTATTTATTTATCATATATTTTTTAATTTATTTTATACATACTCTTTTGTGAAAAAAATATTTAAAATACCAATAAAAATATGACATTTTTTCATGAAAATAAAATGACAACACAATCATCATATCAAAAACTGGAATATTTGTAATAAATGTATCAAATAATAAAAATGCATTCTAATGTATAAATAGCACACTTGTAGTTAAAAAAAAACTACAAGTTTACAAAAATAAAACATTATATATATTTTAAAATGTTTCTACATGCGCTGCTAAAATTATAATATGCAATAAAATACACAAAACAAAATTCAATTTTAAAAATAAAATTGTACCAGTAAATATGGGATATATTAATAAGAATATTTCCTATAATTTAATTTATGTATATTCTTGTATTTATTTTATACATACTCTATTAGATTTTTTTTTTTTTAATACCAATAAATTACAAAAAAATATTTTTTTTTTTTATGGAAATAAAAATGGTCAT
Source organism: Vanacampus margaritifer (assembly GCF_051991255.1). Classification (NCBI taxonomy): domain Eukaryota; kingdom Metazoa; phylum Chordata; class Actinopteri; order Syngnathiformes; family Syngnathidae; genus Vanacampus; species Vanacampus margaritifer. The sequence goes on from NC_135450.1 coordinate 15,588,293, forward strand.
TTCAAAAACTAAAATACACGTTTTAAACATAAAAAAAATAAATAATAATAATTGCATTAATTAATTTAAAAAAATACATTCTAATGAAGAAATAACTCAGCCCCCAAAAAATATTGAGAAAAAAAAAATCACACAACTCTGAACAGGATAAGTGACATGGAAGCATGAATCTTAAAAAACTTTTTTTCCCCTTTCCCATAATAATAGTAGTGCTATAAAAAATATTGAGTCGTTGTTTTGTATGTGAAAACTCAAGACTGTTAAATAAATAAATAACAGCAAGAGTGACATTCCCCACCTTCGCTTGACTGGAGTTAACTCCAAGTCCAGCAGCATACAGAAATCCAAGAGCCTGTGGGGAAATAAACAGGCAGTGTCCATTTTAAGCACTGACTTCAGTTACCAAATCTGCTCATCATGTGATAAAGCATATTCCTGGACATCAATTCTATCAATCAAACTGACTGAAAAGGTTCCAAGAGTACCGTCTGTGCTTTGGGGGAACCCTCGGCGGTGAGCTTCTCAAACATGTCCCTGGCCCGGCTGATGTTCTGACTCATGTAGTCTCCGAACAACATGGCGTACGCCACCTTCTCCATGGACCGCTGGTGGCCCCCCTCCGCCACCTTCAGCAGCTTCTCGTACAGCCTGCGCGAGCGCGAGCAAGCGAGAAAAGTCAAGCGCAAGCTATTCCAGTTAACTCATTCACTGCCATTGACGGCTATAGACGTCAAAAAGTCATTTGAACTATTTCTATTAGTTGAACATTTTTCCCCACTTTTGTTAACAAGAGTATTAAAACCTAGATTTTTTTATTTATTGTATTAGAACGGATATATCATTAATTGTGAGTTAACTCGTGAAGTCATGCGATTAATTACGATCCCAAAAAAATTATCACCTGACGCCACAAATTTTTTCTAATCTTTTTTCTTAAAGAAAAGAAAAAAAAATCTTTTTTTTTTTTAATCGTAATTAATTGCATGACTTCATGAGTTAACTCACAATTAATCTCAAATTTTATATCAGTTCTAAATGTAAAAAAAAAAAAAAAAAATCTAGGTTTTCATACTCTTGTTAACAAAAGTGGAAAAAAATGTTAAACCAATAGAAATAGTCCAAATGAATTTATGACGTCTATAGCCGTCAATGGCAGTGAATGACAGCGAAGGAGACGGGCACTCACGCTTTCCGCTGGCTCTTCCTGGTGGTGCTGTTGAGCGTGTGCAGGAAGGTCTGGTACTCGTCTTCCGCCTCCTCCGCCTGCAGTCGCAGCTGCGCCTGCTGCTCGGCTGAGGGGGAATTCAAAAGGCAAACAAAAATGCAAAAAAACGTATAGAAACGTATCAACGCGTTCGACGTTGCGACTTACTCTCACAGAATCCCCATTTCTTGTCATTGTCATAGTTGTAGGTGGTGGAGCACCACAGTCGTCCGTCCCCCCGGCCGTTGGCGGTGCAGTCCGAGTACGCGTTGCCTTGGAAGATGAAGGGGAAAACGCAGGGCTCGCCGTCGGCCGTGCCGCCGTTCACCACGGGAACTGGGGTTGATTTATTAAAAGCAATTGATCAAAATATTAAAAAACGAAATCACATCACATTTAAGCCCAAAAATGTTATTACAATATGTTCTGTGTAACAACCAATCACGGCTCAGCTGTTTTCTGAGTTTGATCATGTGACGTTCGCAAGCTCAGCTATGACTGCCCTGACGAACTGAACTGTGAGGTCACCTTGGCAAAATGGCCGCCTCTACATATAGGGGGAAAGCAGGTGGTTGTTTGTTTTTTTTTGCTGATTCTGGTTTTGTTTTGAAATTAACTCATTCACTGCCATTGACGGCTATAAACGGCAAAAGTTAATTTGAACAATTTCTATTTTTTTTCCCGCTTTTGTTAAAAGTATGAAAACCTAGAATTTTTGTTATTGTACATTTAAAACAGATATAAAATTTGTGATTAATTGCGAGTTAACTAGTTAAGTCATGCGATTAAAAACTTTAAATCGCCTGACGCCCAGAATTTTTAATAATCTTTTTTTTTTCTCTCCATTCACAGCCATTGACGGCTACAAACGTCAAAAAAAACATTTTAACTATTTCTATTAGTTTAACATTTTCCCCCCACTTTTGTTAACAAGAGTATGAAAACCTAGAATTTAGAACAAATATAAAATTTGTGATAAATCGTGAGTTAACTAGTGAAGTCATCCGATTAATTAAAATAAAAAAATGTAATCGCCTGTCGCCCCTAATTTTTAATAAAAAAAATTTTTTGAAATAAATTTATGGCAGTGAAAATTTTTCATTTCAGATATTTTTTCAAACTTCAAATACTGTAGAAAACAATAGGGAGCCATTTACTTGTTTAAATTTTAATTTAACTTATTCAGTTCCCTCAACTTTTTGTTAGAATTTTAAAACAAAGATGTCTATTGTCAAAGATAAAAAATAAAAACTTCTCCTTTTTGCTACGCTAACAAGTTGCTCAATAAACAAATGCTTAAAGACATTTCAACAAAGTGCTGGGATTTGTATTTTTTTTATTTTGATGCCAATATTTTCCTTTTTGGTGAAAGTAAATATAGGCTCCAAATATCGATCATTGGCCTCCCCTTGAATACTAAATCGGCCATGAAAAAAAACATATCGGTCTTTCTCTAATCCTTGTTTATAAAATTAAAAAAAAAACATTCCAACAGTTGATATGTGGAAAAATGCAAGTGGAATGCAAGCGAACGAAACATTTTACTTGCTTGGCGAGTTAATAAAAGCAGGAAGGCGCAGGTGCGCAGCGCTTGTCACTTCTCAAGGGAGTGTCAAGGTCGCAAGGCAGCTGCTCTTGTTACCAGTCAGCAAAGTCAACGTACTTATTTTTGCGTACAATTCAAAAGTTACAAACAGCTAGTTCAGATTAATATTACCCCTTCCATGTGCTAAACACATTTTTAAAGCATTATAAAAAAAAAACTGCATGAGTGTGTACGTGTTTTACTGTTCTCCCAGCATTCAATAAAAAGCTCTCTTTAAGAAAGTTGCTTAAAAAATGCGATAAGAGTAGGGGTGGGAATGTTAAACCGTGAAAAAGTGGGAAATCACTGCAAGCCTAATTCCTCTTAAAAGTGACAGTTAAGTGTTGCTAGCTGAAGTGCAGACGGTGAATTTTCAACCCTTGCCTTCTTTCCGTTTCTCCACTTTTACATGTTGTTCTGGCAGGTCTTCCTTCTCTTCTCCCGGCAGAACATCTCCCGGCTGCTTTTCTTCTGGCGCATGATCGGCAGCATGGTCGGCGTCGGTGGTGGTGGAAACGGACGCTGCAACTTTGTAGTTCAAATGGTCGTCGTCCTCTTCTGATTCGGGATCGTGGTAAGGCTGTAGACGGCAAGGAAAGGGAATTGGCATTATTTGACAAATAATTAGACATCCATAGTTAATGGAGTGAGTTATAGTAAGATCCAAAATTTTCATGTAAAGTTAGAACAGTGCAAAAAATACACTCTCTTCAGAAAATCTGCTGTTGTGGCCGATTTAGAGTGCCACGTTATCTACCATGAGTGCATGCACGTCACCCAGAGGGCAGATTTTTTTTATTATTATTATTTTTGGACATTACAGCCATAGTATGGACTGGAGCTGAGCTCTAGCTGCCTTGTTGGCTCTGGAAAACAAAGTGTTGTTGTTTTTTTTGTCACGATGTTAAAGCCTCTTTCATATACTTGGGAATTTTTTCATTATTCAAATTTGCCAGGGGTGTTAACAGTCCTATCGGTGGTGTGTCAAATACATAGCAGATTTCCCTCCCCACTTTACAGGGACTTTAAAATCGGTGAAATAAAAATAAGTAACACTTAAACGCACCTTTAACTCTGGTGGGTCACTCCCGTGTGGCTCCTCGTCTGCAAAACAGTAACAAGTCAACTTAAATGTCAATTTAAAGATAGTCCACAGCGATGCTACATCCCAACACAACTGATAGCTTGAGCAAAATCAGAGCTCCACTGCAAGCACGGTTAGCAGCAAGTCATAACCAGCAAGCAAGCAGATTTTGCATACTTACCGGCTGTGATCCCGCAGGCGAAGACGACGAGGAGAAAGGTGCAAATAAACACGGCTCTCCCCATGGCTAGCCGCTAGCTAGAGCTGCTATCGCCGTCTCTTCTGTCCCCGCACATTCAGCAACGATGGCAAAGTGACGCTATTTCAACAAACTAAACCACGCGCGAAAGTCGTAATAGATAACAAATGTTGAATGTTAATATCAGCCACTCGTAGCTGTCATCGATGCTAACGATGCTAAACGGAGTTCTTCACTATGGCTGAAATGACGTCCGGCTAACTACTTGGCGTTGTATTACTCAAATAAAATCGTTGTAAAGCAGAAACGAGCGACACGCCTCCGTCCAAATAGTAGTCTGTTAACTACGTCGTCACCATTCCAAACGTGTACGTTTAATAAAGATCAAACACTGGCTGTTTGAGTGAAGCTGGCTACTAAGCTCTTACTAGTGCTTGGCTTCTTCCGGTTCTCACAGCTCGACCAATCATCGCACGCCCGACTCTACCCGTTGTCACTACTTTAACCAATCACATCACTTCCTAGGATGGTAGCCAATCAGCGGCGGCCACCAATTGATAAGCCAATCGTGTAGATACACAGTTATAGTTCTGGCAGGTGGGCCGGTCCCCCATAAAAAACACGTTGATGAAGATGCGATAATAATAATAATTATTATTATTATTATAATAAACATTTAAATTAAATAAATGGCGAGTGACACGAATGAAACAATGGTTAAAAAAACTACATTATGTATAGAATTATATTATTTCATTCTGTAACTTGTTAACATATATTGATGATTCAAAAGTAGATACACAGATTTATTGCTGTAAATAATAGCAGTGACACACGTCTGCGTTTTAGCATTTTATCAGGTACACGCACGTAACTATAGATTGTCAAGTGACCGGCTGAGGGCAACAAAGTAGACCAAAACAGGAACTGACTTTGACGGATGTGACGTCACAATGAAGCCATTTCAAAATAAATTATTTAACAAATTGAACTTCTGCCAGATAAGGTCATCGGGAAGGAAAGCACAGCAGTCAAAAAACAGTATATAAAATAAAATGAAAAAAAACATACAAAAAGTACTTAACTACTGTATATGTTTATTTACATGCAGTAGTAGTGGTCATTTGAAAAGTTTATATATATTTTCTAAAATCACAGTAAATAAAATAATACAAGGCTTAGTTCCATCATTGCGAACATGACAGCTTTGAAAAGCAGCATCCGGTTAAAACTGTACACAATCAAAGTATGACAAAAAAAAACAAAAACTGTGATGCAGCCACTTTGTATGCAGTCTGAAGGGTAAGGCAGCCGAACAAGCAAGAACAACACAGAACGTGGGATTACATTATTTGTGGAGTAAACCATTTGTAGAGACATTTTTTTGGGGGGTAGGTGGTTAAAGCTCACTGTTGGTTGAGCAGGTCATAACCTCAAACCAGCCACAACTCTCTGAGTAACATTCAGGAGATCCGAGAGAGTACAACTAGTGGTTATAAAGACGCTTAAATATGAATATTAGCAAATTGTCATTTTGATCAAATAAACGCACAAGGTATAAACACTTCAAGTGGTTTAAAGGCTTTAGGGTAGGATTCCTAATTCTGATACAACCAGATAGCGGACGTCTGGTTGTAGAACTTTATGCATGGAGTGGATCCGATCACTGCGCCGATTTGATGACCCATTCGGCCGTGGGGTTGAGCTGGAAGAGATCCTTCATGAAGGTCTCCCCATCCAGTCGCCTCTCCTCTGCAAAAGGAGAAGATAAGAAGGAAACACTTTGACTGGAGGGAAGGGAATAAAATAGAAAATGAAGATATGCTGGAGCTTCAAATTCAATCGCGTGTAAACACTAGTACGACAGCAGTCGGAACTTACTGATGTTTCCACCGATTTCATAGAGACACAAGTCCTCTGGCTTCACTGCCACCGAACTGCGCAGACACAAACAAAGTTGCCGTGAGTGACGTCATCTTGCTGGTTTTGGCATCCAAATGAGAGCCAACCAAGACCTGTCCTGGCTGAGAAAGCGCGTGAGCACGTCGGCCGCCTGCAGGTCTTCGGTGAGCTGGACGGCCATCGACACTTTGCTGAACTGCGGCGCCTGGACGCGGATGAATCCCTGCGAGCTCTCCTGCTTGGAAAACAAGAAACGGCCTCAAAAAAAAAAACGTCTTTACATTCAATTTCATTTAAATTCATACTCATTATAACTGGCATGACATTTTGTGGCGTAAAATACCTCCGGGGCAACTCGGTCCGGCGGTTTGTCGGTGGTGATCTTCTTCAGCAGCTTCCGCATGGCTCGCTCTTTGTTCTGCTTGCGCTGGCTCTCCATGTTCTGCTGTCGGACCTGCGTCAGGATGAACTTGGGGATCTAAAAACACAAACAAACAAAAACATTCCATTCAAGTGGTCTGACACGCCGCTGAAGGTGTTTTGGAGTCTTACAGGCCACAGGAGGTTCTGGTATCTGATGAGCAGCCGCACGATGTTGGCGGTGCCGGTCGCCATGGAGAACTCCTGCTGCTCCGTGACTTTTGAGCGACAGCCCTTGAACATGAAGATGTTGGGCGCCATGACGACCGAGACGTTGTTCAGGGTCATTTTGTTCTTGGCCTGGTGCTCGATCACGCGCTGGAAGAACTCCACGAGGGCCTGATGGGGGGCGGAAAACAAGCAGATGTGATATTTGTTGATCCTGAAAAAAAAAAGGCTTCAGTAACACTAAAAAACATATTAATTAAAAAAAATTTTTTTTGGAAACAAGCAGATGTGATATTTGTTGAGCCTGAAAAAAAGTCTTCAGTAACACAAAAAAAATAATTTAAATAGATAAATAAAAAACAACAACAAAAAACAAACAAGTGTGATATTTGTTGAGCCTGAAAAAATGTATTCAGTAAGACCAAAATTTTTTTTTAATTAAAATAAATTAAAAAACAAAAAAAACAAGGAGATATAATATTTGTTGAGCCTGGAAAAAAGTCTTCAGTAATACAAAAAAAATATTAATAAAAATAAATAAAAACAAGGAGATGTGATATATGTTGAGCCTGGGAAAAAAAAGTCTTTAGTAGCACAATAATAATAATAATAATTAAAAAAAACAAGCAGTTGTGATATTTGTTGAGCCTGAAAAAAAATATGTCTTCAGTAACACAAAAAAAATTAATTTAAATAGATAAATAAAAAACAACAACAAAAAATAAACAAGTGTGATATTTGTTGAGCCTGAAAAAAAGTATTCAGTAACACAAAAAAAATATTAATTAAAATAAATTAAAAAACAAAAAAAACAAGGAGATATAATATTTGTTGAGCCTGGAAAAAAAGTCTTCAGTAACACAAAAAAAAATATTAATAAAAATAAATAAAAACAAGGAGATGTGATATTTGTTGAGCCTGAAGAAGTCTTGAGTAACACAAAAAAAAAAATCATTAAAATAGATAAATAAAAAAACAAGGAGACGTGATATTTGTTGAGCCTGGGAAAAAAAGTCTTTAGTAGCACAGTAATAATAATAATAATAATTAAAAATAAACAAGCAGTTGTGATATTTGTTGAGCCTGAAAAAAAATGTCTTCAGTAACACAAAAAAAAAATAATTTAAATAAATTTAAAAAACAAAACAAAGAGATATGATATTTGTTGAGCCTGGGAAAAAAAAGTATTCACTACAACTAAAATAAATAAATTAAATTAAATTAAACAAGCAGATGTGACATTTGTTGAGCCTGGAAAAGAAAGTCTTCTGTAACACAAACAAAAAAAAATTGCTACATTTGTTGCTTATTTTATAATTTTTTTAGTAACTAGAGCTGCAAAGTTGGCGATAGTGTGTGATTCATGCCATTGTTTGCTTTGGTTGTCATGGTAACAACTGTCACCACTCCCCCGAAACAAGTGTGATTTGAACCACAGTGTGGAAACAAAGTATGCTTTTAATTCTTTATCCTCCTTTTAAAATAAATGAAACGTTTTTACCTTCAAACTATCCCGATTGGCCTCGGGGAGCAACAGGACCAGCAGGTTCAAAGCTTGCAACTGCTGCTTCTTTGTGGGCAACTCTGAAAACAAAAACAAACAATATTTAAAAGCCAAAAAGATTCAATTTGAAGATGTTGTATTATCGCTTTTATTTAAAAAAAAAAAAAAAAAAGTTAATTAATTAATTAATAATTCCTGTAAAAATCAACCAAAATGGACAATGTAAACATCCGCATTTCTGTCCTGAATATTTCCCAATGCGCGTACTGTTGACGGCGATGAATGCGTTGAGGTACTCGACGGTCAGCAGGGGGTGCGGCAGCTCCCTGATGAACAACTTGAGGAGGCTGGCGGCGTCGTGCTGCTTCAGCTGTTGCCACGGGAACGTGCCCTCGTAGAAGCACGACTCCAGCTCCTGGCACAGAGACTGAGCGCCCGACAAGTTAGTTACGAACCCCTGCCCCCCCCGCGCCGGCTGGCCGCTTGTAAAGCGTCAACTCTAAAATCGCCTACCTTGACTCTTGTGGCGGCGCCAGGGATCCTGAGCAGGCCCTCCGTGTCTAACCCTTCCTCCTCGATGTGACTGATGAGCTGCGGACGAGAGAACGCGTTCCCCAACATGCGCTCGTAGATGTCGTCGGCAATGTTGGATTAAGGAGGCGGCGTTGCTCACTCACCCTCTGCAAGACGAAAGGCACTTTGGTCCCGGCCGCCCTCCGCTGGTCCTGATCGAGTAAAGTGGTGAGGGGAACCCCAAACAAACCGCTTTCTAAAAAAATATATATATTGTGTTAGTCTAATGTACTGAAGGCCCAAGAAAGAGCTAATTAATTAATTTTCTTCTACCTTTCGTCATCAGTTTTTGGATTTTCTGTTGCTGTAATTTTTCATACATTTTTAGACTTTTCTGCCTTACTGTCAAATTTCTGACATTTTTGGCAATTTAATGGACATATTATGGTCATTTTCTGCTTTTCTTCTTCCTTTTTGAACACTTTATGGTCATTTTAGGTATTAAAAAAAACAACTTTTTTATATACCTTTTGTCTGTCTTTTTCTGACAACTTAAATATTCGGACTTGACATTTTCTGAATATTTAATTATATATTTTTTATTTAATTATGAATTGATTTGAAGGATATTCTATCCAAAAATAAAATACATATGTAAAAAAAAAAAAGAAGTCAATTTTTACTCTCTCTCTTTTTTTTTTTACGTCCCTTCCTTCCTATTGTCTTTGTGAAAAATCTAAATTTGCGCTTGCGCACCCACCATTCGTCTTCACTTTGACAGCCTTGTGTGCTTTCAGATCGATGCCGGCCGTGTCGAAAAGCGCCGTCATCTCTACCAGAGCGAGCCTGCGGACCTGATAGAACGAGATAAGACGAGATGACCATGACGAGATGGATTCAATTATGGGTGTGTTTCTTTTTTTTTTTGGGGGGGGGGGGGGGGGGTACTTACCTTTTTCATATCTGGCGGAGACAGATGTTCGACTCTGGTCTGACCGGTTTTATCTTTGAGTAGCTTGAAGTTCTAGAAACGATGATAAAACATATATTATTTTAAATATACTGTATATTTTATATATATATTTTTCTTTCCACTTTAACCATGTTTCTTATCTGCAATACTGGTATCAACCACTAGATGGCACTGTTTCTCCATTTTAAATCTCCATATGACTTCCTGTACTTCTAAGTGAAATACTGTGCAGCCGTTCAGGTTAAGCGCATGTATTATCAGTGGCAGCTAAAGCGGCGGCACTAAAAGAGCACTTGTCTCACCGGCAACTTATCATCCGGCGAGTTGGGACTCGTTTGGACCGCGAGGAGAGGCTTGTTATCCCTGTAAGTGAGCGCCTGCTCCGAGAACGCCACCTCCACATTCATGACCGTCTCCGGTTCTGTCAGGGAACATTACCACATAAGTCACGCTGTAAAAACATGTTTACGAGTATTTCCCTGAAGTGCAGTTAAATCTGAAATGTTTTACTAACAACTTCAGAATTTTCCACTGAGTTAAAAGCAATCACATTAAGGCTTGTGCGGCTGTGGGAGCAGGCGTGGAACATTTTAGCGTGCAGCTGAGTAATGACGGTAATGCATTAGTGCGCGTGTTACCGGCTGAGCTGGCGTCGCTTGGTGCGCTCTCACTTCCCTCTTGGACCTCACATGGCTCTTTGTCCTGCTGCATGACAAAATGTAGAATCCTGCTCAAAATGTTCAACAGTGCCCACTCGTTATGTTTATATATTAACTGTCCTGTTAATGAGTGCACAACTTAAGACAGGCTTTTATAAGCGTTTCACTGGAAGCACTTTACAGTAAATCACGAATTGTAAACAATCAGCCATCCATTTTTATTTTTATTTTTTTATCATCATGAGCGTTGCGGGTGAGCTGGAGAGCGGGTGGTTGTCGAGGAATGACTCGCAAAACGTTTGGAGAAGTAGCGCAAAGTGCAAACTCAGCAAAGTTATGTTTGCGTAAGTTGGATAAAGGTTTCTGGGCATTTTTTTGGGGACCATTATTGCTGCATTAAAATCTATTCATTTACTTATTACACGTTACCGGGGGTGTGCCACAAGGATCAATTCCAAGCCTCATTTTTATTTTTTTAAAATATTAATTAGGGGTGTCAAGCGTTTGAATTTTTTTTAAATTGTAATTAATCGCAAATTTTATATCTATACTAAATGTACAATTTGTTCCCCTCTGTTTTCATCCTTTAACGTAAAAGTGAACAAAAAGTTAAACTAATAGAAATATGGCTGAATTTTTTTAGACATTGATACAGTAATTTCATAATGATTCATAAAATTGAGTTAAAATTAAAAAGATGTACTGTACTGTAAAAAATGAGCGTGATATTGACTTGTGTTGGTCATTTTTCTGCCACGAGATGGCATAATTGCATTTGTAAGACATTGGTGAAAGCTCAGTGCATTTTTCTTTTCACATTAAGAGCTATCTCATCTTTAACATGAAATCATTTGTGAAATTCTGCACATTTAAAATTGTAAAATACAACTTGACCCCAGTCTCCACAAATATATTTATTATTATTAAATTTATTACTGCTAAATTTTGACGTGGATGTGTCTGCTGCGTAGCGAAAGTAATAACCCCAGTACAGGCTTTCCAAGTAATTGTACGTTAAAAAAATTAGTGGCGTTAAATTTTAAATGAACGCAATCATTTTGACAGGCCTAATATTAATATGAATGAGATCCGATCCAGTGTGTATTAGCCAACGTGTTCCAACCTTTTCGGGCAGTCTAAATATATCCCGGACGTCGGGCAGGTGCTGCCGGTTGCGCCGCCGCAGCGTCTGCTGTAGCGAGGTCAGGCGCCGCTCCACCGCCGCCGCTTGAGCTCGGGTCAGCGTGGACAGGAACGCGGCACTGTCCTCTTCCTGTCAATTAAGCGCAATTAAGTAAATGAGCGCTGCACATTGAATGAGGGAGAGATGATTGATTGGCACCTGCTCCTGCTCGGCCGCCAGCGAACCATCAAACAGGCGCGCTAGTCCCGCCTCCGTCAGCCACGCTTCCTCCTGCTCACCCTCTGGAAAAGACAAATGAGGTCATTTAAAGCTGTCATGAAATTTCACATGGATCCACGTTTGAAAAATGAGCAGAGGAGCAACATACAAATGCAGTAAGAGGAAGTAGGGACTAATCAGGAAGTATGCATATATCATATCATATCATAACCCTCATAAAAGTGCCAAAATAAACAACAGTAGCTGAGCATGGGTCCCACCGTAGGGGGGTTTCGGCTGCTCCTCTTCGTCATTTCCACCCTCGCCTCCCCCCTTCTCTGCAGAGCGGCTGATGTTCTCCACCTCCTTCCAGTAGTCATCCATCTCCAACTCATCCAGGGAGTCCTGTGAAAAGTTTTCACAAAGACTTCAAAGAACATGCATCCATTCTTCTTTTTTTTTTTTTTTTTTTTTCCAGTGGTTGCCCTCAGTTTAAAAATTGAGTTGGAGACTAGCAGATTTTCTTTTGTCTATTCTCCTCAGATAACTCCGTTCCCTTGCTTCCTCTAAATATGGTATTCTGGTTAACATTGCGTTAGTGGAATATGAGTTTAAGCAGCAAAGTCTTTTGCCGTTTTTGTCCATCACAGGAGGCGGCCATTTTTGCCACTTGCTATCGAGTTAAGATGACACGAATGTTGCTCAAGTCTGACGTAACAACCAATCACAGCACAGCTTCAGAAAACAGGTGAGCTCTGATTGGCTGTTGCCTGAGCAACTGTGAGGTCATCTTCAGCCGAAGTGGCAAAATGGTGGATTTTGCTTCATAACTCATATTCCACAAATGTAGTATTAATCAGAATGTCATGTGAGGTCACATTTAACCAGAGATGGCAAATCCAGGTCCAGAAAGTAAAAACTGTGCCACAGTTTGGCTTTAGCCACTCGTGCTAGCTCGCTAGCCAGTAAACAAGCACCAGGAGAGCTAGCTAGGGAGCTAGCTAACTAGCACCTGGGGCTAAAGCCAAACTGTGGCAGGGTTTTTACTTTCTGGACCTTGATTTGCCACCTCTACATATAACATTTTGTCAAGAAAAGTTTAAGGTTGACTTCCACTTTAAAAAAAGGCCGACTGACTGGCTACAAGTTTGAAGCTAGCTGTAATGCTAACTGGAGGACACAGTTGTGGTGAAATGGAGTGAGAGTAAACCTGGGAGTTGCAGCGCTGACATGGCAGCCCCGGTCGCAGCCTGGTTTTGGGACTGTGTCTGGGGCTGGAGCCAGGGTTGGAGCAGACGGAGGGCCTGGGCCGCTGGCTCTCCGCGCTGGGGTTGTCACCAGGAAGTGTGCTGTGATTCTGCTGGACGCTGTAGTGGCCCGTCCTTCGGCTGCAGGGACACAGAAAGTTGCGGGGGCCGGACTTGAGCAACTCGTCACAACTACAATATTCGTGCCGATTAAGGAGGTCAAACTGTCGCTTGTGATCTCAGGACCGAAAGTCCCTTTTGTTTAAACTTTGCACCTGGTTTAATAGCACAGTTATGGCAGGGGCCTTCACGTCTAATAGAAGATTGCGGCTTTGTAAAGGTTCATGGGCACAATAGAATGCCAGATAACCTCCATATGCTTTTCAGTTTTGTCCAGTCCAGCTGTTCAAATTTAACAGTATGATTTATTCATTTAGCAACATTTGAGGTAATAACATTTTTTTGTTGTTACACTCGAAACAAACCCCCGAAATAACCCCAAAATCGGGTTTAAAAAGCCCAACAACAACAATTTCATAAAGTTGGGTCAAATTGGCCCGAATCGGTCCATTTTTGGCTCAAATTTGATTTTTTTTTTACCCAACTTTTTTGGGGAGTGTACAATTTTTGGTGGTTGATTTAGAAATAACAACCACTTATTTTGTGTTGGTAAGCGTAGTAATCGATGTATGTATTTTGTATGCCCCCCACTGGCCAGGTATGGCTATTACATTTAGATGTGTGCACTTCCTTCTGGGAAAAGGTTTAAAAAGCAAGATGGCTGCCTTAGCTCTGGGGGTGTGTGTAGGTGTGTGTGGGAGGGGAGACGAGCTACAGGCAGGCCTCTCGGCTTGTTACGATTTTTCAAGCGTTATTAGCATCACTCGTGATCTTCTGCAATATTTCAAGATGAAGGGATTAGTTTTGTTCATGAATCAATTCTTCAAACTACCCATCAGCTATAACCCGGTTCCTGACCTCATCGCCCTGCTGAGACCTGCACTCGTCTTTGAATTAAGAGCATGGAAATCTTTGAAAAATAGCACAACTGATGTTGCTAAAAACAATCCGAGCAGAACAACCTTAGTTCTTTGAAGTTCAACTATGACGTTAGCATTAGCATAGCCACACAAGCCAACAAGCACACATCCAAAACACTTCTGCCATCTCATTTTGTTCTCATTTGTACCTACAGTTGAACCCAAAGCAACGGTCTGGCCCCTCCTGTCATCATGCACCGCCTTCACCTCGACTCTTCTTCAGCCTTTGACGGATTTTTCCCCGCCTCGCTTACTTCTCCCGACCTCCTATCAAGCTTCTCCCTCCCACCTCTTCCGACTACATCATTGATATAAAATCCATTTTTCGGTCCCGTTCCCCCGGCCGCAACGCACGGCTAGCTCTACACCGGCGCGCTCATCTGCGAGGAATGACAAAAATGCTTCATGTGAGATTTGTTGACCAGGGAAGTGGTTCCACCTGGCAGGCGGCACATGAGCAAACAGTGGGAGTTAATCATTGAACTTCATCAAAAATAGAACAAATAAATGTTTGACAGGGCCATAAATCGGACATTAGCACACTTACAAAAAAAAGCACGTAAACACACGTGCGGGTTTGTACACAAGGAAGTGAATTCAAATTCGCCACCCAAACAAAACGGCGACACTTGTTGCTAACGCACAGCACCAGCAGACCACATCAATTGTCGGCTTTAAATGACAAAAACAACTTAATAATAATAATTGATCATTTGAGTGAATTTATGGTTGTTTCCTAACCGATTATTGACCAAATATGGTCAATTTCATATTTTCCCCCACAAATAAAATTTAAGACTATTTTTGCACATTATTAACCAACTAAAAGTGTTGAAATAGTTTCAAGCCAAATCTGTTCACACTCTTGAATGCTTCATTCTGCGGGAGCCGTGGTCCATTACGACGCCTCGAGATTGAAAGTCTGGATGTTTATTTGAGAAGAGTGAGAGAAAATAGGTTAGCTTCAGGTTGTTGTTGTTGTTTTTCCCCAATGGATCGCTGCAGTGCTTTGGTACAATAACAACGAGCTAGCCAACAAGCTAAGTGTGTACTGCTGCGTAGCTAGCTAGCTCATGGTGTCATTTATAGCATCACTCATAGCTTGTGAAAATGTTTTTGGAAACGATAGTTAGCACATTTTTTTAGCATATTAAATAAGCCTTCTTGTACCACGTGACGTACGACTTCCGTTTTTGTATTTTTCCCTTCATTTTTGTATTGTTTTGTTTCCTGTCCATTAAAAAAAAAGGCTCATTCACACAACACTACACACTTCTTGTTGTTGATGACGTGATGGTCAAAGACAATAGGGCCTCTTTTCACCGAGGGAACATTAGCACCCTTGTGAATTTATGTGACGCCAAAAGGGACACAATGTACTATTTTGAAATGCGCTCATTATCCCACCTTTTATCACCCGAGCGCTCCGTGAGGCGCAAACAGGAAGTGAGGCACGACACGCAGCACAGAGGCCGGCCGCGGCCCGAGTGCGTGTTTGTAGACGGCCGCTGTGGTCTGCAATGCGGTTGGAGACGACCAAAGAGGGACGCACGCGCGCCAGCTGACGGGTCCGAATATTAGGGAAACCAGCACCAGCTCATGAAACTGGTTGTTACGACTTGCGCGTGTGTCGCTTCCATTCATATCAACAGGTGTCAGCTGCCCTTTCTCAAAGACAGACCGTCTCTGTTTTTCTTTTTGCAACACACACACACACACGCTTGCTTTACTATCTTTGTGGGGCCATGTCATGGACATAATGCATTTCCTAGCCCATTGCCCCAACCATCAAAAATGATTGCCTACCCCCCAATTCAAACCTTAACTCTAAAAACCAAGTCTTGACTCTCAAAAAGAGGTTTAAACTTGTGGGGCCCAGCAAAATGGCCCCACGTGGACGGGTGGGCCCCACAACTGGAATGTTGGCCCCAATATGTAACAAAAACAAGACCACACACACGGGCGGAATCTGATGCGGTGGTTACAACAAACCCAATCCATTTTCCTGTTGCTGTTTGCTGAAAAACTCACATTTTCACATCCTAAAGAAGCTACAATAGGGCAACAAAATTGTTTCTAAATAGGAAAAGAAGCTAACTTTATCCTGGTTGTTATGGCTGCATGTAAATGTTTCTTTTTTTCCAGAATCAAGTCATCCTAGTCAACAAATTATTATTATTAACAAATTATTTAAGGATATTATAAAATGAAGGAGAAATTTGAAGTTGTTTTTATTGGGGGGGGGGGGTCAATTGCATGCATTTTTTTCTGCTTACTACACTTCTGTAATTTGCTCTATTTCCATTACATGCCAAAGTTATTATTACCAAAAGATGAACGTCAACTTCCTGGCGTGTTGTCGGACATCCGCAATTTTCTGCCCGTCTGTCATTTCAAAGGGAAACAATGACCACAAAAATAGGATGCACACGCATGCACACCCATGTACGCACACACTGCTGTGGGTGGCAAGACAAAAGGCAGGCTGTAATGTGATGCTGTGTTTTTTTTTTTTTTTTGCTGGTTAGTGGGACGAGCCATCTGGAACACGTGCGCTCGCATACATGTACAAAACTGGGGCTAGCTTTGTTGGGTTTATTTTTTTTTTCCCACAGCAGTCATTTTGACACAGTAAATAATACTTCATGTGTAGGCAATGACATTAATTAGGTTCAATTCCAAGTAATGGAAGTTGTATTTGAATGTAGTCAAATTGCAGCGCTCTTAAAACAATTCATCTAATGGCGATCTACAACTTTGACACCGTGTCAACACTCACTGAAAAGCGGGCGTGGTCATTCGTCGCCACTTGGACTTTCGCTCGGAGATGAGCGCACGGCAGTTCCACGCACACACACACACGTACGCCCACACAATCACAAAGCCATCTCTGCGCTGAGTGCGTGTAAACATTACGTGTCGTTTCGATACGATTTGAGTTCCTGTGTGACAAATTAGCGGCGTTAGACTAATGTTGCGCTCCTCTTGATTGTAAGCGTCGTCGTGCGACGTAAACAATGAGCCGTGGCAACAACAAAGGGAAAAGCAGAACACAAGCATGCATTCACCAATGAATGAATGGATGAAGAAAGAAACCGTTTTATGGGTCCATACGCATGTGTTGTGTTCTCTGTTCCTCGCTAGATTAGATTTTTTTCCCATCTATTGTTTTATGGCTATGGCTTATAATTACTGTAACATCGATACTAGTTTCTGGTATCTTCTATGGCAATTTAGGTTTGTTTTAAGCTAGCTAACTTCCATTAGACAAAATGATGTGGTTTGGTTAAACATTTTAGTGTTGTTACGCACAATGTTTCATTATTTTTTGTGTTATATGTGACAGTTTGGCTGTAAACATCAACTGGGGGTGACGAGAAAACTTGAAGCAAGCATGCTTTGTCTCTTAAATGGAAAAACTGCGATTGAGATCAAGCACTATGGAATACTTTTAAAAGTTAGTACGTTTTCACAAGTTTAAATTTAGAGCGTGTGGAGTTTTCGCCAATCAACATGTGTAACAGCCTATCTTAACTCTTTGACTGCCAAAAACGTTAAATAACGTTTAGTAAAATCCTATGGAGGAGTGCCAAAGACGTTAAAAGACGTTTGTTTCAAAACTGAGGTGAAACTAACCATTTTCTATTGTTGATTACTCAAAAAGGGAATAAGGTAGAAACAAACTTTTTTTTTTCTGATGAAAGATGAGAGTCCAATCTTTCATTTGGTAGTATGTGTGTTTCCATAGTCCAAACACATAATTTTCTGTGGACCTTGAAAGATCAGTCAAAATGCTTAAATCGGCTGGCACCCACGGCTTTCTGAAAACGTCTGGCAGTCAAAGTTAAATGCTGCTCACTGATCTGAGGTCTCACGTGATTTTAGAGGCCTAGGTTGCCTCGAAACACTTTTCTGAATCAACGTACGTCACAAATCTGCCGACTGGTAGTTACTCATTTAACAGCTTAACAGCTGACCTTGGACCCGGGCCTCCTTAAGATAATTGAGACTTGCTGTAATGCTCAATGGTTTCTTCATTAGGAATATCTCATGAGGAAACGGTCGGCCATTGATTCATGCATGATCACTCTCACAGCTGGGGATATTTCAATGAGAACGGCCTAAGCCAAGATTCGAACCCAGAACTTCTCGACAAAGATGCCACCGAAATGACCCTCTTTCACATTATTCAATGAGTTTTGGATTCTTGGAACTATTGCAGCTAACCTAACTGAGCACATGACAACTATTACAAAAGTTGCTGATTATGAAGGTTCAAAGGAAACGCATAGCCCGAAGCAGTGGGCGGGGACAGGACAACTTGTAGCCGGATGACTCACTAATGATGCTGCTGGTGTTCTACCAGCGGTAACACGGCGCTACAGTTAAGGAGAAGAAAGAGAGCACAAGTCCCACCTGGTGGCCTGCGGGTCGTGCTCCTGACTCGGAGGACACGCGATAGACAGTCCGGGCTGGGCCAAGAGTTCCGCGTTGCTGTGGTAACCCGTCAAGACCACTCCCTGGGACTCCGGCTGCCGACTCATGTTTCGCCCCCCTGCAGCTGCCTCTCGGATCTATTTGACGAACAACATGACGTCCGCTTGGCCCTCCATCGCGAGTGTACGCCGTCGGCCGCTAGTCGCTACCGACGCATCTTGCGCTTAAACTTTTCCCTTCCCGTCTTCGTCTTGCGCTAGAATATAAGTGTGTCACCGAGACGTGGGCTGGACGTTATTGAGCGCAGGGGCTGGCTCGCCGGGGGAACAGCGTGGCGCGCTATTGGCTGGAAGCGCAAAGGGACAAGTTTGAAAAGTTACAGCGACCTCTGCAGGCCGCGGTTGGACACTGATCGAACGGGGACAGCGCTTTTATTCTCAACATTTGAGTCAGCAAATGATAAGTTATGTTGTATTACTACACAATTAAGAAATACGTTCCACAGAGAGAGGAAAAATTCCTCAACTTTAACTGCTTGGCAGTAAACTTTTTTTGTACGCATTTACTTCCGCACCAAACACATCTTGTCCAATGAACGCTCTGGGATGGATCACGTGGTTTACACATTTACGCATTTAGGTCACCTCGGATTTCTCAAGATTTGACGAGAAGGAAAAAACCCAAGCCTACTTTTCAATATAAAATGTAAGTTTAATCATTTTTCATATTTTTTGTTTGTTAGTGTGAACGTGTTTACTTGAATTGTTTTCAAAAGACAACAAATACGAACATTACCAACAGTGAGTTACATCGATGTTCTCACTGATTATATTCATTTTCTTCTTAGACTACTTGACCAATATAATTAAAAAGCTTTAGGAATTCATTTACAGTAAGTGTCCAGTACTGACATTTATTAAAATGTATTTCTCAACCTTAACGACGCAACGTAAACAGACATTGGTCATTACAGTGAAAAGAAAAAAACGTTTATGTGAGGTTACAAAGTGAAAGATAACTGGTGGTTGTTTGCATCCACATTAGGTAAAGAGTAAAGAAATCACCCCAGTTTTAAAGGACACTGCAAACCAAAGCCAAAATGACCAGAACAAAACCAAAGCGCATCACACCTCAACATGCGACGCTAGGTTCCGTTTCCTTCTTTAGGAGGAAGAATTTGAACCCATGAAAATATGCCACCTTTGTAACTTATGGCAAAATATGGTAAACATTTAGTGACCAATGACGCTCCAAAATGGTTGAACCAAGTGTGACTTACCTGAGGTGAAGGTAGAAAGCCAGCCTGGGGACCATGTTGTCCGCTTGCGTCCCGACCGTGCCGCCTCTCTCGCCGAAGACGACTTTCTTCCCACCATGTGCTCGGGGATGATGTCAACACGCACACACATAAGACACACAGGCAAGTCGATTAGCCCGGGAGGTCAATCAGATTGTCCTGCTTCTTGCCCCTCCCCCCCTTTTCTGATCCCGTCATCCCTTCTCTCTCTCTCTCTCTCCATGCTTTCCGTTCAACTTCCCACTCTTTCATCTTTACACAGCCATTAAGACGGCACTAAGTGATGTGGAAGTGCACCGACTCGTTCCGAGAGCTGGTTTGATCGTCTCGTGTAACAAAAAATAAGAAGCAGTGATGTCCGACAAGCGCAATAAGAAACGTATCAAATAATGTACAGCTTGATTATTGGGTATGTAATCCTCGGGTTCTCCTATTTAATGACACCCCAACCATTCATTTGCATGCTGGACTTACTTTGCGAAACAGATGGTTCCCTTTGTGATGCCGCTTGGTTTTACAGCAGTTAAGCTGCTCGAACTCATCACAACAGGAGCAAGATTGCGCAACAATTTCCAAGTGTTTATTTGTGTTTTGGCAACACTTTTATCAAACAGGATATTCAACATGGGAGGACATAAATGTATACTGTAACTTATGGGAGGTGGAACAAAAAAACAAAATGGAAACAAGAAAAATGTACTTGTCTGCGTGGGAACATCTCAGGGAGAACAATATGAAGTTGATTCTAACGGCACCGTGTGACTCGGGTTCCGCAGTGGCTCCTCACTTACTTGAATCATCTGCATTGGATGCACATATTTTCACTAAACATGTTGTGAAATATGGACAACAATTGGAATGTTTTTTTAAAAAATTTTTTTAAGTAGATAGCTTACCATCTGGTGTCTTCTTCCAGCCTGGAAACATATTTCTGCACAAGTCACTCTCTTTGTCCAGGTGTTCTTTGTAGCACCTGCAACGGACCAGTGCGCCTCATCGTTGGCCCCGAGTGTGCGTACATCACGGGCAAGAGTGCGTGACAGCTGCTCCGTGGCGGTGTGTCTGCCTTTACTACTTACATGGTGACTTTCTTCAGGAGGTTGTTGATGTTGCTATCAAACGGCTTCCTGGCCCGGGCCTTCACCAGGCAACCGTGAGCGCTCTCGTAATCCTGCAGCTCCACGTACGCCTGACGTGGACCAAAGTGGAATGCAGGACCAGGCCGGAGACAAAACACAGCAAAAAGATTTTTTTTCTCTGTTATCTCCAAGAAGAAAATGTATTTACAGGAATATCCTATTGGTTTGAACGCAGTCAGTTTCAGTCAACAGCAGAGGGCGGTATAACGCCAACATGGCCGCCGTGAGATGAATGAAAACCAATGGATTCATTCGCTTCAATAAAGTTGTTTTTTTGATGACATTCAAAAAGCTACTTCTAAAAGAATGGGCAAAAAAAGTTAAAGACTAAAGTCATTCATGCTTTTTATTATTTTAAAGGGACCAAAAAATAAGTTAATTTAATACTTGGTTATCTGAATTTTATTCTGCCAAATATCAGATTTGACATTGGATAAATTATTATTATTTTTAATCCATATAAGTCCGACCATAAAATTTTTGACTTGACTCTTTAACTCATTCATTTCCATTGACGGCTTTAGACGTCAAAAATTTATTTTAACTATTTCTATTAGTTTAATATTTTTTCCCACTTTTGTTAACAAGAGTATGAAAACCTATATATATTTTTACTTGTATTAGAACGGATATAAAATTTGAGATTAATCGTGAGTTAACTAATGAAGTCATGCGATTAATTACAATTAAAAATTGTAATCGCCCCTAATTTTTAATAATCTTTTCAAAAAAAAAAAAAAAAAAAAAGATTATTAAAAAAATAATAATAATAAAAATTAAAAGAAAAGATGATTAAAAATTAGGGCCATCAGGCGATTAAAATTTGTAATCGTAATTAATCGCATGACTTCACTAATTAACTCACGATTAATCACAAATTTATATGTGTTCTAAATGTACCAAAAAAAATTCTAGGCTTTCATACTCTTGTTAACAAAAATGAAAAAAAAAGTTAAACTAATAGAAATAGTTAAAAAAAAAAATTCAGTGAATGATTTAATGACTAATATAAGATGCGGAAAATAATCAAATACTGCAGTATTTTATTGACTAAACAGTCTCGTAATTAAAAAAAAAAAAAGAAGGCAATCAGACCTGTGCACAGCGGTAAAGTGCTTTGGCGCTGCCGCAGTTGATGTCCAAAGCCTTCTTGGCATACTTGAGAGTTTTCTTTGGGCTGTCCAGACGCAGCTCCGTGAAGGCCCGATTCAGATAAAGAGGCAGCAGCGCCGCTTGGATCTCCGTCTGTTCGGCATCGCTGGGATTCTCCCTGTTGCCCAGCAACTCCAATGCCTGTTGCTCGAGCGCAGAAGCCAAACGTAAACACAATAAAAGAGGATGTCATGTAAAGTGATGCAATGTTTTGGCTAACCGTCATTCCGGTATAAATAGAAGTTCATCACTGTATTATACGACTACTACACTCGCCGAAAGGGTGGCAAATTTCTAATGATGATGCAAGAAAGGTCCCCGGGTCACTATTTGTAGTGGTGAAAGCTTTTAACGTATTAGCCATTTTTGTGCTCTTTTTTTAAATACCCAAAGATGCCACAAGATGGCGCCAAAGACTTAAAAAATACTATTTCTACAGAAATCCAGAAATATACTTCTGCAGTGGCAAGACCCTTCCCCAAAAAACTGAAAACGCTCAGGAAAAATAAAAAAGAACACTCCACATTCGGCTTGGCTCTTTCACCTGCTTGTAGCGCTCTTTGGCTTTTTCGTAGCGACTCTGATTGAAGCATCTGTTGCCGAAAGAACGAAGCGTGTTGACCACTTCGATCACTTTGGAAACGGGAAACTCGTTCTGCTCCCCCTGAAGACAGAAATATCTCAATGCAAAATAAACTAAATAAAACAATATCCCATGTATGATTTTAATTGATTTTTTTTGTATTCGCTTACTGGAAAATATATATTTTTAAAAACACTATAATTAAAATAAAATAAAATTCCATGTCTGATTTTAATTGATTTTTTTTGCATTCGCTTACTGAATTTTTTTTTTTTTAAATACACGCATTAAAAAAAATTCCCATTTCTGATTTTAATAGATTTTTTTTTGTATTCGCTTACTGAAAAATATATATTTTTAAAAACACTATAATTAAAATAAAATAAAATTCCATGTCTAATTTTAATTGATTTTTTTTTGCATTCGCTTACTGAATTTTTTTTTTTTTAAATACTCATTAAAAAAAAATTCCCATGTCTGATTTTAATTGATTTTTTTTGTATTCGCTTACTGAAAAATACATATTTTTAAAAACACCATAATTAAAATAAAATAAAATTCCATGTCTGATTTTAATTGATTTTTTTTGCATTCGCTTACTGAATTTTTTTTTTTTATATATAAAATACACTCATTAAAAAAAAATTCCCATGTCTGATTTTAATAGATTTTTTTTGTATTCGCTTACTGAAAAATATATATTTTTAAAAACACTATAATTAAAATAAAATAAAATTCCATGTCTGATTTTAATAGATTTTTTTTGCATTCGCTTACTGAATTTTTTTTTTTTTTAAATACACTCATTAAAAAAAAATTCCCATGTCTGATTTTAATAGATTTTTTTTGTATTCGCTTACTGAAAATATATATATTTTTAAAAACACTATAATTAAAATAAAATAAAATAAAATTCCATGTCTGATTTTAATAGATTTTTTTTGCATTTGCTTACTGAATTTTTTTTTTTTTTTTAAATACACTCATTAAAAAAAATTCCCATGTCTGATTTTAATAGATTTTTTTTGCATTCGCTTACTGGAAAATATATATTTTTAAAAACACTATAATTAAAATAAAATAAAATTCCATGTCTGATTTTAATTGATTTTTTTTGCATTCGTTTACTGAATTTTTTTTTTTTAAATACACGCATTAAAAAAAAATTCCCATTTCTGATTTTAATAGATTTTTTTTTGTATTCGCTTACTGAAAAATATATATTTTTAAAAACACTATAATTAAAATAAAATAAAATTCCATGTCTAATTTTTATTTAATTTTTTTTGCATTCGCTTACTGAATTTTTTTTTTTTTTAAATACTCATTAAAAAAAATTCCCCATGTCTGATTTTAATAGATTTTTTTTGTATT
The DNA here is from genome assembly GCF_051991255.1 of Vanacampus margaritifer. NCBI lineage: Eukaryota > Metazoa > Chordata > Actinopteri > Syngnathiformes > Syngnathidae > Vanacampus > Vanacampus margaritifer. The sequence goes on from NC_135450.1 coordinate 15,612,115, forward strand.
CGCTTACTGGAAAATATATATTTTTAAAAACACTATAATTAAAATAAAATAAAATTCCATGTCTGATTTTAATAGATTTTTTTTGCATTCGCTTACTGAATTTTTTTTTTTTAAATACACTCATTAAAAAAAATTCCCATGTCTGATTTTAATTGATTTTTTTTGCATTCGCTTACTAAATTTTTTTTTTTTTAAAACACTCATTAAAAAAAAAATCCCATGTCTGATTTTAATTGATTTTTTTTTTTTGCATTGGCTTATTGAAAACATTTTTTTAAAAACACTTATTTAAAAAAAAACAAAAAAACATGTCTAATTTTAATGGATTTTTTTTGCATTCGCTTATTGAAAATATTTTTGGGAAAAACACTCTAATTAGAAAAAAAATAATATTCTTGTTGCTCCCTACCGGAGTCAGTTGGACAAATTCATCCACTTGCCCCGAGTCCATGAAATCGATGATCTGGATCTCGAACAAAACGCGTGCAGCGGCGGGGACGAGTGGCGGGCATCCCATGTGTCCGTAGGCGTAGCATGGCTGCAGCAGGAAGCGGGAGAACTCGCCTTTGCGCATGGTCAGCAGGCCCAGCTCCATTCCCGCCAGCGTCACATCTGTTTGGATCATGGTCACACAGTTTAAAGTTGACTAGTCGCAACATTGTCGTCACGCATCATGACGCCACCTCGGCCCAGCTTCATAAGTGGGGGATGCTTGAGGTGAGTCGTGGTCTCAAACGGCTGGTCCGAATATTCCAGGAAGCCGGAGAAATGCACTACGCGGAAACACAGGACTGAGTAATTTAAAAAAGGGACACATTTGACTGTTTACATTCACTGAAAGATTTATAATAATTACACAAGACTGAAGCATTTTGGGGCACAGGGGGACCGGCTCCAGGGTGGACCAGCTCTTTTAGGACCCCACCATCACCCAGGATATCCTCCATCTGCTGCTGCAGGTAGTCAAATGGACTCTAACAAAGCACGGAGACTAAAACAATCAGTTACACTAAAACTACACAACAATCAATTTAACTTTCTCTTCAGGGCTCATATTTGACTTTACCAAAATTGAAATGCAGTTTGCTTTTCCCGTTTGTTGTCTGGAACGAGGTCTAACAAGAGTTTGACTTTCAGTTTGTATTTTTAAAACGAAAATAGAATATAGCACGGGACATAATTCGAAAAACGGATCGTATATTTCTTTTGGATTTAAGTTGTCACCAACAGCATTTCTCATACAGACCAGGAGATGGCGACGGTTTTAAACAGTTTATTTTGGAAAATAAAAATACTATAAAATCAACCTGTTATTAAACTTTTTCTTACTCGTTCCAAACAAGGAAATCAAGCTGTATCTAATTTTGGGTGTTTCCGTTTTAAAACAAAATCACGCTACCAGTTGGTTTTTTTTCTACTTTTAGTACCTGCTTCCAAACGTAAAATGGCAGATTTGTTAAATTTAAAATGGTGAATTTACGGTATTCATTCATACATGTAAATAACTTTTCAAGGTTAGAAATGGCGTAAAAGTAACTGTTAATAGTTCAGTAAATACAAGTAGCTACTCACGACTTAGCTTCGTTAGCACTTCATGAGCAAAGTTTTTTTTTTTTTATTATTATTGAACAAACAACTCACCAGATTTTGCTCTAACGCTACAATGGCCTGGAAAATATCTCGTAATCCGTTTAAGGACATCTTAGCTGCGATAACAAATTCGTTTCCAAAAATGAAATAGTATTTTGTTTTCAGGTACCACTTCTATGCTTTCGCTACACGTGTTGTACCAGAGGCCACGTGATCAACCCAGAAATGCCTGTTGACAAAGGTACATTAAAAGATCCATCCATCCTTTAAAGAAAGAAAATAAGTAATAATAATATGGATACAATCATACAAATAAAACACAAGTGTTGCTGTGCAATTTTATTTAATGTACAGGAAATGAATGGCGACTAATTTGTACAAGACTGATGACGTCATTGTGTCCCGTCGTATAAAAGTGGCTATAACCGCTACGCAAATTCAATTATAATTTCCCTTCGTGGAATTGAAATAGGTACAATAAATAAAAAAATACATTAAGGATTAGATACAACAACAAATAAGGGGGTGGTGGACAATTGTTAATTTATGGCCTTGCAACATACACACCTTCTGAACCTACTTAAAAACATATGAATCGCAATATAGCCAACAGAATATAATGTGTACACCACCTAAACTGATTCAGTTTAAGAAACAATACAAAAATAATATAACTGTACATATTTTCCTTTTCTTTACAAAATGATTGGATGTTTGTACAAGAAGGGAGTGACGTTCAATGTTGTCGAAACACTGGCAATGCTTCGCTCCACTGCGACGCATCCTGAGAACCTCGTCAGAAGTTCTGCAGCTCGGCCGGGTAGACAAAGTTGCTCCTGAAGAGTTTATAGGCCAGGACCTGCCCGCCGAATATCATCATCACCAGGCCCGAGCCTAAAGATTAAGTAAATGCCAATTCATAAAAATAAAAATATAGATAAAACTTGCAGAGTGATTTGCATAATTAAAAGAGGAGGGGGGGGGGGGGACATCTCACCCAGTGCGATCCACCAGTGCTCGGTCGAGGGGAAATCTGACATCACTACAGAAAAAAATGGACTTTTAAATTCCATGATCACTTCAACAATATAAAATAAAATTTATTGTTTTCAGCATAGCTATGTGATCGCAAGGGATAAATGGAACACATTTCTGTGAGTTGTCCCGGTTACAAAGTTTTCTGTTGGTAGTTTCAGCACCGAGACTATAATCGAATTCAATAATCTTAATCATTACGTTTGACTCAAATGCTACACGGTAGTCCCTCCCTCTTTTATCGTTAATGTTAATAAAGTTATGTTGCCTGTGATATATATTTGATCAATTTCCCTTCTGTGGCAACACCGTCTCTCTCCATTCAATTTCATTAATGGTGTGTATGGCTCATTATATCCTGTTACATAACCTGGCCAGTCCTCGTGTGCGAATGTATGTGTGTGCGCGTTCACCAGCTACGGTCACGGCCACGTGCAGCAGCGTGACCGTGATGGCGTAGTCCCACACCCACTCCTCCACGATCCAGGCGAACACCAGCCCGCCGAGGACGTAGGTCACTTCAGTGGAGATGACTCCCACTATGGAGGAGGTCGGGGGGGGGGGGGGGATTAGACTAATCGTCTTTATATTCTAAATGAGCGGTTCTCAAATGGGGGTACGGGAGATATTCAAATATATTTCAAAAGTATATGTAAATATAAATTCATAACATTCATTTCATTTTCAGCAAGGTATTCAATTTCAGTGTCCTACAAACCAAGCATCTCCCCCCCCCCCCCATACCAGAATGGTTTCGACCCAACTTGTCATATGCCAATCACTTGAAAACTTTCAGTAAATTCATTTATTTATTTATTTTGGAGAGCTTTATTTAACCATGAGCCCAAATGAGGACACTTAATGTTGATCATTTTATGTGCACAAATATTTATTTAATTAAATTATTTTTTTTAAAATATATTTTTATTTCCAAATAGTTTAAGAGACCACACAAATAAATACAAAGAGAGTTTAAAAAAATAAAAAACAAAATTAAAACAATCAGACAATAATCGCACATTACTCCGTAAAAAAAAAAAAATTGTTTTAGTTTTTCAATCTGAATTTTCTGGCGCTGGTTAGGGGCCGGGGTACTTGTCTAAAAATATATTTCACAGGGAGTACGTCGCTGAAAAAAGGTTGAGAACCATTGTTCTAAATTATGTATTTTTTTAGAATTAATTGTCTAATTGACGGTCATCAGAAAATTTCCCGTAAAATACTTGAAAAATTCTATCTGTCCTTTATGGATTTTGGACTGATTTGAAGGATTTGGTGCCCCGACTCACCCAGGTATTTGGGGTTCTGCCATGATGGTTGCGTGGTGTAGTCAAACGGTGCCAACAGACTGTTGATTTCATGAACCCTGCAGAGACACAACAGAACCCCCGCAAGTCAGTTTTACGGAAACGAAGAAGAAGAAGAAAAAAAAAAAAAAACGCTACTGACTTGGCACCAAAACCACTTTGACGTGGACCTACGGTGTCTTGATAGCTGACCCCGGTTTTGTGTACCTGAGCAGTCCGATGCAGAGGCTGACCACGATGTAGTAGAGCGAGTAGAAGCAGACCATGCACATCAGCAGGTTCTGCAGGACCACCTGAGTGAAAGTCACACGTTTGTGGTTTTTTTCCCCCCATTCTCACGAAGTCAAACTTAACCGGACGGTCTCGTTTAGAGGGGAGCAGGCCGCCGGTGTGTGCGTGCTCGCCCCGGAAGCGGCGCCGCGGCTGAGCTGAGCTAATTCACTTAGCGGCTTCTAAACACATCAGCCGACCCCCCTGGCTTGTTTTCCATCTCGCTTCCCATTAGTGGACATACATTTTAAATGAGCTCCTCACATGCTTCATTTAGACCAAACGCTGCCAGTGCTACTTGTCGCTGTGTGCTAGCAATAAAGATGAAGAATCTCTACTAAAAAGATGATTTTTTTTGTCTACACGGCGCTTACCCAGGTGTCACTGGGCGCGGTCTTGAGCGAGACGGCCCCATGGCGCTTGATGAGCGTGAATCCACAACATCGACAGCAGTAGTCCAACAACATGAATGGCCGTGGCTCGGCGGCGAGAGAGCACCTTCGACCTACATGTGCTCATTTGTGTCTGTGGCAGAGAGAGACAGTGAGAGACCGGGTGGATTATTGGAAACGGGATTAAGACTAAGAGGTTTGAAGAAAATCCCGAGAGGGATCTAAAGAGAGGGGTATTCAAACCATGCGGTCTCATTTTTTTTCCTCAAAGAATTGTTTGTGCGTCATTATCTGATTCACATCAACCCCGTTAGAAAAATATTCAGAAGCTTTCACTTCATCATAGGGTTTTTTTTTTCTGATAAAAAAAAAAACCAACAACCCACAATTTCACATTTTTCACACAAAAATTTAATTAAATGTTTCAGCTCATCCAATTCACACTGGGAATGATTTCTCAACGTTACAGCAATTCACACATTCCGAAAATTCCATTTTTTTTTTTAATATCACTCAATTTTATCCCACATTTCCAACTTTCTACTGCACCAAATTCCCTTGTGTGAGCTTCACACTATCCTGTGTTATACAATATGACCAGTAGAGGGTAGCAAAGCCTTGATGAGCAGCAACACAACCACAAAGCTCGTCTCGTCTACTTTTTGTCCTCACTAGTAAGACATTTACATAGTATGACATTTCTGCACAAGTAAGACAACTTAGGCATACTACTGCATAAAGTTAAAACAAACAAAACAACGAGTGAGTTGAAAGACCTTAAACCTAACATTCTGTGTTGACTTTTGCCAGCAATAAAAATATAGCTTGGAAATCCAGACGTCCTATCAGTCGTATTTCAGAGGCGGGGCAAACCTGAACGAACAGACAGTGGAATGAACCAATGAGCGAAGAGCAGAGTGACGTCAGAAAAGCGACTCGTTGTAGTTTTTTTTCTCTCTCACAGAGACGGAGTAAAAATCCAACATCCAGCCGAGATAGAGAGAGAATGTAGTGAATGATTTATGTCGTTGGTGTGGGAAAAACTTGAAGAATAAAGTTGCTCATGAAGACGACGTCACGCAAATAGACAAATTTGATTGGCCGGCCTGTTGGTTCTTGTAGCTCTTTGAACACCATTAGCTTAATGCTAACATAATACTGGGAAATGCTATAGACAGGCTATCAAATAGCGCCTATGTGGCAATGTGTAAAATGCTTTTCAGGAGATTGAAACTGATGATTTATTTAATATCCTTTATTTTCATCTTAAGGTCATGCAGGCATAAAGTGGCGCTAGTTGTTCTACTAGTGCACTGAATTGTCTTACAAGTGAGGACAAAGCATGCCCTACTATGAATCTTAAACTTGGATATCAAGGATATAAACAAATGCCCAAACTACTTCCATACTGAAAGCAGCAACTCGCGACACAGCAGTAGATAAAATTCTTGTCTAAAGATGTCATCAATTAATTGGTACTTAAACCCATTTATATTATTAATGAGAGCGAGAAAGAGAGAGGTGAGATCATCATCTCCCGTCAAAAATGCTGCAAAAGAATGCGCAGATGCAGCATCATTTGGAGCAAATGGCGAAGCTGAACTCTGAGGCGCCAGTGTGGCGTGAGCGAGGTTATAATGTGGCTGCCGCTGTAACACGCATCAGCGTAACCATGACGACAGAGCTCGGGGGGGTGTGGGTGGGGGGGGGCACAGGGTGCACAGTGCGAACATCACGGTGGGCATCGAGAGGTTGACCTTCACTCACTGTGCTGTGTGACATTTCTTTACCTCACATTAAGACCTTCAGTGTATGCGTGCACACAAACAAAGACTTCTCAACTACTCGAAGTGACCCAGTAAATTTCAGTAACAATCAATATCCATTCCTCAAAGAATTTCAACGATGCTATTCGTTAGCCTGTGTGAAGTTAAAGAGCAACCTTTGAAATTCTATTAAATCCCACTGGGAGGACGCCGACGAGATGACAGAACCACGTGTCGATGATGCACGCGTGTGACATTATGATGCATCATAATTCATTCAACATATGCAAAACTAGAGGGGGGGGGGGGCAGGGGGGGGCAGACGATGAGTGCACAGAGGAAATCAAATATGAATTACTTTCTTTGTACATATGAGCCAAGCAGAGAATTTATTTAAATGACTTATGCGTGAATGCACTTAATATTCCGGTCAAGTAGATGAATAAGGCAAGCGGAATATTAGATACGGCTGTCAAAATGATGCAATGGAGTAAAATACATGCGCAATAATACATACAGTATTGTTACATGAACCTCTCTTACAGTGTGAGTTGAAACTCAGCATTTATATAGCAAGAAAGGCTCAAACGTGTAATAAAAACACGTCAAAATGGCAATGATTTCTTGTTTTTTTCTTCAAAAGCATTTTCCACAAAAAAATGTGTTTTTGCTGGGTTTCTGTGTGAAAGGCAAAGATAGATAACTGTCCTCTGCTATGACAAATGGACAGGATCTCAGTGTGAAAGAGGCTCTTGTCACTGACGCTGAGGGGCTCGTTAACGCGCCAACGCCATCATCACGCAGCCCCTCGCCTGTCAATCATTCCATTCAGTCGGATTGTCGTTTACTTAAACGGTGTAATCCTCACTCATTTGTGCTGGCGTGCTCTCTCGGCTCTTGCATAACAAACGGCGCTTATTAGAATTTGCTTTTTATTCGGCACAGGAGGACGGACGTCTGCTAAAGTGGTTCAGTTTGATTTTGCGGCGTGTTCGTTTGCAGTATACAACAATGGAAGGCATGAAGTCTAAATTGTGCTGGATGTTGTTGCACCCGATCCTGTAGGGGGCAGTAAAGCATTAAAAATATATATTTTTAGATGTTAAAAAGTTTGCGAATAACTGCTCGATGTAATGACCAAAGTTGATTATTCTGAGCGTGAGTAATTATCCGGTGGTGTGGGGAGTACTAGGCATAAATTCAGGGCAGAAAATAAAATCCTAAATGTGAAACCTGTTCAATAATTCCTATGGCTAATGTGAGGTCAACATCGAGTCGTATCAAGCCACTAAATCTGCCATTGTTACATAAAACGAAACATGTAGTAAGTATGGCTCAAGTCAAGGCCAACATTTTACAACTGCAACGGTTAGCCTCGTTTTTCTCTATTTCTTCTTTGCATTTTTTGGGCTGTCTGGATGTCTTGTGTGACTCTGCTGCCACTCACAGGCCAGTCTTGGTACTACAATGGACACCATTATGGAAGCGGTGTGCTCGTCGTGTGTGGGGATTGCTTACATTTTTAAAATGGGTTGCGATGTCCAAATTGTTTGTGCGAATATAAACAGCGCGGACACGTCGACTCGCCTTCGTGTGTGGTCCCCCTGAGTTATTTTTAGCAGTCAGACGTGTGTTCCAGTGTATGTGCGGTTTTATACCAAGGTCAGAGTTGTTCTGTTGAGGAGGACGTCCAGGCGAGTATCAAACAGTCAAACAGGATCTGGACCTCACTCACGCGTAAACACAGGAAATGAGCCACATGCCAACATCTGTAACGATTTTGCTTGGAGAAGAAAAATGATCACATCTCATGGCCAATCTGAAATAAAATGTATTCACATGAGCACTCAGAAGAGCAGACTGCTACACTTCACAAGGGCCGACAAAAACACTTTTGTTTGTTTGTACTTTCGTTGAACTGCTAATTATGAGTGCAAAAATGACAGCCCCCCCCCCCCCCCCCGTTTTGTAGGTGGCAGTAATGCATTACAAATGAACTCGTTTGTAATCACTGCCATGCTGGCAAATGTTCAGATTATCCTTGAAATGTTTTATTAAAAACAAAAAAAAATGCTATTTTACCTACTTTGAGTAATTGTAACGCTCATCTCACGTTTGACTGGCTCACTTGTTGCTAGGCAGATCAACATTTTCAGAAGGAACTTTCAAAATAAGAAATTGGCAAGTTTAAGAAATTTATCATCATTATAATGAATCGACACATTTAATACTTTATGTAGTCGAATATTATTTCTTGCTTCCAGCCATGTTTGATTGGTTGTTTGTTGCTAGGCAGCATTTGACGGGCTAAATCATAACTGCCTAGTAAACTGAATTTAGCAGTTTAAAAATAAAAGTGAAAATATTTTGGGTTCAATTATTTTGTACAGTTGCATCAATTAGTTTTTTTTATAAGCAAAGTTTCATGAGTTTTCATGCATGTTCACATGTTTAGAAAAAATACGCTGTTTTTCTTGGCAAACAGCGCGTCGCCACGACAACAGCATTCAATGAAATAAAAAGCTTTTGATTCTTTTCATCTTAAATATTCAAAGTGTTTTTATCTCAAATTGCCTTTTTTGGTTGCCAATAATATCATATTCATATTTAAATAAAAATATAAGTATTAGTACAGTTACTATTTCATTTGACTGTATTACAGATACAGTAAAACACATTTGAATAGAAAATTATATTACATTGCAGACGTATTGCCTAAACTCGATTTGATTGCCCGCAGGCGGTGCATTTAAGGACCAATTTACCTCCGTACGACCTTACCCCCCCCCCCTCTCTACAGCCCCCCCCCCCCCCCCCCCCTCAGTTTGACGCACACACCGCGCGCACGTCTACACGCACGGAAGCGCTTTGGACGCACTGGAAGAAGAGGACGCGGAAGAAGAAGAAGACCGAACTACAAAAAAAAAAACGTTTTTTTCCCCCTCTCTTTTTCTTCTTCTTCCCGACTCACCGTCGGAATTTGAACGCAACAGTTTGGGGTGGACATTTTGGAGCGGCGTGCGTGGACGTCGAGGAGTTTTTACGCAGCGCGCTGGCCAAAGAGGACGTCACGTTTGCGGCTTTTCAAGCGTCGCAGCGCGGACCCCGACGTGGATTTTGTGCAGGGGACACTCTACGCGACTTTGGAGAGTTGCCACGTTTGACGCAAGAAGGAGAAGGAAAGGAAAAGAAGTGGAGTCTTTTTTGTTTGGGGGAGCGCGCGCAAGATGAAGTCGTAAGAAAAAGGGGAAAAAAGCGCAAGGTTTGGGAGGGCAACAAAACAAGACTTGACTTTGCATGCATGCTGACTTAAAGTGCGGTGCAGCTTTCGCGGGACGAGATGGATTTGATGGATTTATTAATGGAGCACTGACGGTCTAACTAAAAGGTAAGGTACTAACAAAAAAAAAAAAAAAAAAGCACCACCTAACACCTCATCAAGGCTCCCGTAATTTGTTGTATTAATTAATCAGTTTATTTTAGAAAATTGGTCAAAATGTATTTGCTTATTTTTTTCATTCACCTTATTAAAGTATTGCTCTATTTATTTATTGTATAGAATTACCAAACTAATAAGTAAACAAATGTCCTTAAACCATACGGTGCCTTTGAGATTCGAGTGACCCGTACGACTTACGTTTGGCTGATTTTTAACTTGACAGTGAACTCAACTCACTTCACAACAAATCAGCAACTGTCAAAACTAAACAATTTCAGAGAATTGTAAGTTGTGCATTTAAAACAAACAAAACTTTGCCCTCTGCTAGCTTATGTGCCATTTAAAAAGGTCATATTAAAGCTTTTCTACATCATGCATGCTTCACCAATGGCCAGATGAGTACGAAGAGCCCTGACTGTTTTACTCCGACCGCACCGATCGGCTTTTATTTTCCCTTTGTAGTAGAGTGCGCGGACCCCAACACTCGCGGAGTTTTTCTTACCACTTTTGAAGTCATGTCTTCGTTTTGTCAACTGTGGCTTGTCGCTTTAAGATCGTGCACGTACTCGCACGCGCACCATGAACGAGCCTGATGCAGATGCTGCAGTTACGCTTTAGGCCAGTAGGTGGCAGTCGCGAGTACAAACTTAACAAACTGCACAAGGATGCTTTAAGCAACGGTTATTTGAACGTGTGAAAAAAATTAATAAATTGGGGGGCGTTTATGGGGGCTCATCTGTCCGGTTTCAAAATCAATTGTGGCCCTTGAGCAAAAAATAGTTTTACCCGCCTTTGCTTTCTTTACACTTGCGATGAAACAACGAACAAGCATGCAAGCGTGCACTTCCTCTCCTTGTAAGCATGCATATTTAATACACTCTTCTTCAATATTGAATGAAAGACTAAAAGCCTATTAATTCTTTCTCAATGCTTGCCGGCAATATTTAGCCATCTCGTTAGGAAAGGAGACACTTTATTGGGTACGCCGGATGCGATACAAGACTCTAAAAATTGCGCCCGGTTTTGACTGACAAGTATTTACTGAACATGTGTTGAAGAGCTCAATTGCATCGTAAACCAGATCGGATCCAAATATAGCGGAGCCTCCAAGGTCCAAACCACAAAACTTAGAAGCTATAAACAAATGATGTCAACCGGGGTCAAATGTTGCCCTCGTAAAACCGCCTGCAAAAAGTGGACATGTTTGTTGAAGTCACATTTGAACATGCTGGACTTGTTGGCTGCCTGCACAGCTGTTTTGGAGTATCCTGACTGATCGTTCAAAAAACACGGGATGTAGTGTTGCGTTCCATGACGATATAAGAGAACCAGCAAAAAAAAGAAAAAAAAAGGTTTCCATTTTTTTTCCCATTCTTTCCCAATTAGCAGTAGAAAGTGGCTTGGTTTCACCAAGAACCAAAAAATAAATAAGTTTCTAGTTTTTTTCCATTATTTCGTGATTAGCAGTAGAAAGTGGCTTGGTTTCACCAAGAACCAAAAAAAATAAAAATAAATAAGTTTCTAGTTTTTTTTCCATTATTTCGTGATTAGCAGTAGAAAGTGGCTTGGTTTCATCAAGAACCACCCAAAAAAAAAGTTTCTAGTTTTTTTTCCATTATTTCATAATTAGCAGTAGAAAGTGGCTTGGTTTCACCAAGAACCAGCCAAAAAAAAAGAAAAAAAATGGTTTCCAGTTTTTTTCTATTCTTTCCCAATTAGCAGTAGAAAGTGGCTTGGTTCACCAAGAACCCCAAAAAAAAAAAAAAAAAAGTTTCTAGTTTTTTCCCATTCTTTCGTAATTAGCAGTAGAAAGTGGCTTGCTTGGTTTCACCAAGAACCAGCCAAAAAAAAAGAAAAAAAATGGTTTCCAGTTTTTTTCCATTCTTTCCCAATTAGCAGTAGAAAGTGGCTTGGTTTCACCAAGAACCAAAAAAAAAAAAAAAAAAAAGTTTCTAGTTTTTTCCCCCATTATTTCGTAATTAGCAGTAGAAAGTGGCTTGGTTTCATCAAGAACCACCCAAAAAAAAAGTTTCTAGTTTTTTTTCCATTATTTCATAATTAGCAGTAGAAAGTGGCTTGGTTTCACCAAGAACCAGCCAAAAAAAAAGAAAAAAAATGGTTTCCAGTTTTTTTCTATTCTTTCCCAATTAGCAGTAGAAAGTGGCTTGGTTCACCAAGAACCCCAAAAAAAAAAAAAAAAAAAGTTTCTAGTTTTTTCCCATTCTTTCGTAATTAGCAGTAGAAAGTGGCTTGCTTGGTTTCACCAAGAACCAGCCAAAAAAAAAGGAAAAAAATGGTTTCCAGTTTTTTTCCATTATTTCCCAATTAGCAGTAGAAAGTGGCTTGGTTTCACCAAGAACCACCAAAAAAAAAAAAAAAGTTTCTATTTTTTTCCCATTATTTCGTAATTAGCAGTAGAAAGGGGCTTGGTTGAATCAAGAACCACCCAAAAAAAAAAAAAGTTTCTAGTTTTTTTCCATTATTTTATAATTAGCAGTAGAAAGTGGCTTGGTTTCACCAAGAACCAGCCAAAAAAAAAGAAAAAAAATGGTTTCCAGTTTTTTTCCATTCTTTCCCAATTAGCAGTAGAAAGTGGCTTGGTTTCACCAAGAACCAAAAAAAAAAAAAAAAAAAAAGTTTCTAGTTTTTTCCCCCATTATTTCGTAATTAGCAGTAGAAAGTGGCTTGGTTTCATCAAGAACCACCCAAAAAAAAAAGTTTCTAGTTTTTTTCATTATTTCGTAATTAGCAGTAGAAAGTGGCTTGGTTTCATCAAGAACCACCAAAAAAAAAAAAAAAAAGTTCTATTTTTTTCCATTCTTTCCCAATTAGCAGTAGAAAGTGGCTTGGTTTCACCAAGAACCAAAAAAAAAAAAAAAAAAAGTTTCTAGTTTTTTCCCCCATTATTTCATAATTAGCAGTAGAAAGTGGCTTGGTTTCATCAAGAACCACCAAAAAAAAAAAAGGTTTCTAGTTTTTCCCATTCTTTCGTAATGAACAGTAGAAAGTGGCTTGGTTTCACCAAGAACAACCAATTCTGACCAAATAGCAGAAAAAAATAAACTAAACAAAGTTTGTTGGCTTTTTTTGTGATGTCACCACAAAAGCATTTGTCTGATGTTCACCATACTTGTAGAACGGGCAGTTCAAAAATTCCCCCCAAATTCAACCAAAAATATTGCTTCCATATATGCATCAAAAGTCAAACAAATCTTCAACTCAGTGACCCAACTCGCGTTCCATTATTGGTGAAAATGGTTTAAAAAGAAGAAAACGTTAGAAATGAAGCGTCACAGAACAAATTGTATCCCTCACTCAACCATCGTGTGTGTGTGTGTGTGTGTCTCAAGACGAGTGTGGGTGACTGAAGATGGCGTGAGTAATCCCTGCTGGAACCAACACACACACACACACACACACATACACACACGGCTGGGTCGAATGTGCATGTGATGAGTCAATCAAAGCAAAAAGACACTGAGTCACACAGTGTAAACATGTCAGACGTTTGCGTGCATTATCAACGAGCAGGATTAATTAAAGGAAAGAAAAGATGACTCTTGAGGGTTAAGAATAAGTTGATGGGTGACTCACCTCGGAGCGGGAGATGCATGCGCGACATGTAGGGGAAGCGTGGCAACTTTTTCCTCGGGGGTCTTTGTACCGATGAAAAGGTAGAAAGTCAAAATGTAAAATGTGAGTTGGGAGTGAGTAAACCTGTGCAGAAAAAAAAAAAGGTAGTTAGTGAAGAGGAATAAAAGAATTTCGTCCTCTTTGCGTGTTCCAAAAATGAAGATAGATTTAATGTAAGAAAAATACACCTTTTGCAAAAATGATTTAATAAAAAACAAGAGAATCTCTGGACAAATAACAGCCTCTATCATCACTTAAACATCGTGGGATTCAGAGCGTCAAATGTACTCCTCTACGTGTACAATAGCTTCATATAGTTAAAAAGACCTCCTCCTTTTCATTTATAGACTAAACATACTCTCTGGTACTTTTCCGTGAGCAGTGGCGTAAACAAGGTCAGATTTGGGTGTGTGTTCGGGACTGAATATGTTATATAGTTGAAGGTTCTATTTTTCCCCATAACAAAATCTCACAAACAAGTTGAACCAAATTTACGGTGGCCGTGACTGATGAAGAAAGTAAAGAGTGTGTGTGTGTGTTATTTCAAAGCAAATTTTGTTTTCAAGACCGAAATGCGCGTGTACAAAGCGCTGAGAAGGAACTTTTTTTAGACTAAATAGTATGACCCAGTTTAAGGTCAGATTATACCGAAATCAACACCATCTGCTCTGCACAGGACACAAAACATTTCGACAAGGTTAATATAAAGAATTGGAATGTTAATAATGGTTAATAAAATAAAATGAAGTATTAAAAATGTTATAATATCTAACATTAGCAAGTTGGCCATTTCATTTAAAAAATGACAACAATCAGTTTGAAATGTGTCCATTTAGCAAGCTAGCGAGATATTTTGTAAACAAAAGGGGAAATCATGTCAATTCCAACACTTTGTATTTTCTGTTCACTACAAATGTAAAACCTTCTTTGTATTTTCCAATATTTTTTCATTTCTATTCCAATATTTGTGAATCGGTCTTCCCTCCTTGTTGCCGCATCACAACGTTAATGGCATACCTGTACACACACAGCTGGCAGTTGCCACGGAAACGTGTCACCTAGCAGCAAGCAGCTGCAGCAGCACGACGTGCCGGAACATCACGTGACGTCAGTCAACATGTTCAAAGAATTTTCACAAATGTCTTACTAAATACAGTGTTTGCAGACGAAAGCACTTAAGGCCATTACAGTCATTGTTCATTAAGGGGTACAAAAACGGCTTATTGCGCAATGTCTCGCCGCTATGATGTCACACTACTGACGTGCTTGATGAAAACACGATGAATAATTCAGATCGCCTGTAGAAGAAGCAAGATGTCAGTGTTAATAAATATTAAATATTAGCTGGAAATACACAAATACTTGGGCAGAGAAAAGAAGGAAATATTTGTAAAATAAATCAATAATAATAATCAGAATCAAAATCAAAATACATATTAAAATGTAAATACACATATTGGGAAAAGAATATTAGTTGTTTAAAAAAAAAAAATCGTAATTAGGAAAAAATACAAAAATATAAGATAAATACACAGGGAAAGCAATAAAAAAAGAAGACTATATTAAATAAAAATATCATAAGACAAATATATTGAAAATTTTAGAAAAATATAATTTTATATTTAATAATTAATAATTTTTTCAACCCTATTTTTTTTTATAGAAAATGCTTAGTGGCAGTTTATCCACATTTTTTATTTCAAGAATTTGTTGACTTAAAACAATTGTATATATGTGGATTTCCACTAACGGCGGGCCGGTTCAGATGGGTCCACTGAACAGTATTTGTTTAAAATAGAATTTGTTTTTTTCTATTATAAAAAATAACTATTGGCAATAGTTTTTTGTTTCAAATGTATTATAATTCAGTCATACTACACACACTCTGGCTCACTCACTCAAAACAGAACAGATGAATTACTATTGCCTTTTTATAGCTTTTTTTTTTTTTTTATAAAATAGCAAAAAAAAATAGGAAAGCAGCCTGCCACATGTTTGTGATCGGCTTCTACTCTCCACAAACAGGTCGAAGTCGCTCTCTGAAATAATTGTCGTATGAATGAACAGGCAACCAAGATTAACTGTACTCTCCCGTCTTTAACATTCTCCTCCGCCATCCTACTCACTAAAGAAAGAACGCCCCCCCCCTCCCCTCCTCCTCCCCCTCCCGCTTGAAAGCTTTCTGTTTGACGCACACTTGGAGAGCAGAACATGGCATCGTAAGAGAGGCGCCAGTGAAAAGAGGCCGCGCCGCGTCGGTCCTCGTGTGATTCACCATCTGTGGTTAAAAGCGCTCGTGTGCTTTGGCAAGCGGCGGCGACAGGATGACTGACACGTAAGAAAAAAAAAAAAGGGGGGATTAAAAATGCGAGACGGGCGCTAGTAGGGAGGAGGAGATGCGCGTGCCCCGTTTCAGTAAAACATGGGGTGTCGAACTCACGGCCTGGGGGTCACATCCAACAATTGGTTCTCAAACTAGGTCCCCAAGTCATAGCGTAAAATTATTTGGGCTGGTATGGCCGCGTTAGAGCGCCTCGTTGTAGGCCACGAGTGCACGCACTCCCCTGAGAAAGAAAAAAAATAGCCTGACTTGAATTTTTCGCCACACCCCCTCTTCTAAATTGGAAAATATGATTTCCCATCCAAGTCATAGCGTATAATTATTTGGGCTGGTATGGCCGCGTTAGAGCGCCTCGTTGTAGGCCATGAGTGCACGCACTCCCCTGAGAAAGAAAAAATAAATAACCTGACTTGAATTTTTCGCCACACCCCCTCTTCTAAATTGGAAAATATGATTTCCCGTCCAAGTCGTAGCGTATAATTATTTGGGCTGGTATGGCCGCTTTAGAGCGCCTCGTTGTAGGCCACGAGTGCACGCACTCCCTTGAGAAAGAAAAAAAATAGCCTGACTTGAATTTTTTTGCCACACCCCCTCTTCTAAATTGGAAAATATGATTTCCCGTCAAGTCATAGCGTATAACTATTTGGGCTGGTATGGCCGCTTTAGAGCGCCTCGTTGTAGGCCATGAGTGCACGCACTTCCCTGAGAAAGAAAAAAAAAATAGCCTGACTTGAATTTTTCGCCACACCCCCTCTTCTAAATTGGAAAATATGATTTCCCATCCGAGTCATAGCGTATAATTATTTGGGCTGGTATGGCCGCTTTAGAGCGCCTCGTTGTAGGCCACGAGTGCACGCACTTCCCTGAGAATGAAAAAAAAATAGCCTGACTTGAATTTTTCGCCACACCCCCTCTTCTAAATTGGAAAATATGGTTTCCCATGACTTCTGATTTTCTTGTTGAAATGCACCGAACAACAATGAAATGCAGGGGTGACATTTGCTTACAGTTTATGTAATAAGATGATGATTTTGACAGTCATAACAGCCCTCTGCGGGAAACCGTTAATGACCATGTGGCCTGCAATGAAATTGAGTTTGACGCAGCTGTCTCATTCTACCAAAATGAAATTAAATGGTTAGAAAAGTAGAGTAATTATATCAAAGAGGCGGATTAAAAATAGCTCAGAGAGAATATCATTAAAAAAATATATATAGATGAAGGTCGTGCTTTCTCACAAAAGCTACTAAACCTTGCACAGGAGCCAAAATGGCTACCCAGTCGCTCTAATCTCTTTAGCCCTTCAAAGGCACAATTCTAATGTTTATGCCATACCAGATTAAACACGCATTTAAACCCAAATGAAGGCGGCTAAAAATAGATGCGCTGTTTGTTTTAAGATATTCGTGGACATGAGGCCAGCTGGCGATGACTCACGGGAACGCTGCATCGAGACCGCAATCGATACGTAAACAATAACAAGCCTTGATCTCGCTCTTCTTATGTCAACACCGCAACAATTCTCATGTACAGCCCGAGTATTTTGGCTCTATAGTCGCCCAGTGCTGATAGTGGATGAATGCACCGGTTTGTGATCAATGCGGCATATCATCTTCTTCAAATGCTGCGTCCGCCCTCGCCCCCGTTTGACAAATAAATTATTGGTGGCGTCGAAACGGGGCGTTCACCTTAGCACTCCACTCGTGCACATACGTCATTCCAATGAAACTTAGCTGTCTTTTAATGGCTCCACGGAGGAAAAATGTTACGATGAAGTCGCAGTTTTTGGCCCGGGCTGAACACAAAAATTGGAAGCAATCCAAATAAAACTGACAAGTGTTCTGCACAAACATAAACAAAATGTTGGCGGCGGATGTGTAAGTGAATACAAAAGTGTACAAGTTCATTAGCATTTTGCAAACAAATGAAATCAATGTTGGTGGCCATTTCGTGAACAACAGTGAAAAAAATCTTCATAAAACCCAATCATAAAATATTAGCAAGCTATGCATTATCAACTTTTTTTTTTTTTTTTTTTTTTTTTTTGAATACAAGTGAACCAAAAACAAAACAAAATCAGTACAACAAATAGTATAGTATTAAAAACTGGCTGGCTGGCTAGTTGGCTGTTTCATTATTACCTCATTCACTCCCAGCCATTTTCACTGAAGCAACCCCCTTTGCTCCCGGCTTTTTTTACTGGATTGTGACAGATTTTGCAAGGCCCACAGAATATTGTGTTCTATTGCTATAAAAACATGAAAAATTGGAGTCTCTTCATTCATCCGGGAAAAAAGTATATTTCTATCTGTTTCCATTTTGCAGCAACTAGCATTAATATATAGCATAGGTGTCAAACTCTGGTCCTCAAGGGCCGGAGTCTTGCAGGTTTTGGATGTTTCCCTTCTCCAACACAGCTGATATATGATCAAATCATCAGCAACCTCTGCATAAGCCTCATAACGATCCTGCTGATTGGAATCAGCTTGTGTTGGAAGAGGGAAACCTCCAAAACATACAGGACTGCGGCCCTCGAGGACCGGAGTTTGACACCTATGGTATATAGCATCATTATTCACAAATCTATTTAGAGTTGTGAGTAAATGAGCTTTTTTCCAACGTGGCCCTGGTTGATCTCTTTAGCTTTTCTGCCACCTGCTGGCCGTTTGTGTAATAACTACCATTTCTCAACCGTTCTTTGCAGCTGAGAGGCTGCATCAAAGAACGTATTTATACGTTTTTTGGGAGCAAATGAGTTAAAAGTGTAAGAAAATTCGGTGTGAAAATGTATAGTAGTGAAAAAAATCTGCGCAATTTAGTGACTTAGTCAACCAGGAGGCAATTTTGTCCCCCCCCCAAAAAAAATTTATTTTTTTCATCTTTGAAAGTTACATTAGATAGATAGTTGGGTATATTGCTACAAAAATGAAAAAAAAATCTTCATAAAACACAATTGGCAATTTGTTACGCAAAGTGAAAAACCGCAACAAATGTAATTAGCTAGCTCGTTGGCTATTCTGTTAACATTTTAAAAAAATGACTACTTTTTTGCTTTTGTGTTTTGTTGTGCGTGCAGGTTAAAGTATGACCGCAGCAGCAGGTGTGCTAACGGGCTTGGCCAAGCTAAAGCGGCAGGATTCGGCCCGCTCTCAGCAGCGGCCTGCCCCGGCTACGTCTACGGGCTCGGCCAATGCTGCCCAGGAGGGAGCTCCGAGGTTCGATGTCCTCTAATTGGCAAATAGGCTACGGCAGACCATAATATTCAAGCTAATTAACATTAGCCAGCTATGGCATTTCGCATTACATGTTAGCATTGGGCTAGCGTTTTGGCGTTAGATCAAATTAAGTGGCTTAGTTAATCATTTTGGTTGATTAACTTATTCACTGCCAGCGCAGTAAAAATCCATCTTTTGACGTCTATAGCCGTCAATGGCAGCGAATGAGTTAAATATAAAATGTTTAATTTTATGCTTCATTTTTTTACCACAAACTTCAACTGGGAGTGACCACAAAAGTCAAATAAAAAAAAGAAGCTTAAAGCAAGCACATTTTGCATCTTATTTGCTAAGCTGTGAGAATGAGCGTGAAATGATGCGTTCAGTGGTTCACCGTACTTTCGTATTATTCCCGCAGAAAACGAAAGCGGCGTACTGACGTGGTGGTGGTGCGCGGCCGGTTGCGCCTCTACTCCGCCTCAGGGTTTTTCCTCCTCCTGGGCCTGCTCATCCTGGCTGTAGGGATCGCCATGGCCACGCTGGGCTACTGGCCGCAATCCTCAGGCCAAAGCCCGCCTGGGGGAGGAGCATCCAAGGCGGCGGAGGCAGAGGACAGCGCCCTGAAGAACACCAGCATAAAAGGTCATATGAAATTTTTTTTGTTTACTAAGTCAGTTTGGTTTGAAACGGATCCGTTTCCGCGCATACCAGGTCGGCCCAGCAGGCGGCCAGGAGGGGGCGCTCTGACCCGGTTCCTGGAGCAGCATCGGCACTCCGAGAGGATGAAGATGTTCGGGCCCTTCACCATGGGCATCGGCATCTTCATATTCATCTGCGCCAACGCCATTCTTCACGAGAACAGAGACAAAGAGACAAAAGTGAGCAAAATGTGCCAGAAACTTCTTCAATTTGGAACTGATTTTGTTGGCTACTTTCTACTATTTATATAATACGCGTGAAAAGTGCAGAAATTGTTAAGTTATCCATTGAGGTGTCTATTTTGTCCACAAAATCGCAAAAAAAAAAATGACGTTTGCTAGCTAGTTGGCTATTTTGCAAACAAGAGAAGGAAAAAAAAAATCAAAAAAATAATTAAGTTAGCTTACTTAAGCTAGCTAGCTAATTGGCTATTTTATTAACGCAAGTGGAAAACAATTCAGTGCAAAAACTTGATTACGTTAGCTAGCTAGTTAGCTATTTTATGAACAATGAAAAGTGCGTGGAAAATGTGTTAAGTTAGCCATTTAGGGGTCTATTCAGTAAAAAAAAAAAAACGGAAAAAAAAAGGGATTAATTATTAATCTATCTAGCTAATTGGTTATTTTATTAACACAAGTGGAAAAAAATTCTGTGCAAAAAAAATGTACCGCTATTACGTTAGCCAGCTAGCTAGCTATTTCATGGACAAAAAAATGTCTGTGGAAAATTGGTTAAGTTAGCCATTTATTAAGCTACCTAGCTAATTGGCTATTTGCTTAACACAAGTGGGGAGGGGGGGGGATTATGTGCAAAAAAATTACTACGTTAGCCAGCTAGTTAGCTATTCCGCACACCAAAGCAAAAAAAAAAAAAAAATGCAACAATTTTATTATACCAGATAACTAGTTGGCTAAATCGACAACAAAAGTTTTTAAAATGTCACAATCTAATTTACAGTATAGTAGTCGTAATTTTCAAATGTCAGTTAACGCCGTCTTGAAATACTCATTTTCGAGTCGACGTATCTTATCGAACAAATAATGAAATCCTATACATTGTGTCGTAGTAGGCCAAAAGTTGCACTAAAAAAAAAAAGACTAGCATGTGTGAGGACAAAGTGCATACGAGCGCATGGACATCAATAATATTGAACAAATCCATCTAAAATGGTTCCTTATTTGAATGTTGGACGTCGTGGACAGGTAGAAGGTTGAAGACTATTTGTGGCGTGTTGTAGATCATCCACATGCGCGACATGTACTCCACGGTCATCGACATCCACCGCCTCCGCCAGAAGGAGCAGAAGCACCACCTCCATCACAACTATACGAGAGAGGACCTCCGAGGCTACGACGACGACGACAACCCCCTCGTCGCCTTCGCCTCTTGGGCCGGCGTGGCGGGCGGCGCCTCCCCCGAAGAGGAGGCGCTGCTGGGGGACGAGGAGGCTCGGCGTCGGCGGGAGCAGGTCCGGTTGGAGTGCAGCTTCGCCGGCCTGCTGGCGCCGCTCTACAAGGAGCGCGCGGCGCCCGAGGGCGTCGACGGCGAGAGGGGGGGGCACCACGCGCGCTCCATCGTCTCGTCTTCCATCTCGGCGTTCACGCTGCCCGTCATCAAACTCAACAACTGCGTCATCGACGAGCCGGAGATGGAGGCCATCACGGAGGAGGAGAGAGGCTTACGCGGGCGTGACGACGAGAGGTCGCCAACCCCGGGCGCCGCCGTGTCCCTGGCGGTTCCGGTGGCGTGCGTCGCCAAGGCCTCCAAGGCGCCGCGCTTGCACCGGAGTCATTCCGCCTCCTCCTCCTCATCCTCGTCAGTGTCCTCTTCCTCCCTGGCGCCGTCCTCTACCTCAGGCTGCTGGCTTTCCCCCGGCGCGGCCCGGCCCGACTTTGGTTCCAATTCCTCCTTGCACATACTCAGCAGCCACTCCAAATCTTTGGACCTGGAGCGCCAGCCCAGCATGCTCAGCGTGCACCGCGAACAGCGCAAGCACCCCAGCTGGCCCCGCTTGGACCGCAGCAACAGCAGCCGCAGCATCAAGGGCTACACCCGGCTGGAGGACCGGGGGGACGAGCGGCAGGAGACCAGGGCGGCGCCGACGACGACGCTCCCGCCGCCGGCCGACGGCGCCAGTCGAGACTACAGCAAGCGAGAGAAGCTGCTCATGATATCCCGCTCGCACAACAATCTGAGCTTCGAGCGGGACGACTTGAGCGGCGGGACGATGAAGCGGGGCAGCTCAGAGACACGATTCTAAGAGGCAGGATTTATTGGATTGGACCCACACGAGGTCCGCGTCGCCGGGAAAGCGTGTTGACACAACCGATGCGGGTGACCACATTTACATGAGTAGATGCGTGGTGATGTCTGCGAGATGGCGACAACTGGCAAGGGCAACTAACTAGAGCTGTCAAAATTAAGCGATTAATCGACAAGTAATCGATGATCAAAGACATCGTTTGAAGCCATTTTTTTATTATTTAAAACGGTCCAAATCTTCTGATTTCAGCATATCAACAGTAACTGATTTTTTAGGCCTTCATGGAAGAAGACTGATTATCTTCTGTTTTATCAAAATAAGAGATTTGCAAACATCTTTTTACTTTACAATAACCAAACCGGAAACATAATAATCACTATCTGAAGACGAAATATGAAATAAACGCCAATCACTGGTTAATGAACAGTAATAGGGATAGACCGATAATCGGTCTGGCCAATTATCTGCGCCAATATCGGGCATTTTACTGCAAACTTAAAATGATTCAGATTTGTCGATTAATCGATACAATAATTGATAGATGAATCGATTCTAAAAATATTCGATAGTGAAGTCTTCGATACGACATTGGTACAGAACACACTAAAACCTCTTATGCAATATCAAACGTGACCTCTTGCCACCTGATTTAGTCATCCAATTACAGACCACTGTCACCTTCAAGGTCTCACCGACAGTCGGAAATTGCGCAACTCAAGCAGCAATCAGTTGTTCTTGTCCCCCATTCAAAGCGTGCAGCAAAATTCCACGCGGTTTTCTGTCAGGGTGCCTCGTGACGCTAAGCAATTATATGTCACGCTGATGTCACCACGCATTCTAATTATCTCAACGAGGGAAGCCGCAACATCTGTAATTTCATTCTGCTGCCAGTTTTGTCTGAAAGGCGAGTGAATAAAATGGCTTCAGTTGTTTTGAGCAAGTAATAGAGTTTGGACACAAGGTTGGATGAAAAAGGCTTTGAAAGCAGCAATCGCCGGAGTATTAATACAAAAAAAAAAAGAAAGAAAAAAAAAGCAAAGGTGGCAAACTGTCATTTCAGCAAGGTCACATTGGAAGTGCTTTTTAGTTTTCCTCCCTCGCACAAAAGGCAAACGTTTTCTCACAAGCCAACATTCAAGGCCCGACATCCTGCCTCGAAACATTCATCTTGGATTAGTCATCGCAAAATGCCAAAAGGCAAATCGGGCGACGCTGTTTTGGTTAGCGACAGACTTCAACTGTTTTGTTATTTTCGTGTCATTATTTGGTTTGTCAGTGATCTTTCATGGTGTTCTATTGAAACCAATCGGCTTCGCTGTCTGCTGAATCCTTCCCTAATACTCCCGAAAGGCATTTCTATATAGTGGACTATGCGGTTCGATCATCAGTCAAATGAAATGACGTCATTTTTTTTGGCCTTTTTCTCTATTGGTGCATTAAATCATGTGATATTCGCTACTTCTCCAGATGCATCGAGATTCGGATTTGAGCACTACAAAATCAAACAAACTCACAAAACAGGGAAAGAGGAAGTGATTCCGAATGCAGCCCTACAAAAAGTGTTGAGGGAAAAAAAAACAAAAAAAACACAGGTCCTACTTTCCAATAAATCGTTTTCCATTAACGCCATACTTTCTTGGATGTTCCTCTCAGCGCTTCAGCGTCTAAATGAGTCACCGTTAATCATCGTAAAAAGGCTCCGCAAGCTCGGTGCTATTTCAAACTTACTCAAACGTACTTACGAGCGTCAAAACGTGACGTCAAGCCAGAGCGCGGTCGCCCGCGTAACCGTGGGAACGGGTAATAAGCGTTTGAAGGGGGGAACGTACGGTGCCGCGTGGCCAATGTACAAATTGAAGCCGTGTCGGCGCTGGGGGAAGAATGAAAAAAAAAAAAAGTCGCTGGTTACTTCTCGTCACGGTTGCCAAGCGTGTCATTGTCGCCGCAGATGGGCTGAGAGATAATGAGGAGAACAGAATGTGAAAAGAAAGAAAAGCCTTTTCAAATGCAAATGGCGGCCTGGTCACCCGGTGAGCACGTGCGCCGTTCGTGCCTTCAAACATCAGCGCGGACGGTCGCTTTTAGGGGAGTGGTCACTGTACGGGGAAAAAAACAGACTTGATAACATATTAACAGCCACGCCAATAGAGGATCAATGACTTTGAAGGTCCCCAGAGAGACAACATAGATTATTTCTCCCTTTCATCTCTCCAGATAATAACCGCATTCATTTTAGGTTGCGGGCGACGGGATTTGAGATGAGCAGAGCGCGGCCGGCGCTTATTTGATTGGATGATCTTTCTTTTCGATATGCCAATGAATCTTGAGGAAAGAAATTGAGGTTCCTATCCTACCCCATCCTACTTCACTCATCTGTTCTGTCCTACTCCACCCGTCCTGTCCTTATATACTCATACCTATCTTATCCCCTCATCCAAACATACCATCCTACCCCTGCCTGTTCTGTCCTATCCAACCTTTCTACTCTTTTCTGTCCAAGCCCATCTGTCCTGTCCTACTCACACCTGTCCTGTCCTTACATTCTCATACCTATCTTATCCCCTCATCTTAACCTACAATCCTACCCCTGCCTGTTCTATCCTACCTGACCTTCCTACTCTTCTGTCCAAGCACATCTGTCCTGTCCTACTCCCACCCCTCCTGTCCTAACCTACCATTGTCCCCCCTACTACCTATCTTAACCCCTAAACCTATCCTACCATCCCACCCCTGCCTGTTCTGTCCTACCCAACCTTCCTACTCTTCTGTCCAAGCGCATCTGTCCTGTCCTACTCTCACCTGTCCTGTCCTCACCTACCATTGTTCCCCCACTACCTATCTTAACCCTCCATCTTAACCTACCATCCTACCTCTGGCTGTTCTTCTGTCCTACCCGACCTTCCTACTCTTATCTGTCCAAGCCCATCTATCCTGTCCTACTCCCTCATGTCCTGTCCTAACCTACCATTGTTTTCCCACTATCTTAACCTACCTTCCTTTTTGTAGTGGTCAAACCCAACTTGTACTTATACTAACCTACTTTCCTACCCCTACTTGTCCTAACCTACCTTCCTACCTCTATTGGTCCAACCCAACCTGTCCTAACCCACCTTCCTAAACTGTCCTACCACACCTTCACACCTTGTGCCTTGTCCTAACATAATTTTCGAACCCTACCCGTCTTACTCCACCTGTCCTACCCCACATTCCAACTCTACCTGTCCTATCACATCTGTCACTAGTCCTACACCATCTTCCTACCCCGTCCAACCCGTCCTTTACCAACAGTCCTAGTCCTATATGTCCTACCAAATCCTCCTGCACTACCTATCCTACCTGTCTTTTTTTTTTTTTTTTTAATTTCTAGTGTATAACTTGAATAAAGGACCCGCCTCCTCCATTACTGTTGTTTGCTAGCGCCTCTCATCGCATTGCTAACTGATCATTTCAATGCCATGCGGTTTTTGTAGTTTCGGGCTGCTGCTGTTTTGAATTGGTAAATTAATGGACTGTATCATCTTTGACACTTCTTGTTGAGAGAAAAAAAAAATACAATATTTAGGAACCAATAAATGTTTGGACTGAGAAAAGCTAAGGCTCACGCATTGTTACAGAACGACTGTGTCCTTTGATTGGACCTGGCGATGCTACAATTAAGTCGCAAATTGGGATTTAAATAAGTCGGACGTGCCAATGCACTGACGATCATTTGATGGCGGCCACGAATGGCCACACGGGCATCCTAACCATAATTGATTTGAACACGGCCATCATGTGGAAGACTGCTGCCACTTCTTGTCACTTTGTGCTGACTTGAGACCAATTAAGATGCTTGGCTGGAAGACCCTCAAGGCGACAGTTCCGTATCGTGTGTGTGTGTGTGTGTGTGTGTGTGTGTGTGTGTGTGTGCCAGGCTGGTTGCCATGGCAGCCAGTGGGGTGTGTTTTAGACCCCCTGCCTAAGTTAGAAAGTTGATGTCACTCACACTGCACAACTGCGGGGTGGACACGTCAGAAAAGGTCAACAGTCTCTGTGATGCACTTGTTTTTTTCCCCTCCAAGCTACTGAGGGATAAAATAAAGGATGTTGTATAAATATATTATAGAATGTCTTCAATTCTAAATATAGATCTGATGCTGGGGCTCCTGTACTTTGCTAGTCTAGCTGATATCATGAGAGAAGAGGCTTCTTGATAATGCGATGATAACGCGCCACATGGACGCGGCGACACGAGCGTTATTCAAATCAGCTCAAATTATCTCCGCCGAATTATCTTTTGTTTCTCGGCTGGCGAGTGCCATTTTTAAAAATAGCAACGGGGATTCTTTTTGGGGTCGTCCTGCCAATGTTGTATTAAGTTGTTATTTTCTTTTCTAGCAATGTGAAAAATGGTGCCAAAACGATGCACACTTAAAGAATGTTCCAATTAAGCGACATTAGATCGCCCCTCAACGTGTCTTTGTATGTAAAGACTTTTCTCTTCTGGCTGCAGGCTTCTTCTGCCCACTCAACCAATCAAGACGAGGCCTCCCACAACTCTCCTGACGAGCCAATTAAATCAGTACTGCTGCAAGGAGCGAACCTCGGGGCCCATCTTGTCCGATTTTTGTCTCCTTAGAATAATCGACGTGGTTGAACGGGAACATTTCAACTCTCACGTCCTCTCTTTGCATTCTTTGTGCCAAGTTGCAACTTCGCCTTTTCCACTGGTTCAAATGAATAAAATAATAATAAATAAAAAAAAATTATTAAAACACAAAAAAATAAATAAAATGCAGCCCCACTTGTCTAAATATGGTACAGGGATGTGATTTGACCAAAGTGAAATTATCTGAAAATTTAGCCGGGGGTCACCCAACTAGGTCCAGGGCAGTGCCCTGGTGGGGGACAAGGGGGGCTAAGCCCCCCGGAGCTCATGGGTTTTCCGTGTTTTTAAGTACTTTCAATGCACTCACATGACAAAGAAATAGACAAAACAACAGCATAAATTTTAAATGTATATTGAACTATCCCATATAAAATGGCAGTTTTAGTCAACTCAAAATCAGTCACATTCAAAAACATTGGACTGCCTTTGCTTTTAAAAACTATCACTGAGAATATCATCATATCTAACTAATGTGATTACTAAGTTAACACATAAATAATGTTGAAGAGTTCAAATTTCATGAACAAATAATTGTATCATGACCAAATGAAAAGTAACTCATATTAGAGCATACCACAAATGTCTTTGTTATAGCAGAAGATGTTATCTGTCGGAGTCATGTGCATACACAATGAATTACTAAAAAAAAAATAAAAATAAAAATAAAAAATCGGAATTTTTTTTTTGGGGGGGAGATAAAAAAAAGCGGGATTCTCCGAATTAGCGGAAAAATCAAATCCCTGATGGTATTCTGGTTGATATTGTGGCAAAATCCAGCTGTTTTTAACCATCTCAGGGGGCGGCCATTTTGCCACTTGCTGTCGACTGAAGATGACATCACAGTTGCTCAGGTATCAACCAATCACGGCGCAGCTTCAGAAAACGGTGCATGAGACCAAGTGGCAAAATGCCCCCCCTGAGATGGTTAAAAACGGCTGGATTTTGCTTCATAACTCATATTCCACAAAAGTAATATTAATCAGAATGTCACCTTTAGACTAGTGAAACATATTATTGTCAAGAAATGTTTAAGGTTGACTTCCACTTTAAAGCGCCAGGAAAAAGGTTTTCAGCCTCATTTGACAACTATGTGGTTGTCAAGTCTTTGCACATTTTTCGGCATTTACCGTCAAACAAATCTCCGACTTCCCCTCACAGGATCTGTAACTGATTTTCTGGCGTCTCTGCGCCACATCCTTGCCTTGGCTTTCTTCTCTCCTGCGCCGCCCTGAAGATTTGACTTCAAAGTCTCCCTTTCAGCTGTTTTATCCCCCGTTAAGCACTTTGTCGCATTTCTCAGTCCTCGCACTTGCCGCTCGACGAAACCTCTCTCAATTGTGTCGTGAACGAGAGGATTACCGACACCGCCACCTGTTTAAACTCGAACCTCCTGTATTCTTTACAACCACGTTTTGTCCCTCATTTGCAGTGCATGGGAAATTTGGCGGATATAAAAACTGGTATCAAAAAGTTCATGTTGTTTATTAGGCAGTGTATTAAAGCAATTTAACTCTTTGACTGCCAGACGTTTTCAGAAAAGGGATGCCAGCCGATTTAAGCATTTTTGACTGATCTTTCAAGGTCCACAGAAAATTATGTGTTTGGACTATGGAAACACACATACTACCAAATGAAAGATTGGACTCTCATCTTTCATCAGAAAAAAAAGTTTGTTTCTACCTTATTCCGTTTTTCAGTAATCAACAATAGAAAATGGTTAGTTTCACCTCTGTTTTGGGAAAAAAACGTATTTTAACGTCTTTGGCACTCCTCCATAGGATTTTACTAAACGTTATTTAACGTTTTTGGCAGTCAAAGAGTTAAAAAGGAACCCCGACTGTCATGACAAGTTTGCTCTATAATATTTATTTGGTTGTTATTAGCTTAAGTGTGAGATTCATTTTTTCAAAAATCATTTCCAGTTGAATACATTTTGTTGGAAATCTATTTGGACGTACGCCGCCATTGTTATTTACGCCGGAACACATTCAGGGCGTGGTGACGTAGCGTTCCTAAAGGGACGATCTTGAATGCGTCTGGTAAATGACGACCGCGTGTTGTTTCTTTAGGAACGCTACAAGACTTCGCTTCTTTCCTTTATATCCATTTCGCATCGCCAGCCGCCATTCTGCGTCGCTACGCACTGAATGCGTTGCAACGTAAATAACAATGGCGGCGTACGTCCAAATAAAGTTTCTACAAAATGTATTCAAACTGGAAATGATTTTTGAAAAAACGAATCTCAACCAAATGCATAATATAGAGCAAACTTGTCATTACACTCGGGTCCTTTTAAGCCTTGTGGAGACTCCTAAGCCAAGGTACTGCCAGTCATATTTTATTTCTTAAATTTTCATATTCCAGACGAATGTTTGATCCCTGCCAAAGTTAATCATCTTAAGTGACGACCGCAGCAAACTTTGCACTGTAATAATTGAAGGAAAGCACAACGGGCCGAAATGCCGCTTGGTCACTGTAGCAACAGAATTAGCAGTTGGGAAAGATGCTCTCTGTCTTCTTTCTTTCGTACCCGGCTCTCGCTCTTAATCCAATCTCACCGCTAACCCCTGTCAATCAATCTCTCTATAAGCTCGGACATGCAGTAATAATGACGGGATTCATTACTCCTGCCACTTGTCGCCTCCCCCTCGCCACTAAATCAAATTAACGGGAGATGTTTTTTGTTTTTTTCCTGTTGGGTTTTCTCTTCACTGGATGACTGGTCCTCTCCCTCGGCGCGTCTCACGCGTCCACCCACCATGTTTCCTCACCCCGCTGTCGAGTCTCCCGGCGGCGCTAATCTCCATCCTCCTGTTGCGCTAACAGCGGCCTCTTTCGCACGGCGGCCCCGCCACAATTGCAAACGTCCGAGTCGTGACGGAAGATATACGGCGGTCTGACTCTGATGTTTAGGTTGAGCGTCTGCTAGTAGCCTCAAACTGCCGTCTTGACTTCATTCGAGAGAGATCTCCGGAGTTTTGAAGGAGTGCCATTCGTATGGCGCATCTCTTGATAAGGCGTAAAACTGCCGCGTCAAACCTTATCTAACAGATATCCAATAATAATTTTTTGCTCCAAAGAAAGAAAAAAAAGTGACAAAATGAACATTTTTAATCCCTTATACCGTGTGTCACCCAACAGCTCTAAACACTACCTCCAAATTTGTATAACTGCTGGCTTATATATATATATATATATATATAAATATATAGAATATATATATATATATAGAATATATATATATTTAGAATATATATATATATATATATAAATATATATTATATATATATATATATATAATATATAATATATATATATAGAATATATATATATAATATATATATATATATAATATATATATATAATATATAGAATATATATATATATAGAATATATAGAATATATATAGAATATATAGAATATATATATATATATAGAATATATATATATATAGAATATATATATATTATATAGAATATATATATATTATATATAATATATATAATATATATATATTATATATATAATATATATATATTTAGAATATATATATATATATATAGAATATATATATATATATATAGAATATATATATATATAGTATATATATAGAATATATATATATATAGAATATATATATATATATATATATATAGAATATATATATATATATATAGTATATATATAGAATATATATATATATAGAATATATATATATATATATATATATATAGAATATATTGAGAGAGAGAGAGAGAGAGAGAGAGATACTGCTGGCTTAACATCATTTCAGAGATCCAGCAAAGTTGACGGAAACATTTCCTGACCTCAGATAACAAAAAAAACAAAACTGTCAGAACTCCCTCAGGAGTGTCCGTCAACATGTTTTCCTTCACGAGATCAGTCTCATTTTATTACGTCTCACCTCTCACTTAGATCAGTTAAGATCACAGCGCACTTTAAGCGTTCTCAGGCACAAAGTGGGATCGGATGAAAAAACAAGCGTGCATTCTGCCAGGCACAGGTTGAGGAAAATCAAAGCATCTTTTGAGGTAAAAAAAAAAAAAAAAAAGATGAATCGCAGCGTGGCAGACTGTCAGCATGTTTCGTGCAGGCAAATGACGTTTTTTGCCACATCGATAAAAAAAACGAACATTTTATGTTCAAATTAGATCTTAAGATCTGCTCAACACACGCCATACAGTGGATATAAAAAGTCTATGCAACTATGTTCAGATGCTTCAGAGCTGAGATTCGAATCCTAACCCTCAAAACTGTGAGACAAGACGTGTTAACCACTATCCCACTGCGCTGAAAATCAATGAACAAACAATTCATTTCCCCCAAAAGTCCATCCACAAACCCAACAACAACAAAGTCTTCTCCTCAATAAAGTGCTTTTGTTTTCAAGCGCCGCCATCTTGTAATTCCTTCCGTTTGACTGCCGCTTTCGGCTAAATGTCACACCTGTTACGTAACGCGGGAAACACCGCCGCTCATTTAAAAAAAGAAGCCCAAAAAAAAAAAAAAAAAAAAAAAAGCCACCGTCGGCATGGTAACGAGCATCACGGGCGACCCCCGGTGCAACTTATGCTAAAAAGGCCAGGGGGGGGGGGGGGGGGTTGCCATGACAACTGGAAGAAGAAGAATTGAAGGGCGATGGGAAAGTTCTCCAAGGCGGGATGCAACAGTACATTTCCACACGCGCCGGTTTCTTGGGTACGCTTCGCACGTCACGTCACCGAGCGCGGGTGTGAACGGCATACGGCCGGCCGATCCTTAAAATATGAAGTCGCAAGCAAGCCAAGGGTATGAGCGCGTCAAATACACAAAAGTAATTCAAGTATGGTGATATTCAGGCTCAAGTAATGACTAGAAAGTCGTTGGGGATAAGTGGAATTTAAAATGCGGATTAGTCGATGGGAATTCATTAAAATTGTGTTTTGATGGATTATCGTTCACACGGGCGTGTAGTCGTTCTCTTTAATTAGCAGAAGCGCACACAAGACTGTCGGTCTCCGGAGTTCAGAAAGGCTTTCGCCTCGGAAGGAGGGAAAATAACGCAAATATGGCTGCATCTTTTAGCCATTGATAGTCATTTCATAATAATTCATAAAATTGCATTAAAAATAAAAAGATGTTCTGTACTGTAAAAAAAACTTATATTGATTTGGGTTAAGGTCATTTTTCTGCCACTAGATGGCATAATTGCATTTGTTAAGATTGTTGGTGACAGCTCAATGCATTTTTCTTTTCATATTAAGAGCTATCTAATGTTTAACATGAAGTAATTTGTGAAATTCTGCACATTTTTAAAATTGTAAAATGCAACTTGACCCCAGTCTCCACAAATATATGCGTTATTATTATGACATTTATTTATGACAGTACAGACTTTCCACGTAAGGGGCGGTAATTGATAGCATTAAAAAATTTGTGCCATTAAAGGGATTAAATTAACTCAAAATGAACACACTAATTTTGACACAGTTTAATTATTTGAACTGAGCATATCGATACGATACGATACGATACGATACGATACGATACGATACGATGCGATACGATATACTTTTATTTTCCCCGTGGGGAACTTTTTCCTGGACTCCGTCCAGCTGCAGTTTACAGTAAGAGAAAACAACAGAATAGAAAGAGATGGAATTAAAATTAAATAAATAAGAACTGCAGCAATAAGTAGAAGAGCAACAAGAAGCCAAAACTTCCTGTGTCACAATTTGTTAAATTTTATACTTCTTCACAAATCTACACTATCGGTGAGTCCGCATGTTTTGACGATGTAATATTAATAGTTGAACAAACTTGCTGTTTTGTGAGTCTCCTGAGAAGTGATGATTTTGGAGGCAAAAAACTGTAGCTTTGTTAAAATTATTGTTATCCACTAATAACTTGATTATTGCAAACGGCATCAGCAGCCATTTTATTTAAACATGTTACACGCGCGCACCCCACATCGTATGAACTTGTCCCTCTAGATAGCGTGTGAAAAAGAGCCTGGTTGCCCTCATAACATTGCACAATCAATACAAAGTCTGTTCTCACACGCTGACCAACCACCCACGCACACACACACACACACACACACATCCGTGAACACGCACACACACCCTCAAGACTTCATTGATCGAGGTTTAAGTATGCATCAAAATAACACCAAGTAATGGCAAAGGCATTGAAAATGTGACAATAGTCGTCCAATAGGTATGAAATATGAATTGAGCAGCAAAATCCATCCCAGGGGGGCGGCGGCCATTTTGCCCTGTACTGCCACTTGCTGTCAACTTGAAATGACATCAGGGTTCAGCCTGTGACCGTCACATGACCAAACGAGGAAAACAGGTGGGCCTCGACGATCCTTAACTGTGATGTCATTTTCAGTCGACAGCAAGTGACAAAATGACCGCCCCCCTGAGATGGATAAAAAGAAGTGGATATTTCTGCTTAATTCATATTCCACAAACGTAATTTCATTAGAATGCTATGTTTATTTTATTTAAAAAAAATTTTTTTAAAAATTAAAAAATTTAAAATACAAACACAAAATATATATATAATAAAATTAAAATACAAATACAAAAAAAAAAAATATATATATATATATATATATATATATACATATATATAATAAAAAAAATAAAAATACAAATACAAAAAAAAATATATATATATATATATATATATATATATAAAATAAAAAAATACAAATACAAATACAATATATATATATATATATATATATATATATATATATATATATATATATATATATATATATATATATATATATATATATATATATATATATATATATATATATATATATATATAAAGAATTTTAAAAAAAAGGAGAGCAATGATGATGACATGTCAAATCGGTAAAATTACCGAATGAACAATACTGAGCTCTCCAGAAAAAGAAAAATGAAAAAAAAAGAATGCTATGTTTAGACTAGTGGCCGGTAAACATAAAACATGTTATTCTAAAGATTATTTTTGACTTGACTTTTGCTTCTTCTTTTTTTTACTCACATATTTTCCTAAAACAATGTGCTTATAATGCTATAATGAGACAGAGATTAGATTTTATTTTTTTTAACATTATTTGTAGAGTAGGGTTTGATTTATTTTTTTTATTGTTTTGAAGCTTAATTTTAGGTACACGTCAATTTTCTTCTTTATAGAAGTAGTTCAAAGACCAAAGTATGACATCCGGGGGGGTGGGGGGGTTGTTTTCAAATTGTGACGACAATGACCTTTGTATGGTTGGTTAAATAAACGCAACGCACACGAGCATGGGCCTGTGCAGCTAATCTGCTTAGCGATCACAAGGGTGCAAAAGAACAAAGTTCACATCATCATCATCATCAGACGACGACGACAACAGAGACACATTTTCAGATGGAGTGAGCACACCAGGAACTGGCGCCACTCAAATGACGCCTTGTAGAGTTTCTAAGATCGTCATCGGAATATCGTGACGGCAGCTGGTACTTCACGTGAGTGTTGGCGGCTTCTCACTAAGTTTTTCTGCCGCATGCCTGCATGGTGAACTTACCTGGTTGTTTAGAAACAGCATTTCTACTTTCATACAGATGGCTACTTTCAAACCAGCAGCCCTCCCTATCCAGAATTTGGACATTGTTGTCCTCAAAGTAATGTCCTTTTTCTTTATGAGATGCAAACAAACTGCTGACTCTAGACCCAAACAAACGACTTACCCTCTGATGTTGTGCCATACGTTTGCGTAAGGGTTTGCTCGGTCTCTCTAGTGTCGAAGGTCATTGCTCTCCTCTACAAAGCACTGCATTGACAAAGCTGAGTTTGCCTATTTAGAGCTGAAGAAGCCTCATGGATTAAAGGTGGAACGTCTTCAACAAACAAGAACAGCACACGTGCCTCGATTCACTATTTGCGGAACAAGATTCACTATTGCTTTGTTCTTGTAATCCTTTTTTATTTTTTTTATTTTTTTATTTCAGTGCTGTTCCAACCCTTTGTAATAATCAAAGCATCAGTAGTTAGCAAATATATTTCTTTCCAGCTCTTAAAACTGGCATGATTTTTCAAGGATGGTAACTAATGACGGCAAAATATGTACAATTGCTATGAAAAACTGATTTTACCTCACATCAGTCCATGCGTCTTTGTGTCTTCCAGGAGTGGGATGGAGGTCCTGAGCGGACCCTGGGCCGGCCTGGCTCTGCTTCTGAGACAGACGGTCACACAGACAGAAAGAGAGATGGACAGCTTCCTACCACTGTGGCTGTTTGGCCTGTTCCTGTCCATCTGCGTACTCTTGTTGCAACTGCTGGTCTATTTGTACTGGAAGCTCAACCAGGGTATGCATGAAATGATGTCCCAATATTTTGTGGCCATAATGTTCTTCCTTAATTTTGCTGATATTAAACATATTAAATTTAGATGACAATATGTAACGACCAACCCAATGTTTATCATTATTATCAATGATTAGTCATGTTTGTGTTAGGTGAATGTGTACTTTTAATACGTTTATATCGGCCCGTGTGACATAGCACAAGAGTTCAAAGTTCAGCCAATTAAGTTGATACAAAATTCAGCATCTAAGCGTTTAAATTTTGTCCCAAGTAATCAATAAAGTCATTTATATCCACGTATCGATTCTATTTGGTGGATTTCAGTCAACTGCGCTAGCTAACGCAGGCAAACGAAATGTAAATAAATTATACTTCCATCACGATACAGAAAATAGTACAATTCCAGTATTTGAACTGACTATAGTGGACATAAATACCATTTTTGACGACATATTGACCATGTTCAGCAACTGTAAACTACAAAGTAGCATACTTACGTAGTTTGTACTTGTAGACGAAATCAGATTTGGAGAAGGCGAGCGTCCCTGGTCGATGACGTACGTGATTCAAACGGACGCCATGTTTGGCAAAGCTAATTATAAAACGTTAGCAAATATATTTTTTAATTGACTTTGTGCTAGGGGCATGATAAAATTCGAACTTTAAATCACTTCTATAAAAAAACAAACATATTTTGGACATTCTAAGCCTTTTAGACGGTGGATGTGCACGTGCGCA
Organism: Vanacampus margaritifer; assembly: GCF_051991255.1. Lineage (NCBI taxonomy): Eukaryota > Metazoa > Chordata > Actinopteri > Syngnathiformes > Syngnathidae > Vanacampus > Vanacampus margaritifer. The sequence goes on from NC_135450.1 coordinate 15,647,805, forward strand.
GAAATACTTAAATTATACGCGTTAAATTCAAAACGCATACTTCTATTAAAAAAAAAAAGTGGTTTAAGTGTAAAATGTACGGCGTATATACACAAGGTTGTAATTTAAATACAGCATAATCAAATATTGTTGCTCTGTTCGCAGTGGAGGCTGATCTGGCTGGGTTTTCCCACGACCGGAGCGCCATCTACAGGCCGGTCCACGGTAGTGCACACAAGAGGAGGAGCGGCGTTGCGCATGCGTATACCTGACAAGTATGGACTACGAATATGGAGCAAGAAAGGAACACACCTAAAAAAAAAAAGTATTACAATCCTTTATTTGAAGTGTTACACAGGAACTTGCTTTGCGTTTGGAAGGGTGATACAGGTCAATTAAGTGGCTACGTCGAATCTGGACTACTATTGAGCAATGGGGCTGTTAACCTCTCAAATCCCATTTTTCTAGTGATTTTTTGGTGTGGAAAATACAAAAGATGCTGCAGCTGGTTTGGATCAATTAACATTATTATTATTTTTTTTAGATTAAGGCAGCCTTGGTTTCACAAATCTTGGTAACTCAAACCCAAATTCACAGGAATTGATTTTGCAGCCCCACTGCTCCTTTTATACTGCAGCCCGCAAAGTCATTTGTAGTGGTGACAATTTTATTTTTTTTAAATCCACCGGTAAACATGGCAAATAAGAAAAAAAAAGGACCACGGTTTCAGAAAATAAAAATGTGGGCAGCATAAAACTACAGATATAGTTGCGACATCATACGTATCAAAAAAAGACATGAATGAGAAGCCAAAAGACTTTCCGGCTTCTTCCTCTGTTGGAATGTCATCGCAATACATTGCAGTTAAAACCAGTGTTTTTAATAAGACTCCATTGTCTAAAATAATGTTTTTTAATAAACATTGGATTACAATATTTAACTTTGAACAAATCCAATTTAAAAACAGTTTCCAGTCAAGACAGGTGGAATGTTTAAAAAAAAATAAATTACCAGACACAATGCCGCCGCTGTTGTTTTTCAACGTGTCGCATCGGGCACCTCAAGCCGATGCTTGCCCCCAAAAACACGAGTGGTGTGATAATGAAGAACTGACCTAGATTAAACTGTGTGTGTATAAACATTAACCTAAACTACATAAACTGTATGTGTTTGTCACCTAATTGCTTACAAAGCCCACTGTGATACCTTTATGTCTAAACGATGTGCTTTCAAATTAAAACACCTTTTAAAAAAACAAATGTTCTCCCAGTCACCGGCTGCGGCGGCTTTCCGCTATCACATTATTTTCACTACAACTGCAGAGAAGTCTCTTTTATTTTTTTTTAGCTTAAACTTGTTCACATTTAGTATAAAAACAAAAACAAATTGAATGCTTTTTATCAAGTGTACGTTCTTTTTTCTGTCTTTTTTTATAAAGTGAGGACTGAAAATCCGAAGGAAGTGAGGAATGAAAAGAGAACGTCAACAAGTGGTTAGAAAGAGGTCACCACTTGTTTGTACCATTAGTGTGTGAGTGATTTTGCTGGATTATGTTTTACGTTGAATGATGTGAGGGAAAGAGCTGCACTATTATCACATTAGAGCAGGGGTGGGGAACTTTTTTTTTTTTGTGTGCAAAATACTATGATATGAGCATTTTGGGCGTTTTATGAAAAAAAAATAATCCTGCGAGGTTTTATTAGCTTTTTGGATTAGGTATCTTTCCCACCCCTGCACTATAGGGGACACATTGATACAAAGCATTAGCGTCTAGTTTCATGACTTATCAATGCACCGCCCCTCTTTGCATTATTGTCTCGTTTTTTGTCAAAAAGAGAAAAAAAATACTATGGAAAAGCAACAAAAGGAAGTAAAACCACACTACAAATGTTAAGCTAACAATGTGGTTCTTTTGCTCCCTCTGAGTGTGTTGTTATTTTGTTTTTGGAGAGACTTGGGAGTTGGTTGTCCTCTTCAGTCAGTCAAGGTCAAAGACAGTGGTTTTCAGGAGGGGTCACGACGGTGAAGGTCACGAAATCCCCGACGGGCCCTTCAGTTCTGCACGCAAGAGACGGTATCATATTTTCTTACGGCGGTTCTCAACTGTTGTCACCCTGGGATGACCCCATTTTCCTATTTGGGGTCACGACCCACTCTTATGCAAGTAAAGAAAATGGCAGGAAAGCACTTAAAAGAAAGCGGATCAGAAACTATCAACACCATGGAAACTACATCACATAAATGCCTATTAAGAAATTTCAGGGATGTGATTTGACCAAAGTGAAATTATCTGAAAATTTAGCCGGGGGTCTGGGGGCCGCTGGCACCCAGCTAGGTCCAGGGTAGTGCCCTGGTGGGGGTAAAAGGGGGGCGTAACTTCGCCTTTTCCACTGGTTCAAATGAATAAAATAATAATAAATAAAAAAAATATATTAAAATACAAAAAAATAAATAAAATGCAGCCCCACTTGTCTAAATATGGTACAGGGATGTGATTTGACCAAAGTCCGGGGGTCACCCAACTAGGTCCAGGGCAGTGCCCTGGTGGGGGGAGCTCATGGGTTTTCCGTGTTTTTAAGTACTTTCAATGCACTCACATGACAAAGAAATAGACAAAACAACAGCATAAATTTTCAATGTATATTGAACTATCCCATATAAAATGGCAGTTTTAGTCAACTCAAAATCAGTCACATTCAAAAACATTGGACTGCCTTTGCTTTTAAAAACTATCACTCAGAATATCATCATATCTAACTAATGTGATTACTAAGTTAACACATAAATAATGTTGAAGGGTTCAAATTTCATGAACAAATAATTGTATCATGACCAAATGAAAAGTAACTCATATTAGAGCATACCACAAATGTCTTTGTTATAGCAGAAGATGTTATCTGTCGGAGTCATGTGCATACACAATGAACTACTAAAAAAAAAAAATCAGAATTTTTTTTTTTGGGGGGGAGATAAAAAAAGCGGAATTCCGCGAATTAGCGGAAAAATCACATCCCTGGAAATTTAAATAAATAATAAAATAATGGCGAATAATTCCAGTCAAGAGAATTCTAAATTAGTACCAAAGGAAGGAAGGCAGAAAAGCAGTTTTAAGCAAAATACGTATGCAAGTAAGGATGCAAGAATAACAAGCAAAGGAAAAGGTGACAGGAAAAAACAAACTCTAAATGTATTCAAATGAAAATATGCCAAAGTGCACACCTTCTTTTGGCTTCCCTTTAACCTCTACTAAAGACATCATTATGATGACTAATACCTGAGTTACGTCAATCCTCCTCTTCGGCCAGGTCGGTCTCTTTATGAACCACCACTCTGGTGACAGACATCTCAGGATGTTGCTCTTTGGCCTCCTTAATGGCCTGGGCCAAAGCCTGCAGTAGCGCGGCACGGCCACAAAGAGGCAGCGGTCGAGCACGAAGCAGCCAAGGTGGGAAGGGCGGGGGGGTGAAATAAAATAAAATAAAAAGACAACAAAAAAAAAAACATAAAGAAAATGACAATGGAAGCCAGATGTGCCATCGCTGTTACGGGCGCCATTTCACTTTGAAAAATGGCCAGCGTGGACATCAGCTGGGAATAACATTTCCAAATAAAGCACATTCCAAAGGAAAATATGCAAAATATGTTATATGTAGAAATGTAAGACGTGCTTACATTTGTTAAAGGGATAACAAAGCAGACGAGGGGAGGAGATCCATGCAAATCCAAGTATACCATATTTAGGCAAAGAGTGGCGCTAATTAATTAGCATTTTTGAATACCGTAATATAGTAAACATACATTGTAAAAAGTGACCTTATATAAAAAACCTTTATTTTAATTTTCGTCAAGTCTCCGTACTTTGTAATTCCTCCAGGGTAGGGCTACTCAATTATGAAGGAAATATTAATCACGATTAATTTGGTAATAATTGAAATCACAATTAGGACGCTCATTTATTTTTGGGTGCAAAACAAGAAAATGTTTAAAATATATATTTTTTTAAATATTAAGACAAATAAATTTCTTTGAAATAATTCTGCAAGTTATTTTAAAATTAAAAAAAAAAAAGTGCCAATACTGTATATACATTTCAACAACTCAAAATTAGTATTAATAATTAATTTTGTAATTGTTGAGTGTAATAATTGAAATTGTAATTGAATTTCGATTAACTGCACAGCCCTACTCAAATGAACTTGTGACGTACTTTAGGTGCTGCTGTTTTGGTTGTCAACAAAGTTCAAATGGGCTCAGAGTGCGAGTGACAGCGGCTATGAAATGAGGTGAATACACATTTGTTACTGATGGGGAAAAGCAGTGGCCTAGTGGTGAGCAAATCTGCCTCACAGTGGGGAGGTTCTGAGTTTGAATTGAGGAATAGCCACTTTTTGAGTAAATACGGCAAATACGTGCGCTCGTAGCCCACATGAAAATGATCAATGTGCATCTTTGATCATCAAGGGCAACTATCAACCTTAAGAAGACTTTAAATGCAGAACAACATCCCCAAAAAAAAAAGGAATTTGTAAAAAGAGTGACCACTGACCTCGTCGTGGTCGATGTTGCAGTCGCCGCTGATGACGATGCGCTTCTCGATCCTCGTCTCCGACAGGCCGCCCTTTAACGTCTGCGGCGGCACGTCGCACAAATTGCATCAATATCCCCGGCACAAATTCATCTGTCCATTTGCGTGTGTGCACCTTGGTGATGTGCGTGGTGGTGGTGGTGCACAGAGATTCCGAGGTGATTGTCTGAGCGGTCATCAGAATGCCGGGCTCGCCGTCGCCGCTTCCGTCAAGCTGGAGCAAAACACAGAAAAAAAATAAATAAATACATGATTTCTGTTCACCCCTGATCCAATTCTCCCTCAACATCTCGTTTCCTGCGGGACACGGAATGAATCTTGTCACGTGCGTTCTTGAAAGGGAGCCTGCAAACATGGCCACGAGATGCCGTTCTGCTTGGGAATGTGCACCTGTGCGGCCTCGTATGTGATGGTCTTGGTTTCCGTGTGCACGATGGGCACTTCCATGGTCGCGATCTCGGTCTTCTGTGCCGCAAACGTGTCCGATATTGTCACCATTTCGGTCTTTACCACGGGCGGCTGGTTAGGGGGCGACAGAGAGATGGAACGGAGGGTTAATACATTCAAAAATGTCAGCTTGTTAGGAAGACAAACAACGGTTGGGAGGGGGTGGGGGGAGTGTGGGGGTGCGTCCTAGTACATTTAGAACCTAAATTCTAATATTTGTTCCAATAAGATGTATTAATACTAGGGGTGTAAAAATGAGTGCGTTCATTTTGAGTTAATTTAAAGTTCCTTTAATGCGACAATTTTTTTAACGGGCGATTAAGGACCACCGCCCCTTACTCGCAACGTTAATATATTTGTGGAGACTGGGGGGGGTCAAGTTGTATTTTACAATTGTAAAAATGTGCAGGATTTCACAAGTTATTTTGTGTTAAGGATTAAATAGATCTAATATGAAAAGAAAAATGCACTGAGCTGTCACCGTCTTACAAATGCAATTATGTCATCTAGTGGCAGAAAAAATGACATCAACACAAATCAACATCACACTCGTTTTTTTAACCGTGCAGTGCATCTTTTTCAATTTATTATGAAATTACTGTATAAATGACGAAGAGGCAGACATATTTCTATTAGTTTAACATTTTTTCCACTTTGAAAAAGAGTTTGCACACTATTTTGTACATTTAGAACTGGTATAAAATTTGAGATTAATCGTGAGTCAACTATTGAAGTCATGCGATTAATTACGATTAAAAATTGTAATCGTCTGACACCCCTACTCATAAACATTATATTAAGAAAAACATTATAGAAAATAAAATTAATGATTAGTAGTAGCGGTAGCCATCAACTGTAAGTTATTTCATGTTAAAGATTAGATAGCTTAATATGAAAAGAAAACTGCACTGAGCTGTCACCAACGTCGTACAGATGCAATTATGCCATCTAGTGGTAGAAATATGACCTTACCACAAATCAATATCACACTTGTTTTTTTACTGCACAGTAAAAAAAAATAAAAAAAATCCTTTTTTCTTTCTTTTTAATTATTGTCACTTATGTATTGAAATAATGTTGAAAATATTCAAAAACATTTCAATCAAAAAATATTTTACTGTGCATTTAGAACAGATATTAAATTTGCCATTTAATCGGGAGTTAACTATTGAAGTCTTGCGATTAATTACGATTAAAAATGTTCATCACCTGACACCCCAAGTTAATTCATTCAAAATGTCATAGCATTTCTATAGGTTGCACTGCTTCCATTTTTTTTTTGTCCAATCAGATTTCAGCCTTGTCAATCTAATCTGCCCTGCCCCGTCGTGCTAATCCATGTACCGTCAACTATGTTAGCAATGGAACTCGTTTTAGTATTAGTTATTTTAGTTGTGTTACCTTCTAACAGTTACAAAATGGCCGATTTCTCTGACAATTGCAGCATTGATCCTATTGAAAAGGAAGTGAGCGTTTCCACAACACGCACACACAAACGTGACACAACTGGTGGCAAAAGCAGAGCTGGCCCAAGCCAACTAAGCACCTGCTTAAAACCAATAGACAAATTCAATCAATAATCAATAACACAGCAGATATAGATTCCCAAATTTGGTGTGGCGTGGGCTGGCTCTGTTGCAAGACAAAACAGCATGAAACAGAAGAAACGCAAAATTGGATCTTTGGTGTCGACATGCGGGGAGGAAAAAAAGAACACGCACCAACCAAGTGTACGCACAACATGCAAAGATGACATTCAGCCGAGTGGGCGGCGGGTGCTGATTGGTTGCTATAGCGACAAGCCAATTGACCGCGGCACCGCTGGCCTAACACGTGATGAGGACACGCCACACAACCAACACCACACAAAAAACACGTCATGCACTCGACATGCCCCCCGTTTGACGTCACAACACACAAACGCACAGCAGCCTCTGTAATGGAGGGCGGCAGGAAATGTCCAACTTCGGAGATACTCTCGGCGCCATAACAGAAACGTTTGAAAAGTTTGTTATTAGTAGTCAGATTTTTATTTTATGAATAGCACTTTATATGCAACTATGGTTGAAGTGCTCTATAAATAAAGTTGAGTTTAAAATTAAATTCTATGCTAATTTACATTAGCCAGTCTATGGTGTTTCACATGATATGTTAGCATGAAGCTAGCAGACTAATGTTCGATGAAATTACATTGTTTGATTAACGATTCAGTCTTAAAATCTGAACTGTTTAATTAATTTTTTTGTACGTGTGCCCTATAAATAAAGTTGAGTTTAAAATTAAATTCTATGCTAATTTCCATTCACCAGTCTATGGTGTATTGCATTAAATGTTAGCATTAAGCTAGCAGACGTTCATTAGATGAAATAAATTGTTTAATAATTCAGTGTTAAAATCTGAAACGTTCAATTCATTTTGTTGTACGTGTGCCCTTTATAGTTCCGTTTAAAATTCAATTATACGCTAATTTCCATTAGCCAATCTATCTTTCCCATGAAATGTTAGCATTAGGCTAGCAAATTTTCATTAGATGAAATTATATTTTTAAAATCTGAAATCTCTTCCAGTAAACTTTTTAAGGTGTGTTTAAATATTTTGTGAGGTGCTAATTTAAAAAAAAAGAGTTTTTAAAACATGGTTCTATTTCATGGATTTGTAAAGGTATGTGTGTGGTAGTCGTTTGAAGGTCTCTATTGATGCTAATCTGTTAGCCTGTCAATTGCATTTCACATTACATGTTAGCATTAAGCTAACATACTTTTGTTATGTGTTTTACTTACACATTTTGGTGCTTAAATAAACATGTAATTCTTTTTTGTTTTATGTGTCAGTTTTATAGTAAATTCTTTAAGTTTAAGTTTCCGGCTCTGACAAAACAATTTTGTATTTTTGCAAAATAAAAAAAACATCTAAAAAAAATAAGAAATCATACAGGTTTTTATGTCGTCACGCTTGAAGGACACCTCCAGGACTTTTTTTTTTTTTTCTTCTAAAGATTTGAAGGAATGCGCCAAAGCAGGAAGGAGAGCAATACCGGTGGGAAGCGGGAAAAGAAGCGAGCGAGTTTCGGCGGGATGTGGCTTTGATGAGCCCGGAAAGCTCCGCAGGTGGCGGCTCCTGACTTTACCTGAGAGCAACAAATAACCTGCGGGCGCGCATCCACCACCGTGGCCTCTCCGTTCACTTTGGGCACTTCTTCGCGCGGCGGGGCGTCGGCCTCTTCGTGCCGAGTCGGACCGTTGGGAGCTTCGCCGGGCGTGACCGTGTCTTCTTCTGCTTCTTTCTTCACTTCCTCTAGCTTGGCAGGTTGGGCGGGCTGGCTAACCTGCCCCGACTTCTCCTGTTCCTCTTCTTCCTCTCCCTCCTCGGGGATTTGAGTGCGGCAGATGGACACGGGTGCGAGCGCGTTGTTGGGGTGATATTCCGCCTCGCCGTCGCTTTCGCTCTCCGACGAAACGCTCTCCCGCTGCTTCATTTTCTCCTTCTGATCTTCCGCTTTCACTCCCTGCGCGTGCTCCTCCGGGACGACGGCTTTGGTGGAAATCTCTTGCACCACAACCGTTTCTTCAATTTCAACTTCCGTCGTCTACACACACACACACACACACACACACACACACACACGCGTGCGGGTGGACACAAATACATGCACACACAAAATGAGGTGCGCACACACATACACAGCATGGGAGACAAAAACAAAAGCAAAGTATGATCATTGGACGTAAAAGTATGGACAAAAAAACTAAACAGGTTATGGGACAAGTGGAAAAAAAAAAAAAATCCGATGGACGCCGTGCAGACCGGGAAGCTGCAATGGATGGAAAGAGAAACGGAGTGAAGGTTAGGTTAGAGCACCTTGATGGGTTCTTTGGTGTCGCTGTTATCTGCCGCCGAAGCTGCGGTTGCCGCCGCTTCCGTCACGGGAGCCTGCGTCACACACACACAGGTAGCCGCCGCACACGTCAATCACGCGCGCAACTTTCGCACGGCGTTACATCGTGGCTTTGGCGCCCGTGTGCACGATCGCGGGCGGGACCACTCGGATGCGAGAGGAGGGAAAAAAGATGCTTCTAAAATGTACTTTTATAGGCAAACTCGCCCACGCCATTTTCACTGAAGCAACCCCCTTCGCTCCCGGCTGTTTTATTGGATTTTGACTTACTTTGCAAGGTCCACAGAATATTCTATTCTATTGCTATAAAAAACATGGAACCTACCAAAAGAAAGATTAGAGTCTCTTCTTTCATCAGGAACAAACGTATGGATAGACCGATTATCGGTTGGGCCGATATTGAGCATTTTGACAAATATTGTTATCGCCCATTTTGAAGAAACATATGGCCGATTATAAATCCGTTTTTTAAAAAAAGTGTTGGACTTCAGGGAAGAAATTACCGGGTATTTAAATTTTCTGAGATGCTGCTGACCCTGGGAAGTCTCTGGACCTTCTGTTTTTGTTTACAATTAAAACTAAGATAAGTAAAATGTTAATACTTGAGATATTTTAAAATTTTTACAAACCCTAAAAGTTGCTCAATAAACATATGCTTAAAAAAAATCTTTAAAAAAAAAAAGGAGTTTCTATTTTTTCAAATTTAGATGCCAATATTTTCCCTTTTAGTGAAAATGAATATCGGCTCCAAATATCGGTTATTGGCATCCATGACATCCTGACAAAACCATATTGGTCCATCTAAAAAAAATAAAATAATTATATTTATATTTGTATCCGTTTCCGTTTCGCAGCAATTAGCATTAGAATATAGTTTCATCATTATTCACAAACCTGTTGAAAACAGTGGGAAAAAAGAGCTTGTTGCAACATGGCCCTGGCTGAGCTCTTATACTCTGCTGCCACCCGCTGGCCGTTTTTTGTAATAACTACCATTGCTTTAAGCCACCTTTTCATGTCAGAAGCTGGATCAAAACCTTCTGTATGCGCTAGCAAAAAAAACAACAACATTAAAATGTATAAATCCGTTTTTGGGAGTGAAGGACAAATTATTAAAAAACGTTTTTGGGTTTGAGTTATTTTGACTGATGTCCAACTCTTATAACAACTGGAAAAGGAAGCGGGGGGGGGGGGGGGAAGCCCTGTCCACTAAGTACTAAAAGAATGAAAAGCGGCGGTTTGAGAGCGAAAGTTTTAAGGTGGGTCCGGACGGGACGTACCGCTGCGGGCTGCTGAACGCGTGCCGTGATGGCAGGAGAGGCTGTGATGCGCTTCTCCCACAGGTTGTGTTGCGGAGGGGAAGGAGGCGGCGCCTCCATAAAAGAGCGCTTGAGCTCGCTAACGCTAGCCTGGTGTTTCAGTACTTCCTCTTGGGTCTTATCGTGGTCCTGATGTGAGGGGAGGGAGGGGAAAGAAGAGGGGAGATGGAGGTCACGTATAGATGGGGGGGGGGGGGGTGAAGGCGGGGTGAGAAGTAAGGCAGGAACAAGGGCGGGAGAAAGAGGGATGGGGGAACAACATTTGGTCACAGGAACATTAGGCTGTCAAGACGGACGCCGTATTTCACTGTGGCCGTGCATTGACGTTCAAATAATGGTGAGGGATTGGTCGCCACTGAGGTGACGGTGATCGCGTGCGCTGGCCAGTGAATCAGGGCGTCCGCCATCTTCTCACGTGGACTTTTCTTTCTTTGCATTGGAGGTGATAGTGGATCGGTTTTGCTCATCTTGTTTACGACGGCCTGATACATCTGGATCGGGTCTTTTCCACTTCTGATGCCATTTGTTGTGGCTAATCATTTTTATTGTATATTTTCTTCAATTAATTTATTTATTACATTGCAAAAATCAAGAAAAGGCTCATTAAATATTTTTATTTGATTCTTGATATTTTTAATATTTACCGTAATAACAGCAAAATTCATTGAATAATTAAAAAATGTATAAATCACTGAAAAACTATTCCTTTAAAAAAAAAAATGTTATCTTAATATTTTTATAATATTATTTTCTCAATATTTAATTTTACTTTAATTTTTAAATAAAATTTTGTTTAGCATTTACTTAAAATTACCGTAATAACCACTGAGAAACACCAAGTGTATTGTTTTTAAAAATATATAAAATCTTAAAGATAATGTTATTATTTTAACTTTTATTTTTTTTGAATTACACTTATTTAATATTATTTGAAATTACTCATAATAATCACAGGGAAAATATCAAGTGTATTTTTATTTATTTATTTTAATTTCATAGCTAATTAATGTATTTTATTTTATTTTTTTCAGAAATGACTGACACATCATGCACTAATCTCAAACATTTCTTTCTTATCAGAAAAGATGGTTGCTATTTTATTGGTATGTCGTATGTTATCGAATTAAGAAGAGTTTAGTGCAGTTTTGCACTTCTCCTTTTCAATGCTGTAGCCTTCACGATCACCTCCATTTTGCATTAGATCATGTATTTCTGCTGGTTTTAGTTGGTTAGCAAACGGCAAATCACTCGCCAATCATCAGAAAGCAGGAGGAGGGAGGTTTCCTCCTGTGGGTGTGTGGGGAGGGGGGTGGGGAGATTTACTGATGCAGGGTTAGTCGGGTTAAGCGGGCGGCAGTCATTCCAAACTTTCAAAAGGTTCAACTCATGAAACACTGCAGACCACGGCCTTGGAACAGCATTCCGCATGCACGCTTCACGCGCAACCGCCTGCTCACAAAGCAGCCATTGTGACAACTTAGCCTACTTGGAGTGATGAATATGTTTCTAAGCAATGGTGGCAAAAAAAATGAAGAGTAAATACTTTGCCGGTATTTCAAATATACTTGAGTATCTATACTTTACTTTTACTCCCTACTTTGAAAAACATCTGCATTCTGAAAAACTGCCATATACATACAGGTAGGGTGTATTTTTTCAGTTATCGTTAGCTAACTTTCACAACACGTCTTCTTGTATTACTCGACCCAACGCTAGCTAGCTACAACAATTAATCGGCAACTAATCGATTATCAAATACGATAGTAGACCTCTTTTTAACTCATTCACTCACAGCCATTTTCACTGAAGCAACCCCCTTCGCTCCCGGCTGCTTTACTGGATTTTAACTTGATTTTGCAAGGCCCACAGAATATTGGGTTCGATTGCTTTAAAAACATGGAACCTACCCAAAAAAGAATAGAGTCTCTTCTTTCACCAGGAAAAAAAATATTTCTATCGGTTTACGTTTTGCAGCAATTAGCATCATTATTCACAAATCTATTTAGAAATGTGAATAAAATAAAAAAATTTCCAACATGGCCCATTTCCATTTCTACAATTTCTTAAACCATTCTTTGCTGTTGAGATCCTGCATCAAAGCCTTCTGTATGCTCTAGCATAAAAAATATATATATATTAAAAAACGTATAAATATGTCTTTGGGACACTTAAAACATTTAAAATAGAACGTATTTATTGGGATTATTGGGTATTATTTTTGGGAGCAAATGAGTTCATGACAAATTGTCCAAATGCTCTAAATTTCAGCTCCTCAACAGTAAATATTCTCCAATTTCTGTAGTCCTCCATAAAAACGGATATTTGTTTTGAACCAAAACAAAACAATTGATTTTATTTTGGAAAACAATGATTAACATTTTTGTCGATTTTCCTCACAGATCAAACCAGAAACTGAATCATCATTTATGTTTGCGCACTGTTGATTTGAAAAATTTCCTGTTTTTGAAAATGGGAATGGAAATTGTAACTTTTTTAAATCCAATTCATTGATTAATCAAGAAAAAAAATCTTTCTGCTGAAAATCATTAGTTGCAGCCCTAAAAATCAATTATTTTGTACTCAAGCACATTTTCAGAGTCCGTCCTTTTGTTTCCTTTTACTTAATTGTGAGTCCTTTTGCCACTGATTCAAAGCCGTCTTTTGGGAACCACTGAGTAACTTTCAAATTTCGACATCCCCGAGTCAAAGCTGTCCAAAATGGCCACGGCGTGAATGTCAGACCATTGCACCCTGCGACGTTCTCGCAACGCAAACGTGTTCGCCAACGGCCGTGGGGAAAAAAAAAAAAAGACAGCGAGCATGCAAACGTGAGCCTGCCAGTGCGGCTGAGAGGAGGCAGCGGTGCGAATCCGGCGCGGAGCGGGGGGGGGGGGGGTGGAGCACACAAGAAAACACCGCAGGCTCTGATTGTCGGCCGTCAATCGCACGAGGCAGAAGTACCAACCTCTAACATCAAATTACTGTGCTTCACATAAATATTATCCACTCGCACTCTCATTGGATTCTGGAAGGTGGACATACAGCACAAATAGAACACCAAGCAGGATTAAACAACTAAATTAAAATTCATTAAAAAATTTTTTTTAATTAATACATTTTTAAATAAATGTGGAAAAAAAATGTTAAAAAACAAACACACACAAAACCAGAATTTCACCCACTCCAAGCACACAGGAAAACGCAGCATGCGCCCCGAACCCAAGTTCTAGTTTTGCCCATCAGACCCATTCTGCAATTAAAACTAGTCAGACATACATAAAAAAACATTTTTTTTAAATAGCCCAGATGTTGAATAAAACGCTTTCTAGATTGCAGGAGTGGGTCTGGAATGCAAAAAGTGTTTGTGTCATCATGCCACGGCAAAAAAAAAAAAAAAAAAAAAGCACAATTGAATCAACTCTTTATGCAAAGCATGCTGGGTAAAGACAATCCCTTCCCCTACAGACCTGGGCGGGCGGGGCTTCCACACTGCCAGAGGGCTCCAGTCCGCCTCCTTAACCTTGGGCATCGTTGCCATAGCGATAATATAATGCATTGGTTGGGGGGGCGTGTCAAAATAAAATGAAATGGGTGATGGGAAAAGCTCGGCATAAATATGTATGGGTTGATGACGCGCATGAGCTTGCGCCGCCAGTATGGCGCAACAAAGGCATTGTTGGAGGTCCACTACTAGCAGCAGATTTAGCAACATAAACGATAAGTTACTGTACTTGTGCATTTGCTTTTTTTTTTCACGATTAACAAACTGGCAAGGGCAGCAATGACAATGTAAGAACGTGCCCGTCCACGCACTTTGAAGGGCAATAAATCTCATTTGGGCGAAATTTGTAGCTATGTACAGTCCCATTTCAAACTAATGACTGTATTCTTCCGTGTTTACTTGTCAAAATAAGTGTAAATAATAACGTTTGTTCATAGTAATAATTTGGAGGGAAAAAAATGTAATCACACATAACTTTGGCAATTTCGCAACATAAAAACTAAAATAACTCATTTACTGCCAATGGCGGCAAAAACATTTTTTATTGTACATTTAAAACAGATATAACATTTGTGATTAATCGCGAGTTAACTACTGAAGTCATGCGATTAATTACAATTACAAATTTTAATCGCCTGATGCCCCTCATTTTTGATAATTTTTTCAGATTTTTTTTTTTAAATCGCGTCAGGTGATTAAAAATTTTAATATTAATTAACCGATTGACTTTAATAGCTAACTCACTATTAATCACAAATGTTATATCTGTTTTAAATGTACAGTAAAAAAATTCTAGGTTTTCAAACTGGGGGGGAAAAGTTAAACTAATGAATTTTTACGTTTATAGCCGTCAATGGCAGTGAATGAGTTAATACTAACATTTCTAAATTAACCTTTTTTTTTATCAATTCAATATGCTCACTATTTCAGTATATATATATTTTTAAAAATATTTTCCTATAAAATAAATAATCATACTTCATTTAAACAACAAAATATAATGCATTTTATTTTATTGTTAGTATGTTACATAATATTTTGCGCTATAACAGATTAATGCAACGATTAATGGATTAATTGACAACTAATCGATTATCAAATAATCAATTCATCGTTTAAGGACCTTGTTAAAGTTATTCAAATCCACAAAATTTCAGCCTCTTAACTTTTCTGTAGTTTTCCATGAAAGCAGGCTGATTATGTTTGAGTTTTTTTTTTTTTTTTTCAAAATAAGAGATTTGCAAACACTGCTTTTACTTTGGAAATCAATCAAGATTTTTTTTTTCTGCACTGCCATTTTGGAATACGGTACCGTAATCTGTTTTTGAATTAAGGGATGAAAATTAATATTTGCTTTTTATGATCCGTTTCATCGATTAATTGACAAAATAATTGATAGGCTAATCGATGATTAAAATAGTCGTCGGCCTACTCGAAAACGTCATTACAGTCTGCCTTCGTGATGCATTGTCATTATTAGTCTCTAAGAGCAGAAAAAAAATAGGAGTAAGGCATTACTAATCCTTTGCTTCTGCGTATACCGTTACTCTCTTTTACGATCCTATTCTACTGTCAATATCATATCTTTTAAATCTATATTCTATGCGGTATATCAACTTCAACAGTAAGGCGAAAAAAAAATATAATTTTAGAAAGAATAAAAGCAAGTATGTGAGCATTCTACGCGGCAGGATCGCACATTTCCTGCGTCCTCGTGTGGCGCCTGATGCAAGGGGGTGTGGCCAATGCTAGGGGCGCGGCCTGTTTGTGGGGACGCTCCCCGCCCGGGACCCTGCGCCGGCTGGAAGCCAGCCTCTCCAGGTAGCACAGCGTCAGGCCGAGGGGCGCGGCCAGAACCAGCGCCAGGGCCAGGGAGCGGCAGGCCGCTAGCATGACGGCTAACAGGAAGGCCACCAGGAGGCACGGCAGCAGGAGCGGCGAGGGCGCGGACAGGCGACGGCGGATCCATTGGAGGGAGGGGAGCGCCACGGGGGGAGGGGGGAGCTCGCTAAAGGTCGTCAGGGGAGGCGGCGGGTGGCGAGGGAAGGAAACGAGAGGCAAACACGGCGGCACGCTTGAAAATCTGGCCTGGAGTTGAATCAACTTGGAGGTTAGGATGTATTTCAATTGGCGTAATCTCGACATCGTTACGACACTTCGAGCTCGCGTGATGATGAAAATCTTCACTCTGTTAGCTGACTTACAAACCGACGCGGCCAGCCTCCCTGTTACCTCCCAAACGCAAATTGGCTTCTTTTCAAGTACAGAGCGGAAGCTAAGCACGAGAAAGACGTATCGGACGACGTCCCTCAGCGAGCGCCACCTGCCGCTTCCCGGGGCCCGCCCGCCCGCTTCCTCCGGGTCCGCCATCTCCGGCGCCCGAGTCGCGAGCGGCGGCGAGGGAAGCGCGGGTTGGTACGCGAGCGCTTCCGTGTCAGGCGCGGCGGCGCTTAAGGCGGCCGCCTCGGGGTCGACGTCGGAGGCGAGGTCGCCGTCCTCGGAGATGTCGGACAGGCCGCGCTCCAGCTCGGAGATGGAGTCGAGTGACGGCGGGATGGACGACAGAGAAGATAGCGAGGAGAAAGAAAGAGGGAACATGAAGATGGACTGATGGGACGAGAGGCGCGAGAGGGAATTGTGTCCAAACGAAGCATGCAAAAGTGATGGCGAGTGAGTGGACGGGAACAAACAGAGAGGGGGCGGGGAAGAGACAACATTAGTGAACAACAAGAGCACCAAAAAAAAAAAAAGGTTAAACATGAGCACAGCAGGGTAGATCAGTGCACAGTGAGGCAGTGGCCGGGCTTCCTTCCCAATATGCAAATGAGGGAGCACCCACCTCATGAATATGAAAGCAGACATATTTAAATATAGAAAAGTGTAGAATATAATAAAGTGACCGCAGCTGTCAAAATTAATCGATTCATCGACAAGTAATTGATTATCAAATTAAACGACAACTATTTTAGTAATCGAGTAATCGTTTGGAGCCATTATTTTAATTAAAAAAAACATTTTCGAACATCGGCTTTCACTTTGGAAACCAATGACTGAACCGGTAACATAGTACAACATCAAATACATTTTTAAATATAAAATTAAAAATAATAATAATAAATAAATAATAATAAAATAAAATTTATAATAATAAAATACAATAAATAATAATAAAGTAAACAAATTCTGAAGGGGCTGCTACGATTCATCAAGTCATCGAAAAAATAATCAACAGATTCATCAATTACTAAGATGATCGTTAGTTGCAGCCCTAGAGCAAAATGTATCTCCTTTAAAAGCTTACAAGAAAAAAAATTGGGTAAACACTGATCTAGTGAAATCAAAAGGTGCATCTCAGTACTTGGATGGAAACCCGACTTCCGTCAAAGGAGGCAACCACTGAAGGAAACCGAAAGTAGACGCCAATTGCTGGAAAGAGAGTGCCGAGTGTGAGGATTAAGGGGGGAGGGGGGTGGGGGGACGATAAAAAGTGAAAAAGGGCAAGTGGGTGGTTAAAAAGGAGGCATGCAGGACAAATATGGGCCACGGAAATTTCAACTCTGGGTCAAAAAAAAAAAAAGTAAAAAAAAAACAAATTTTGAAATGAACTCATTCACTGCCATTGACGACTTTAGACGTCGAAGAGAACATTTGTCTCACTCACACAAAATCAGACACGCACACATTTAGTGTCCTGCCTCACTTTGCTGTCCACCCTAATAGTAAATAAGCCTGAGCAACTTCCACAGCTTTCAAACGGTTCGACCTACTGTGTGGCAAAGTGGAGCCCGGCAACAACAATATCGGCCCATCTCAATGCGGAATAAAAGACAAAACACACCTTGGAGTCAGAGTGGAGGTCCAGATGGGGCTCGTGTCCATTCTCAGTCGTGTCGCGGCCGACCTCGGTTATGCTGATCATTGGTGCTGACGAGACAAAACAACCGCTAGATTCACACAAAAGATTCAAACTTGGAATCAGTGGTGTCCAAACTATGGCCAAAGGGCCAACATTTCAATGTGGCCCTTGCATCTTTAGATTTTTTTTCCATGTGGCCCCTCAGAGGAAAAATTTGGCCTAAACCCTTGAAGTTTTTTAGCTGCTAGTTGGAAAATCAAAGTTTACTGACCGGTCATAAAAATTAATTTTTCACACATTGGTAAGAATGTGTACCTTTTTGTTATCTTACCCGTGGGTATGTGTTCCCACAGCATTTGTGCGTAAATATTCCTGAAGTCGATGCTAACTTCCTGTTAGCATTTGAATGGGTTCCTCCCTTCGCTAGGTTAGCGATGTTTTAAAAAATTTTTTGTATGGATGTAATTCTTATCGTCGTGTGTTTAGTTTTACGGTTAACTCCAACTGGGATGTCATTAAACATCTTAAATGACGCTTGGAACAGAATAACATACGCTACACCCTTGCTAGTTGCTAATGCTAGGCAAGCAAAATGATTTGATTGTAGTGGCTGAGGTCTTCCAGCGGGGGGCAGTGTCTCACACACAGTGAGTCTGCACTGTCAAAACAGGTGTGTGCTCCTTTCCAAAGATAACCGTAATTATTGTGGTGAGGTTTTGCAGACCAAACGTTGTCTTGGCCAAGCAACATTTGCTTCAAAGAGGAATTTGGTACTCTGGAACCTCTTGTATTGCCTGCTGTGCGTGTGCGTGTGCGTGTTCACTACATGCTGCATTCATTTCCTAGTCGGGCCCCGCTTTCTTTCAGAACACTACAGGAAACAGCTGCAGCTATTTCCTGTATCTGGTCAGACGGCGAAAAATGTACAGCTGAACACAACCCAGTCATGTTTATTGTCAGTGTGTGTGTTTTTTTTTTACCTCCATCGAGACTGCGGCTGATGCGTTTGGACGAGGTGCGCTCGAAAGCGGGCGCGGGCCGGTCTATGAGGGTGCTGGCCAGGCGGGTTTGGGTCTGCGTGCGTCCGCTGTAACGGAACTTGGAGCCCAGAGTCAAGAAGCGGGGGGTGATGGGGGGCTCGGGGGCGTTTAGCCTGGATAATGAAAGGGAGGATCGCGGAATTGGCACTCCTGACATTTGCAGAGTATTTTTTTTTTTTAATTTCCTACCTGAAGAAGCTGTGGTTCTCCACGCAGACTTTCCACAGCCGTTTGGCGGAGCGGTGATTCTGGAGTTTGAATCCCACCGTGCTCTCAAATTGCTCCGTCTGTCGGAAATAAACGACGCGCGTCAAATTCAGGGTTTGTGATGCTCGCGGCGCATTTCGTACCTCTCCGGGTCGGATCTTGATGTAGAAGTTGTTCCTCTTGTAGGAAATCTTGAGGATTTTGGGCCAAGCAAAGCGATTTATCCGAAGGCGGTCCTTGTAGACCAACAGTCCGTTGCCGCACACTCCCAGCATGATGTCCACGCCCTCAGAATCCTGAAATGTGTTACAATCAATTAGATAGATTAGTGTCCCAATTTAGAATTTCTTTCACATTAACATTAATTCAGTGTTTGCAGGCCAGCTCAATTCGGGTTTTTTCGCACCATGGCCAACAAGAAGGCGCTCTAAAGCCGCCACGTCAAGAGTTGTTTCCCCCCCTCTATGATCTACCACCTTCTCTCCGGTGGTTCATGCACTCACGTCTGACAACGAGGCACTCTAAAGTGGCCACGCTGACCTGAAGCCCTGGTCTAAAAGCTCAAGTCTAACTTTCTTCCCCACTTCTCACTCTTTTGCCTTTCTCTGCGTGATGTTGCGAGCACTCAGGGCTGACAACGAGGCGCTCTAAAGCGGCCATGCCAGCCAGAAGCCCTGGCCCAAATGTTGTCTGTCAGGTCAATTCGTTTGGTTACCCCCCCCCCCCCCCCATGCTCTTCCACCTTCTCTCTGAGAGGTTCATGCACTCACATCTGACAACGAGGCACTCTTAAGTGGCCATGCCGAGCTGAAACACTGATCTAAACACTCAGGTTTGACTTTTTCCCCCCTTTGCACTCTTTTGTCTTTTTCTGCGTGACGTGCGAGCACTCAGGGCTGACAATGAGGCATTCTACGAAGGCCCAAACGAAGGCAAGATACATTTTTAGGGGTGTAGAC
Source organism: Vanacampus margaritifer (assembly GCF_051991255.1). Taxonomy (NCBI): domain Eukaryota; kingdom Metazoa; phylum Chordata; class Actinopteri; order Syngnathiformes; family Syngnathidae; genus Vanacampus; species Vanacampus margaritifer. Next base: position 15,667,594 of record NC_135450.1, read on the forward strand.
CTAGCTAGCTCGCTAACTAACTACATGTCATAATAGTGCTAAATAAATGTTACTATGAAGAAAGGTGCTCAAGTTCTAGTTTGACTAATCAGGAAAACTGAAATGGTGAAAAACAGTTAAATGCTGCATCTTGATAATTGAGTAGTCTTGGCACGTTTCCAACTTGTATAAACCGTTTTCATTTCGCACGGTCTTTCCACTGTATGTATTCTAAACCGGGAAGAGCCTCCCTTCTTTTGATTTTGTTTGCTGCAGTCTCGACACAAAGTTGATTATTCAACGGTAATGTGGTTAGCTGGCAGGCTAACTCTGCGCAAAGCTTTTAAGTCTGAGGCCATCTGGTAATGGTCAGTGGGGTATTGACTTAACACAGGGGGGAAATTGTTGCTAATGGACGTTGCAATAGGTGGATAATGGACACACACACACACTCGCGCGCGCGGGTCACACAACCTTGCCAAGCAGTTAGCAGTTCATTGATTTCTCGCTTTGACTATAGAGGTTTGAATCTGTGGTCATAGCAACACACAATGTTAGAGGAGGGGGGAAAAACAGACTTCCTCTTTGCTGCTTTGGAATATTTTGACAGTGGAATTCCACCAACAAAAAACAAAAAGCTCCCATTTTATCCATGCGACTAATGGGAGCGTGCCCTTTATTTGAAGAGCGCCCTGTCCTCCATCTCACATCCGCCCTTTTCTATTTTCAGCCTGCCATGTCCCTCTCTCATGAGTATTTTCCGGCACAAAGACAAACATGATGGCGACACACATGGGAATGTGCCGGCTGATGCCGCTGCTAGCCCAGTGAGGGAGGTGGGTTATTCCCATGGCCTTTTTTTGTCAAAGTGTTTGTACAGCTGAGTCACACACACACACACACACACACACATCGATGAAGAAATTGTGGGAGGCGGATGTCTCGGTACCTTAGCATGATGCATGTCCACCCCGTACATGGACAACTTCTTGGCGTTTTCTAGAAATTGTGTGTCGGCCTGCGCTGGTGTCATTCCCCTGGAAATGCAAAGAATTCAGTAGTTTGTAAGTGTGACTATCCATAAAAATTGCTTTCATCAATGCCTCCTCGGCTTTTACTTGTGGGACTTGTGTAGCTCCAAAATCTTCTCTTCCATTTCTTTACTTTGATTGGGGGCAAAAGTCAGCTGGCTGATGTAGTCCAGAGGCCGAGACTGGTCGGGTTCGTAGTCACCAATTTCCGCCTTTGAAATCAAACACGAAGACCAGAGACCGGTGACCTGTTTGTTGCTGACACCCGTACTTTTGCAATCGCCCAATTTTGATTTCATGATACATATTTTTGACTACAGTGAACTGATGCTACATCGCAGTATTGCCGATTTTTAAATGGATGTTTTAATAATTTTTTACAGTTGTATTTCCTTATGTACTGAGGAATGCACCATCGATGTGTATCGTCTATGCTTTGGCTGTATTTTAGATTTATAGCGGGTGTTTTTTATGCTAACTGGGCAGATATTGCATCGTCTTTTCATCTTTTTGCAAGAGGCCTGATTCCAACATATTAGAGATAGACCGATAATCGAGCCTATATTGGGCATTTTGTAACTTTTTATTTTACACTCCAAAAACAGTTGGATCAAAAATAACTCAACTATGGGTGAAAAATGGACCGATCCTCTACTTGGGTCGATTTGACGCAACTTTGAGTCAAGAAATGGGTCTTTCAGCGTAAAACAACTCATATTGGTCAGATCCTTTATTTTGAAAAAAAAAAAGAGGGTCATCTTGTATAAAACAACCCAGAAAGTTGGGTCAAATTGACCCATAAAGTGTATCGGTCCATTTTTGATCCATAATTGGGTTACTTTTGATATAACTGTTTTTAGAGTGTACCATTTTTCAACGAGGGGGTCCAAGATGTTACCAAAAAATACAAAAATTGTCACACAAAAAATAATACACCCCAAATTACACATCCTTATATTGGGGCTTTTTGAAGAATATCTGTATCTGCCTTTTTTATTTTTATTTTTACTTTTATCTGACGGCCAATTTAAGGTAAATCTAAAACCATTTTAGTATTAGGGAGCTATTTATTTAAATTAAATTACAAACAACAGAGTCAAGATTGGCATTTGTATTTTAACAAATTTTGACGCCAATATTTCCCCCCACTTTTTACTGAAAATGAAAATCGGCTTCAAATATCGGTTAACGGCCTCCTTGACTACTAATAATAAAAAACATATCGGTCTATCTCTACAAGATATGAAGATATCGGAATGTGCATGTGTTTTTCCTTTTCCTTTTTATATTTGTTTTTATCCCAAATGCGCCATTTGAGAGCAAAAAAAAAAAAATCGTAATTGTGCCACTTCTTACACATTGTACGTCTACACCGACTTTACCTGCAGTGTGTATGAGCCCAGGAGAGCGTGAGTGACAAACGAGCAAGGCAGTCGACCGGAGGCCACGTCTTCACGGAGCTGCAGACACAACAGGTACCTTGGCAAGACAAACACATTGGGTTGGTTAGTAGTTAGCAAACTAGCACAGTCAAATGAATGGCTAGATTTGTTCCAGACTCAGCTCAAATGGAATTGCTGAAAAATATGTTTTTTTGCAGCTCCAAAACGGAGACCACCGTCCACCAATAGGAGGATTAAACATCGGCAGGGGGCGCTTTGTTTGTTGTGTAATTTTGAGAGTATGACGATTGGCGGGGGATAACCTTGCCGCTAATCCTCCACGCGGCGTGCCGAAAGTCAGTTGCGTAACATTCGCTAAACTTGCGGTCAGTGAATTGTTGTGGATGTTGGATAGCCGTAAGCGGAGGAATTCATTATCCAAATGGAGGTTTTAAAGTGAATGGCAGGATTCAAACGCCACAGGGGGAGTTCATCGGCGGGTAGCCCGGGTTCTGGATCCTGGTTACGAGGGGGGAAAAAAAACAAAAAAGGCTTTTCAAAAAAGCTTTCAAAAAAGGCAATAAAGCGGCGTGGGGGCGGCTTTTGATGACATAGACGCTTAAGTGGCAGCCATCCGCGCACTTGGGATCTCTTCAGTGGGCAAACACAGTGTCGCTTTAAAAGTCTTTAAAAACGGTAAGAATGCTGTTTAAAGCTTCTGTTAAGTGAAGTCAGACATTTGTTTCTGTTTGAAGATAATTGCTGGAAAGAGACAAAAGTAGAACTTGGGTTCTGTGGGGGTTTGTTTGTCATTGGGTGTTCTTGTTGTTTTTGTCTGTTGGTTGGTGTTTTTTTGTCTTGTGTTCCTGGTTTCTTCCCTTGTCTCGTTATGTCTAACCACGTCCACCTGTGTGTGTGTCTTCCCTTCTTCCCCAGGTGTACCTCATTAGTGTTGGTGTATTTAGTCTGTTGTGTTTGTCCAGTCGGTGTAGGCGCATTGTCGATGTTATGTGTGGAAGTTCGTGTGCCAAGTCGTCCTCAACACAGTCAAGAAGCCACAGCCCCGGAAGTCATAGCCACTCCACGGCAAATCAGGTCCTGTCGTGATCCAGTCATGGCGACCAGTCCCGTCTCGTCCAGTCATGGTTGTCTGCTCACCTTTCTCCCCATGGCTAATAAAAGTACCACGCATTGCACGTGATTCCCGTTTCCCTCCATTTGGTCCACCGTCCCTCCTCCACTCACGTTCCGTCATGACAGCGTTAAGCTGTTTTTCACCAGAATTTTTCGGCGAGGCTAAAATGCAGCTTCACTTCAAATAGTCTGCTCATATGGCTGCTTTCGAGCGCCTCATTGTTGGCCATGAGTGTGCGCGCGCGTCACACCTGGCAGCCAACATATTGACTGTAACTTTGGGATGGCATGAACCCCTTTAGAGCGCCTCATTGTTGACTGCGAGTGTACGGCTGAGCTGAAGCCTATCCCGGCCGATGATGGCCAGTCAGGCTACAACCCGGTAGGACTTTTGTTTACATGACTGTGGATAGAGAATCAATTTTCCCCACAATGTTAACGAAGTGTTCACCTTGTGATGTCTTCAGTGAGCAGCGAGGGATCAGGTGGGTAGAATTTGACGTTGAATGCAAACTGCCAGTTGTTACCTAAGGACAAGATGTGAAAGAGTTCATGGCAAACAGCAAGAAACAGGGAAAAAAAAAAAAAAAAACGGGGATCAGTTGCTGAAATCTCTGAGATTTTTGTGTGATCGGGGTCGTCTGCGCTTCCATCCATCTGGCATCGTTCCACCCGTCCCTCGTCCCTGCCTCCACCCATCTGTGTGTGTGTGTGTGTGTGTGTGTGTGTGTGTGTGTGTGTGTGTGTGTGTGTGTGATTTGGACACGGGAGAGCGAGGCGGGTTCGAGCGAGGGCAAAGAGCAGCTTTTAGATGTTGCTAAGCCCGATGGATGTCGCACGTAAGCACCAACAAACACATAAACACAACTAAAATGCTCGGAGGGTCCGCTATTGCGTAACGCTGTTTTGGCTTAATCCGACGTGTAATCTTCAACAAAAGCACAAAACAAGTAACCACAAGTCGTTTTTTTATTGGGTGTTTCGGATTTGAAAAAAAACAACTCTTTCCCGATTAAGTTTTGTCTCAAAGTCCATTTGGACTTTTTCTAGCAGCTCCCTACTGTGCTTGACAAGCCACTTCGTAGCTGAGCTTCAAAAATCACAGTTTCCCAAATTATAAATAAATAAATAAAACTTCAGAGCCAAAACACCTGGATCAACTGGATCAAACCTGCCATTTTTGTGGTGTCGAGTTTTAAACATTGACACACACACACACAGAGAGCCACATCCCAAACTACACACTATGTTTTTAGTCTGCAAAGTATATTTATAAAAAAATAATAATAATAAAAAAATAAAAAGTGTGGGCATTGAAAATGGAACTTACTGCGGATTTGTCTCTTGATTTCCTTGGTGGGGTCCAACCAGCACTGCAGACAAAGACAAAGATGTGTGAGACACTTTCAAGTTACACACCGGGCCTGATAGGCTCCTCAAACATGAAACTTGATTGCTCACCCAAGCTAGTTTTGGAATGAAAAACATTTTTGAACTGGCTATTTGGCCCACTTTGGTGTGTGCCTGTCAAGGTGAAAGTACCTTCTGCTCGTGGTGGTCCGTGTACGTCAGACCAAAGTAGTCCTTCTCAAGTAGATTGAGGTGTTCGCATACCTTGAAGAACAGGAACAGACCCTTGGCCCGTTTCTGTACGAAGAAAGAAGGCAAACGTTAGCGAAACACTGAGAAAAATGACATTAATAATTATTATTTTTTTTTTTTTTTTTAAAGGGAAGTCAAACTAAAATGTTTCTTATATGTTATGCAGCCCCACCAATCACCGCTCAGCTTGCGAACGTCACATGACCAAACTCTGAAACCAGGTGAGTCGTGATTGGTTGTTGCCTAAGTCATTTTCAGTCTACAAGTGCCAAAATGGCCGCCCCCTGAGATCAATAAATGGGTGAATTTTGCTGCTGAAAGGGATACTTGACGCTATTTTCAGCAGTAAAAGCTCATATTTTGTCTAGAATTTTTAATATCTTCATTATTTTCCTTTTATAATTGATAACTTTAAGAACTAATTTTTCCACGTGCAGTCGACTGAAGATGACATCAGCTGTGCTGAGGAAGTCGGTAACGACCAATCGTGGCTCGCCTGTTTTCTGGGTTTGATCAGCAAACCTTGCCATCATTGTTCGTTATCTACTTCCTCAGCACAGGTGATGTCATCGTCGTTTGACAGCAAGTGGAAAAATACGTATTTTAATGGTATTAATTGGGCGGCGGCCATTTTGGCCAATTGGTTAGGAACGCCCAGGATTCTCGCCACTCTGCTCGCCCAGGGCGGCGGCCATCTTGGCCAATTAATTAGGTACGCCAAGGACTCTCTCCCCCTCGCCCACCCGGGTCGCGGCCATCTTAGCCAATTGACTACTACTAAAATTACTACAAGTACTACTAATACTACTACTTCTACTACTACAAGTACAAGTACTACTACAACTACTACAAGTACTTGCTACTACTAAAAGTCCTACTACTATACTACTACTACAAGTACTACATGCGTCTTTCCACCTTGCAAGAGTCAGCAGTCCCATTCAAAATTTCCGCGGGAATTTTTCTAGTTGTGCATTAAAATAATGAAGTTACCAAATTCATTCTGGACAAAATATTAACGTTTTTCTGCTGAAAATGCCTCAATGAGTTCAGTATCCCTTTAATTCTTAAAGTCCATAAACGCAGTATTAATCAAACTGTCGAGTTTAGCCTAGTGGGGGTGCATCCAACATATTATTGATAAAAATTGATTGTCACAATTTTTAATTTTTTTTTTATAAATTTTTTTTTTTTTTTTTGACTGCTTCTTCAATTTGCACTCCTGTAGACTGTTTGGTGCATCTTTTCTTCTCTTTTTTTATCAATATTGGAAAAATCAGTTTTGGATGAGAGATTTACCATTTTAACATACATATAATTTATGAAGATTGAGATGTTTTGGTGTGTGCGGTCAACTTCCTGTCCACGCGTCTGTATCAATGCGTCTCTGTCTCAATATGTGCTCCGGGGCCGCATTCCATCGAGAGGACCATAAAACCCTCCACACTGAGCAATGACAATGACATTCGCATTCAAAAATGTGCGCACACACAAGCACACACGGGCTACAGTGACCTTTACACAGGCAGAAGGTCAGACAGAAAGCAAGCGGGTGGGAAAAAAAGGGGCAGAGAATGAAATGATGGAAAAAAATGCGAGTTGCATTCCATAGATAGAGACTTTCAAGACGGAAAGTGGAGGCAATCTGGAATAAAAGACTTTTTCTTTTTTTTCTTCCGGCAGAAAACATCTGCGGCATGTTCTTCTAAACAGTCGAGCGCACGAGCCCCATGACGGATTTCAGTTTTAAATGTGCAATCGTTCTGTCCCACTGCAAAGTAGTACGTCACCTCGAAACGTGGTGGTGTGTGTGAGAGACCTGTTGCTGGACAAAATACGGAGTTTAATCTCTGGAATGCATTGTGCATCTTTCTCCCTCTGCCAGCCTCCCCATGCCAGTGTGTGGATGGACGGATGGACGGATGGGTGCCTGTGTGTGTGTGTGTGTGTGTGTGTGTGTGTGGGACAATAGAAGTTGTTGCAGTATCAGCATTATCCGTTGCAGGACAAAGTGCCTTCTGTTCAAAGAACAGTAGACGCTGGGCGTTGGCACACTGTAAAACATTTTTGAATATTATTCAAATATGTGTCTGCGTTATTTCTTACAGGCTATTGTGCTCAAATGAATTATCGTCATTATAAAGCACTGTGTTATCTGAACAGTGACATCATAAGAATCCACCGTCTGCGCTTAGTAGTAAGCAGCAGATGTAGGAAACTAATCTAGAGAGGGGGCGGGGGCGCGGGGGGGGGGGGGGGGTTCCCCCTCTGCATCCCCTCGCATAATCTGATAAATACGCGCGCACCAAACTCTGCTTTAGGCAGGATTGTTCCCTCGGACCCCACCCAAACAATGCGAGTGTCTAAAAGAAGCGAGTCAGAAAGTTGATCGCGTCCTCACGTGCACTTGCAAAACAGATCCGATTAGCAATGACATCGTTGATGGAGAGTCACTCGTCTGTGACTGACAAAAGAAAACAGCGCGCTTGTAGTTTAGTGTAAGCGACTCAGTTCAATAGGCAAAGCGACATGACGCATGTATTAGAGCAGTCAAAATTAATCGATTAATCGGCAAGTAGTTGATTATCAAATTAATCGACGACTATTTTTATTTCAATCGAGTAATTTTTTTCAATTAAAATTGTCCAAATCCTCTGATTCCCGCATATCAACTGATTGATAACTGTAGTCCTTCATGAAAGAAGACTGATTATCTTCTGTGTTAAATCAAAATAAGACATTTGCAAATATCTATTTTTACTCAGGAAAATTTAAATCATTATACAAATACAAACTACGAAATTACGGAAGCGTATTGCATTCATTAATTTTTTTTTAGAAAACTCCTGTTTTCCTGACTATTTTTGGTGTATTTTTTTTTCCAGTCCAAAAAAAACCCAGTTATACTGAAATTTTTTTTTTGTCATAAAAATTATTCAGAAAAACAAAACAAAACAAATATTCTGAAAAACGGGGAAAATATTCTTAAAAACAGAGCACCAGCTTCTGTTTTTCAGAGTAATTTATTTATTTTTTACCTCTGAAAGTGTCCGTTATTAGTGAGTGGGAAAAAAATGAATGCTTTTTTAAATAATTTTCCCGTTTTTCAGAATATTTTTTGTTGTTTTTCTGATTTTTTTATGGGAAAAAAATTGGTAAAACAAAAAAAAAATACACTCAAAAAAACAAAGCTCCCCCCAAATTTTTTTGTCAAAAAACAATTTAGGTTTTTTTCCAAGTGCAAATGCAATACGCTTCCATACAAAATAACCACCAATCACTGGTTAATAAACAGTAATCAGGGAAAAAATGCTTTTGTAAATACACTTAAATTAAAATGAATAAGATTAGTCGATTGTTTAATCGATAGATTACTCGATTCTAAATTTTTTCAATAGTGACATCACTAGCATGTATTAGGTGGGGCGGGGGGGTCTCACCTCCACCTCGCAGGTGAAGTCCGAGCCGTCCAGGAGGGTGACGTGACACACCACCAGCTTCATCTTGCTCTTCCTCACCAAGCGCAGCGGCGACTGGAAAATGGAGGTCTGGCCGTCGCCTGCCTCCGCTCGCCCCTTCACGTCCTCCTTCACGGGCTCCTCCTGCTCACCTCCTTCACCTGAGGCTTTGGTGACCTCGGCGCTCTTCTCCTCCACTTTCTCTTCCCCGGCAGGCTGCAAAGCGGAAGGAGCGGACGTTTTAAAAGTTCTCTCAAGCGCTTCCTCCTCGTGCGCGCTTGGAGAAAAATGCAAGGTGGGCGGCGGCTCTTTTTGGCACGCCCACTGAGGAGCTGATGTCACAGGGTGGGCCCGGGTGGCTCATTGTGACCACTGGATGGAACACTGAGCAGGGGGGTGGGATGAGCAAAAATATGCAAAGGCGGGTGACTTTCAACAAGTAAAAAGAAGAAAAAAATGGTGAAAAGTTCACAACGCCTGGTCTGTGGTCAAAAACAGCTCCGCAAAGCAAAATTGCTGGCCGACGGTTACGCCACCTTCCCCCTTTATTATCTCACCAGTGGTTTCGCTTGCGGTTTTTACTGCGTGGGCGGGTGCAAACTGCCCGCCCGCGAAGCAATAATTACCAGCACTTAAACCCACAGACGTGCTGTTTGCTTTGTTTCACTTTTTATATTGTAAAGGAGATCATCCGCATTAATCACTGAGCTGTTAAACAGATTTCAAACCTTTCAACGCGGCCCTTCAGTCAAACTAAACCGCCACCAAAAATAAACCTGCTTTAAAGTGAGCCTGTAAAGCGATTTCAGAGAATTTTTTGACGATACTGTAATTGCTGTAAATGAAAAAAAAAAAAAAAAGCTGATAACTATATTACAAATGTGTTGACACAGCTTGAAAGTGTTTATCACCACTTCAATTTTTCTGACTTTTCTGGGCATAACATATTCACAAAGGAGAGGAAGTGTAACCGACTTTGTAAACAAACCCAAATGTGGCACAGCCTCTGGCTAGCGGCCAACGCGGTTAGCAACACGCTTCAGGCAGTACGTCTCCACCTCAAAACAGTATTTAAATGGTTTATTTTGCTTTTAGAAGTAGACATACAGTATGCAAAAAGCCTTTAATACTTCCCAAAAGGCTTTTGAGTCAGAAGTGACTATTTTCATTTTTTATTGTCCTGCAAACATCCAGACTTTCATTTTTCACTTTCATTTTTTCGAGTTTTTTTCTGACAACAACAGAACATTTTGTACTATTATTATTATTATTAACATGCCCCAAAAATTAAAACAAAATACAAGATTTAGGTAATATACAGGGTCATTCCAACTTTCAATCTTGAGGCAACTTAATGCCGCACGGCTCCCGCAGACTGAGTTAAGAGGCGGAGTTTTACAACACTTAAATAAATTGGTTAATAATGTGTAAACGTAACAAGATGAAGTAGAAACGAACAATAGTTTTGATATTGAAAAAATATGAATTGACCATATTTGGGTTTCCTTCCACCTGGCAGCGAGCATTTGTACAGTATACATGTGAGGTTATTTACCTCTGTGTCTGCGCTGGCGTTGGAATGCGACTCAGCCTCCTTTTCCTTAATCTGCTCCTGGACCGGACTTAGCGCCTCCTTCTCTTCCACTTCCTCTGCGTGTCCGTTCACTTCCGGGACCTCTTCCTGGTCGCTGGCGGCCTGCTCTGGTGATGGCACCTCCTTGGTCGGGGAGGTCTGCACACAAAACGTCACGATTATTTGGAAGGTGAGAAGAGCAGGACGGCGTCATCCCGTATGGACGTACCTGGCTTTGAGACTTCTGCTTCTTAAACCATGTGGGCAGGTAGCGCGTTATCCCCTTGCCCTCTTTCTCCTTCTCCCTCTCCGCCTCTCCCTCGGTGGCGGCCACTTCCTGGCTCTCGGCGGTGGCCTTCTCCGATTGGTCGAGCTGGGCGGCGGACTTCTCCGCTTTCTCCTTCACCTCTGTCTCGGAGCCTGCCTCTGTTGTCATGGCGACACGTCACGACCTGCCCAGGGCAGAACGGAGCGTGAGGATGGATGTTTTTTTGTTTTTTTTAATGATCGGAAATGAATAAATCAAATGTATTTGATTTACTTAATCATTATTTACTTTCAAGTGACTTCAAGGGGCAAATTTAAAATGTACTTGTATGTATATGTGTGTGTGTGGATGTGGATGTCCATCCCAGTATGCTTGGTTAACTCATTCACTGCCATTGACGGCTATAAACGTCAAAAATTCATTTGAACTATTTCTATTAGTTTAACTTTTTTTTTCCCCACTTTTGTCAACAAGAGTATAAAAACTTTTTTTTTATTATACATTTAGAACAGATGTAAAAGTTGTGATTAATTGTGAGTTAACTAGTGAAGTCATGCGATTAAAAAAAATTAATCGCCCGACGAGCTGATTATTAAAAATTAGGGGCGTCATGCGATTAAAATTTTTAATCGTAATTAATCGCATGACTTCAATAGTTAACTCACGATTAATCACACATTTTATATCTGTTCTAAATGTACAATAAAAAAAATCTAGGTTTTCATACTCTTGTTAACAAAAGTTGAAATAAAATGTTAAACTAATAGAAATAGTTCAAATTATTTTTTTTATGTTTATAACCGTCATTGGCAGTGAATGGGTTAATAGGTGATAGATATAAAACAGCAGCACTGTCATTTATTTAAAAACAATATATCATTCATGTAAAAGAAAAAAAAGGTTTTGTGACCATAACATTGTTCTAATAAATACAAAACAGCTGTCTTGAAACTGTTTTGATTTTTATTAATTATACTGTTCATTCTATTGTAATATAAATGAAAGAAGTACAGTAAAAATTAAAAAAAATCCTGCAGTCATCATGTTTAGCTGATGCAGTTAGTAGATCACACCAGTGAGAGTTTTTGGGATCAGCATAAATTTTTCACAGCGCACCACCTTACATTTGAATATGCAGAATAATCTTTTATAAATAAGTCACATGGCTGCTGCATGCTTTCTGGCATGTTTGTCTTTAGCTGAGTCAGCCAAGTTTCTCTGGAGAATGGGAGTAAAGAAAGTCATAAATGTTTTTTTTTTGTTTTGTTTTTAAAGAAGGATAACTCAACCTTTGGCTCACATTACAACAATTTATCAACTAAATCGGAATTGTTGCGTAACCATCACGCTGCAAAAAGGGGGAATAATACCTGAATATTTTTCTTGCCGTCACTGGTTTTTAAATCCTGCTGCTGTGGCTAACACGCACACGCACTCACACGTATCAACCTAAATACCTCTGGCAGTCCTGTACGCAATCGACAGACACATTTGGACAGTCAGTACACAAGCTCATTGTGAAAACTGCTGGCAGTGAAGTACGCAAGTTTTAGTGATGGCTGATTGATTTCTATTTCCATTATTTCCTATGGGGAGAAAAAAAAAAAAACATGGAGCGTCACGGAACAGATTGCGTTCGACTTCCACTGCATTATTATGCGTGTGCGTGACCGTGTGTGCAAACAAACAGCTTCGGGCCGAGGATTAAAGCGTGATTCATTTCCGATTAAGCCATTGTCATCGCCCAGCGTCCTTTCAAAGTCTTCTAAATCTCAACAGCGCCCGCCAATCGCAGGTGCTCCCTCTCTCTAACGCCATCTCTACTCTCATTTCTCGCCACCTGACCGCCTTTTTTCTGCCTTTGCAGCGTCAACACGAAGCGGTAGGGAGGACACGGGAATAAAAATAGAACAGGTCTCCTTACGCATGGTCGGCTAGTGAGGGAGGGCAAGATGGATGGATGATGGAGAAGAGAGGTGCATGTGCAAACTTGCGGCAGATAAGGAGGGCAGAAGATAAATATTCATGTGGAAGATGTGCTCAAGAAGACAGTTAACAGTTTCACATAACCGAAATGCATTTTAGGTAAAAATGTGCGATAATTATCGGCAATTATCGACCAATTTGACGTCATACAGATAAACCGGATAATAAAGAAATCCGCCGATAATAATAGACATGCCACGTTGGTCCATCTGTTGTGGTTGTGCCCAACTCCTCAACCCCTCCCCTCTCCTATGGTAGTGTCGCATATTTGTGATGTCATAAGGTGCGCGACCTTGTGTCTACAGAAGATGCATGATGGCGACATGGCAGTCGCCAGTGTGGGCTTTCTTTACTGCGTCTCCCCAAAATGCGACCCTTGCAGTTTTTTTGTTGCATTTTTAAAACTTTTGTTTTGGCAAACTCAAAATGAGTTACTAGTTGTCTTTGAAGAAGAGATATCGATAAAATTCAGCTTTATGGTGCTTTACACAATGTTTCAATGTATTTGTACATGTTAGACTTATAGTAGGACTCCAAAGTATATTTGTCTTCAAGTTCATTTGTAAACAATTATCGGCTTACTTATCGGCTGTCGAAATTATCGGCTTACTTATCGGTTGTCGAAATTATTGTTTTATCGTTATCGGTTAAAAATAGCATTATCGTGCATCCCAAATTTTAGGTCCTCTTCCCATGTATTTTTAACAAACAGAAGAAATAAATGAATCTGTATTATAATAAACAATAACAGATTTATTAAACATACCGTATTTTTCGGACTATGAGTCACTCTGGAGTATAGGTCGCATTTTTTGGGCAACATTTATTTCACACAAATAATGACCTTCTTCAGCATGCTAAAGAGGGTGGCAGTAATGACCTGAAAATATTTGCAAACCGCCAAAAGAAAGTAAAAAAAATGGAAGAAGAAGCAGTAGTTGACTACAGGAGTCATTTCAACTAATGTGTGACGTATCGCTAGTTTAGCATTTAGCATTAGCAAGGATTTACCATTTACCGCACTAAAAAGGCACAATGGCCGACCAGAATTCTACCTTTGGCCACAATTTGATACGGGATTCTACTTAATGGTAACTAAAAATAAACTTTTCCATAGTTAGAAGTGGACGTTGTGAATCCAACTGGAATTAGGTCGCAGCAACTGACCAGCCAAACTATGAAAAAAAGTGTGATTTACTTACTTTTAGGTCAAAATTTCTAGTGCGTGTCGGCATCAATGTGCATCTTGTTTTTGCAAGACGTCGTTCACTGCCATTTTACGGCTCTACTACTTTTGAAACAGCCCGGACCTCTTCCTACCCCCTCGCAACTTTGTACCTCAACTTTCTCCCACTCTCAGGGTGCCTCTCACTTTTTTTTTCTTTCTTTCTTTTTTTTTTTTTTAAAGATAAATCTCAGCTCAACTCATCTCCCTGTGCTCACAATCCCTCTCTTCCGGGCTCTCTTTTCAGTCCCCGTCCAATGGGTCCCTCGCATTATCTAGCCCCTCTTTCCGGGTTCACTCGTCTTCCCACAGTCTGTATAAACAATGGCGGTGACACGATTACGGCCTCTCTGCATATATACGCACACATGCGCACTGCGAATGTTTTATGGCAGCAGGTTATGAGCCGAGATGGACTGATAAGACAGCGGGATGTGCATACAGCGCAAAAGTTTGTCCGTGGATGGTTACGGCGTCTGTTTTTTGAGTTTCGAACGAGCTGGTGATTTCACAGCCAATTAGAGCTCTTAATGGAGGCTAAAATCTCATGAGACCCCCGCACGTTTGTTTGTTTATTTTTCTAACATTTTGAAAGTTATTTTTTTGTATTTAACATAACCTAACCTATAAAACGACAAAAATAAAACTGAGGAAGGGTATTTTGTGGCAAAATAACGATTATTTACGGATACACAGGCAGGTACTAACGTACACTTATTGTGACCATTTTTGGGCTTTTTGTTGCCATTTCAAAATAAAATACTGCCCACGGGTTAAACAACAAAGCGTTCTTCGAAAAGAGCTGTCGTCTTAACGCATGTCCGACTCCTTACCTACTGTTGCTTTTCTTTCCCCTTTCAAGCTCCTGTCCTCTTTTTATCCTCTTGTTTTCACCCCACTTCTTTTTCCCCAAAAAGCTCTTCTTATACCTGCCCACAGTAATTCTCCTTCACTTTGTGGTCGCCCGCCTACAAAGCTGTCAGTGCCATTTTCCTCTCCCTCATCCCGTCGGCTCTCCCGTGGAGCTGAGCGCCTGCCTCCCGCGGGACTTTCACCCGCGGAAACGAGGGCAGAAAATGACAAGAGAGAGGGAGAGAGAGGAGGGGAGTCGGAGAGAGGCGAAAAGGGGCATGGAGAGAGAGAGAGAGAGAGAGCATGTCTACTAATGGACTGTCACTTCAGCTCCAATGGACCCATTCCAGCCTGCAATTCAGCTAAGGCGGTGTTTCCCAACTTTGACGGAGCCAAGGCCCTTTTTTTTTTTTACACCGGAACAATCTCACGGAACAACACTCTAAACAAATATGCCTCAAAAAGGATACAACATACGAGCATACTGAAATACTGATGATCTCGTCTCAATTTATTAACAATGTATTCAATGGGCCATTTTTCAAAGCAGAGTTCCTCTTATTGCTGGCTGATTATCTTTCAAGACCCACAGAATGTTCTGTTTTGTAACAATGTAACCTATCAAAATAAAAGCGCGGCCTATTATTCCATACAGGGGGGGCTTGTTTCTAGCCTTTTCCGTTCTTTAGCCATCAGCAGTAGAAGATGCGGTTGGCTTTGCAAAAAAAACACTGCCTTTTGACCAAAATGCAGAAAAAAAAAAGATTTTTTAGTAGGGGAAAAAAAAAGTCCAGCAGAATACCGATGGCGCAAACAATAAAGGTTTGAGTCAATTTTAGGTAGGGCCCAATCAATGTATTTATTTATTTTTTAAAGCCAATGCTGATATCTAATATTTGGCAGAGTAAAATTTCTATTAATGATTAACTGGCTGATTAATTAAACAAAAAAAATGAATAAACTAACTTATTTTTAGCCAGTTAACACAATATATATTATGAGTAACACGCCAAACATTTGACAGTTTAACAATATTTTGTCCTTTAGCATTTGTTTAGCTTCACAACAGTGGGAGGGGAATCAACATTCTCTGTCATATTTTTGTATTAAAAAAAAATAATAATTAAAGCACACCCAAATATCACCAACTTCTTGTTCAGAATGTACATATAAACATTCATACATTTTCACCTGGATATATATATTTATTGAGGCCCTCAAAAAGGTAATTAATTTTGTCTGAACAATAAAATAACACGGCGATTCCAAGTGTGATGAACGAATAAGCCATTTTTAACCGCCGCCAAACAACTTAAGCGAGCCCTACAGACCCGCCCACTCACACACTTACAACTTTACGGCTGTCTGTCTGGATTTAAGGGGTCGTCGGCATGGCGATGACTTCCTGATCCTGCTATAATTCGTGTGTTTTTTTTTCTTTTTTCAATTATCTGGCTACGCATGTGTGACAATAACAAAGTCTAATGAAGACATGTATAGAAAAACCCGCCCGCCCCTTTTTCGTCCGTGCACGGGGCAGTGTCAGGACAGAGGAGGTGGGGGGGGGGTGTATCCACGGCAACAGCATTCATGGAAACCAAACATAAATCCCCATGGAGACAAGAGATTACTGCAGCAAAAATAAAGATTATTGAGCAGGCGTACAAGTGACAAAAGAGATTACGGTCATGCCTGAACCTCCGTTTCAGACCCGGAGCAGATTTACAGCCGGCTGATGTTACATGCCGGAACCTACGAGAAGTGCTCTTTTCCTCATTTTTTCTTATGATCCCTAAACTGAGTTCTGTCAGCACTCAAATACTCAAACTGCAGGAAACGCAACTTGGCAGTAACATACTCAACACCAAACTCATCAAATCCAATTTGTCCCAATGCGCTTCATTTAAATTGAATAAAATTTGCACCGTATTAAAAGTTTATTGAACTTTATCAACTCACACACAGGCTGGCGGTGTGAAAACATGGCTGCTTCTGTCACACTGCACACTGATCCTCAAACTGAGGATTACACAAGGGATAATCTGTGTGTGTGTGTTTCTATCTGTCGGCGTGTCCGTCCGTCCATTACGGCCTCCATCTTACTGTCTGCCGCATGAGCTGGTCTTTTTGTTCTTCAAAAACAACCATTGCGAACAGTAGTTCAAAAATCCCTGTGAATTCGCAATCGGCGAATCGTCAGCGTCTACTTTGATTCTCGGGACATGGAACGATTGCGACTGGACTGTCCCCGGTTGCCTTGGAAGACGTTTTGCCTCTCATCTCAGCAGGCTTTCATCAGTTCATGCAACTGCACCAACCTGATGCTGAATTCAATTCCCTAAAACCAAAAAAAGGCCGGACATACAGTGGTAGTAACTACTGAACCGTCTAAAACTATAAATCTGTAAAACGCCAAAAAATCAATGACAAATGGTTCAACCATTTCAGAACAGGAACTCACTGAAAAACGTGCAAGTGTTGAAACTATGTCCTATGCTAGCCTCAACTCATGTTTCGCCAAAATCTCTCTTTCGCCGCGTGAGTGAGAATAATGGCCGGGCTCATATGTGCTATTGTTGCCCGCTAAACTCTCCCATTCAGCGATTAGTGAGGTGAGGCGCGAGCGAGCACCGGCTGTGAGAACGTGCGAGCGAGCCGGGTTGGGGCGGAACCCGGGGGTGGGGGAGATGGAGCGACTTCACCGTGCGTGCCAGAGGGACCGCAGAACAAATATTAGCCGGCAGGCAAAGCTCGTGATGAAACTGCAAACAGCTGACGACACCTTTGGGAGTCTTGAGTCGGGAGCGGGTGGGTGTGGTGTCGCCATGGAGACCAACATCCCATAGAAGGTGGTGGCAACAGGTGCCAAACAACTGACTAGGCTGGAGAACAGAGAAGGGGGATAAGATACACCATTTCAAGCTGAAATTGAAAGCTTGGAAAGGACATGGTGTCTCTACTAAAACTCCAACACTAAATACCAAGTGAGAGGCCGTGAATTTACTGCTCATCCCACAAATGCGTCTTCCTTACAGACGTGTAACCATTTAAAAGGGAATTAAACAAACAATCAATAAACTAGACCTGGGCCAGGTAATGGGTTTGAGCTAAAGTCACAGTTAAAACTACTAAATCTTTGCATTGTCAATATGAGCTGGGGGGGGGGGGGGTGGGGTCAGTGAATGAGCTAGATGACTACTTTTTGAAAAAGTCGACTCATTTGAGACTTTTTCGAGTCCCGCAGCTTGTTGGAGGAAGAATAAGCAAAACGAAAGGTCTTCAACAAATCCACGTTAATAAAATACCTTTTGAAGTGAACACAACATAAAGAGCTTGCGTGTCAGATAAGGTCAAGTAAATTTAGACTCGCTACCGGAGGCAGCTAACTAGCAAACGAGCTAACTAGCATCGCTAGTGGTTGCTAAACGGCAACTCATTTTACAGTCGTACTACAACTAACAATATGATATTTACGAAAGGGCCTTCGACAAATTAGAGTTAACGTGAATGAAATACCTCTTGAAGTGAACATTTGCACAACATAAAGAGTTTGCGTGTCTTTGATAGGTCAAGTGAATATAGATTAGCTACCGTGCGCGGCAGCTAACCAGCTAACGAGCAAACTAGCATGGCTAGTGGTTAAAAGTAGATAAACAGCAACTCATTTTACAGTTGTACTGCATTTTAATTTAGTTTAGAAAAAAATTCAATTGTTCATTTTCTTTTTTTACCAAAAATTCAAAAAAGATGTTTACTCAAACATTTAAAAAAATATATACATTTTAGAGCTAATTGCAGTACCGTGATATAGTGAAACTGCAGTATTTTTGCGCATGTGTTTTTTAGTGCTAAGATGAACATGTGACTATAAAGTAGGGCTGTCACAAACTTTTTTTTTTTTTAATTGATTATCCTATTGATTAATTAGGTCAAATGCACAACTACAAATGTCCATTCAGAAACACGGAAGTGGCCAATCATTGGTTGCGGGTGCGACAAATATGTTTGAAAATTTATTTTAAAAGTTTCGCGGCAACAATTTTTGCTGTCGGCACGAGCAAATTGGTAGACTTTTTTCCTCAGCCCTCCAACAAAGCAGCAGACGAATGCGCTTACCCATCAATGTAGTCAGTGTGCGTTTAAATCAGCGCACAATATTACCACTTGTCTAGCGTCGCTCCCCATCGAGTGGCCTTTAAAAAACCACGACGAGGGCTGCATCTCGACATGACCTCTGTTCACTCCCTCTCTTGAGAGAATGTGACCCCGATGCTGATTAATCTGTTTTTAACCATGTTTGGACCTCTGCCAACGCCACAGGCCCACTCTCTC
Source organism: Vanacampus margaritifer (assembly GCF_051991255.1). Lineage (NCBI taxonomy): Eukaryota > Metazoa > Chordata > Actinopteri > Syngnathiformes > Syngnathidae > Vanacampus > Vanacampus margaritifer. The sequence goes on from NC_135450.1 coordinate 15,686,416, forward strand.
TTTTTTTTTCTTCCTAGTATTCCGTCGTTGCTCTCAGTCACACACTCGCTAGAGGAAGTCAGTTTGCTCTCTTCTGAAGTGGTTTGTTGTTGGACTTACTTAATAGAGCTATTCAACAAGCAAACAATTACACCCTACTAATCCTCATGGTTCAAAAAGAATCAAACACTTAAAAAGGCCACAGTCAACACCACATAACTGTTTTATACACTCTGCTTTTGCCGTCAAGCTGAATGACCCTTGCACTTTTGCCCGATTCCTTCCCACGTGTTCTTTATATCTTCATCACTTTCCTCCACTGTCTCCATGGCGGTAGAAACGGGATGAACATTGCATTAGAGCGCTCTTTCATCCGCGCCTCTCTGAACTTCCCCTGTACGACTTTGATTCCCGCCATGCCCGCCGGTGCGTAACGCTTTGCAGGGCCACCGAGCGGTCACGGCCCACCGCTAAACTGCACAGTATGTCCACTTCACCGGTGATAAACATGTTTACTTGCCATTCCGGAGTACAAAAGCAACGAGGCAGAAAGACTTCACTTTTAAAGTTTTGCTTGTGCGAGATATTAATGATTTTGTGATGACCATGGAACCAGAAACTGAATAACTTGCTTTGTTAAAAAAGTAGCACTAAGGAACTTTTCAACCTTAATAAAATATTTTCATAACTCTTCTGATGAAACATCGACTTAGAACTAGTTGAATTTTTACTGGCACTAAACAACTTTGAGGAGGATGGTCACACAAAAAACTACAAATGTGCTGGCTGCTTCATGGCATACAACCCCCCCCCCACCCCCCCCCCCCCACCCCCGTTCACCCATTCGTTATCAAAGACGGAAGTCAATTTGAACGTCGTGAGCTAAAAAATGACGCAATGCGCTTGTCCTCATGAGAAACGTGGTCTTCCTTCAGGCATAATGTTACCGACTTTGTCCATATGGCGGCGCCATAATAAACGTAAACTGAAAGTTACTTTAAGCGGTATTTTCTCCAATGTCATTGTCTCCTTTGACCCCACGATGGGTGTCCTAGAAAAGAAACAAGCACAAGGATCCCGGAAACTACAACAACATTCAGTGTAATAATGAGTTGCATTGTGTCTTTTTTACAGATTTTTGGCCGATCTGTCAAAATATTTATTTACCTGAAACACTTTTGTGGCAAAATAAAAGGCCCGAAAATTACAGGAAGTCATCCATGTTGCTGGGCTGCAGCCATTTTTTTTTGTGTATTCCAGGCATTCTATTTTGATCACATCCAACTACAGAATCAATCAAAAATGAGCTCAAATCGGAAGCAGACATCCAATACGTTCAATGTGCGTGTCTTTAAATGTCATCATTTCAAGAATCTACAACAGGGTCCAATCATCCCTGCTTGCAGATGTACGTCCGGAATTGCTTAAACGACAGCTCATGAAAGTCACTCAAAGCTTTGTGTTACAGTGGGAGCTGCCAGTGCGAGTCGATGTATTCCCGTTGAACCCACAGACAGGGTCAGGGCAACACACACACATGCATAACACACACACAAGGGATGTTCTCATAGCCTTTTCCGAATGATTAAGCAATATCTGTCACTCTCTCCTTCAGCCTCGTTTTCACTTCCTGCCTCCCCGACGTCCCTTTGCACTTCCTCGCCTTCGCTATTTTCGTCTTCCTGGTGTCTTCTATAAAGCCGACCTCCTCCTCCTGGCGGTAGTCCCAGAACGATAGCCAAATAAAGAACTTAATGTACACCAGGTTACCGCTACCACCTATAGCTCATCACTACAGTACTGTTTTTAGATGGAATATCGGAGGGAAAAAGAGCATCAAACGTGTGTCAAGCTGAAGCTCTTCTTAATGAGCGGAGGAATCTCTCCACAGAGCGACCAATTAAGGCCTCTCATTAGCGAGCGGGACAGAGCCGCCACTGTTCCGTGAACATGGCGTGGACAGTTATAGGTGAACTATAAACACAGACGCACACTGAGGATGAGGCTGCGAGGCAAGATGCATTCACTGTTGCTTCACTGTCATTTTGATCTCTTTTTTTTCTACACATAAAAACAAATAATAACAACAGCTGAAACTGTACATGACATCCAGGTGGCAGAAAAAGGATTGTCTTACCGCTTGCTTAAACTGATGTGACACTGAAATGACAAATTTGTGACCAAAACTAGCTGTTGCCCTTCTAACAGCCACACATTTCACTTTTGCGTCACATCTCCTCCTTCGCCGTTCAAACCAGCAGGAAAGGACACCAGGCTACTTCCTGTTTGGTTACTTAGCAACCAAAGCTGTGTCACCATCATGCCTACCTTGCAGGTAGCGCTTCGTAAATCAAGTGCAGTGTTTATTGAGTGCCTTTAGTGTTAGGCGTTAGACATAAAAAGTGGATTGTTATGAGTTATTGAATAAATATAAGTAAAGCAATAGTGTGGTAGCCTTGAAGCTGATAAAAATGCTTCTTTATTAAATGTTATGCCAGTACTTGTCTTAATACGCTACGTCTTGTGAGGACTACATTTCCCAGACTCACTTGCGAAAAACACGTTCAACACGACGAATAACCGTTAAACAGCATTGGGCCAACACTACGGCTTCTCCATAAACAGGAAAGACTCGACACACAACTTACAAAGTAACAAAAAATGAGTTTTAAAACACAAAAAGCACCAATAACGACAAACCATTTACGGTTTTCCGCGAGAGCGGGACGGATGAATTGTCCGCTCTCGGGTCACGGAGGCGGATGTTTGACGACGTTAGCGAGGGACCAACAACCAGCGGTAACGAAACCGACATATGCAAGCGTAACGTTACAGGGAAATTTTGACTTTTTAAAGCGAACGTCCCAGCGACATGGCCACGAAATGTTACCGTCGATGCGTGTAAGCGTACGCACTCCAGCGTGGGAGTACGTAAGATTAGGGGACCATGATAGAAAGAAAAAAGCCCCCACCCCTCAAAAAATGGCTCTAAATCATAAATAGTTCTAAATCATTCGGTACAGTTGCTAAAGCATGTAGCGTACCTGCAGATGTAGCATAAACACCCGAGAAATTTCATTGAGTCTAGGGTGACTCATCACGTGATTTAACTGGGAGCCCAAAACCATACAATACCTGCTTTTTTTTTATATTCCAAATGAAATGTATGTAGACCTTCCAAAGTAGTGCGGTCCTTTCGGCGTGTTTCCCGCTCAAGAATTAATTCCTGTATTGCTAGCCTCCTGCAAACAAAAATCTCCAGTGGACGAGTAGTCCTCACTGAAAATCTGGCTCACGCACAGAGGCAAGGCGTGTCAATCATCCTCAAGTCCCGCCCCATACAGTAAAAAAAAAAAAAAAGTGACCAGTTCCGCCTTGCCATTGGTCGAAGGGGATTACAGTTTGGGTTCTGTGACGTGATTGGTCAACTAGCTTGGAGGGAGCGTTCAACGCGGATGTGGGGTTGCTAGTGTGGCGTTCTAGCATCCTCTAACGGAGTTGATTAGTCACTGCAACGCGTTGACAGGTATTGCACAATACGTATAGTGGACTGATCCTCGTTTTACGACGCACGGCCGTTCGTACAATGACGACGAAGACGAATTTTAAAATCAAAAGGCCTCTTTGTTTATCACAAACCTACAAGGAGTAAATAATTGCAGTAAATACGATGTTTTCTATCACTTATTTAGCAATCTTAAAACTTTTTAGTGGATGATAATTATTTTTTGTGAATTTAGAACATTATATGATTATTGAATATAATATTATACTGTACAAGGGAATGCAAAAAAAAATACAGCAAACTGGAGCCCCCTCTTTGCCCATCTTTAAAACCCATGTTAAAACACATTACTGTAGTATCATTTGGTTTTTAACTCAGCATGAGTCTCCGTTGTTTTACTGTTTTATTGTGTTTACTGTCTGTTATTTATTATTTCAAAGTGCTATAAATATGAGTAGTGAGCAGTGGCGTATAAGGTGGGAGGGCGACAGGGCAGCATCTACCTGAGGGGGGCAACCACACCACCCTGGCGTCAACGAAAAATTTTCAATGGCCAGCAAAAGACAACACAGAGGTATGTCAAAAAAATATTTCATCTACAACCTAAATCTAAAACATCACCCAGTGTATTTCTATTTTCTTGTGTGTGCCTGCTTTCTCTCTTTCTCTCTCTCTCTCTCTCTCTCTCTCTCACATGTACCTCACATGCACCCACATCCAGATTACAGGAGCTCACGTAATTGGCTTATAGTGGAAGGCAAGTTTATATCCACGAAAGATGAGAAACAAAACAATTACAAAGACCATCTAGATATAACCAATATAAGAAAAATATATATTTGATAAGCCACAGTAGAGAATTGCAGTCATTTTCCATATTAGGCATAAAACAAAGGTTGTATTTTTGTGGTTGACTCACCATTTGTCGAGCAGCATGGATCCAAAAAGTAAGGGATAGAAAAGGACAATCAGACATCAGCAGGTTCTAATGTAAAAAAAAAAAAAATGTGATAGGGTGCAATGTTTGGGTTGACATATAGCGTTAATATAGTCATGTTTTGGATCTAGTGAAAGTTTCTTCGGCGTTGGGTTAGCGGTGGGGGGGTTAGGGTTAGGGCTAAGGTAGATTTAGGGGGTTCTGGTTAAGCACGAAAAGTGAAGTTTGTTTAGCAACCGTCTACTTGCAGCATATTTGAGTTCTCAAATAGGCACGCTGAAGTGAGCCCTAAAATATATAGAATCAGTTAATCTCACCCCCCTGGGCTTTTTACTACTTCTCTACGAAACATACCTGCTTGTCAGAAGTCCCACATAGCAAAAATAGTTCCCACATAGAGATTAAGACACTGCACCTAATAAGCCTGGCTTGATCTGAAGGCAGTCCAACCCGGCTCTCCTCCTTCTCGACCGCCCCTAAGACAACACCCACAGCAGTTTTTAAGACATACAGTAAAACGGACAGATTTGTGCTGCAATTGATACCCAAACGATGCCCCCTGAGCCAGGGAAGCTCCCTCCAGTCATGCAGGCACCAGATCAAGACGGCGCATTTTCTCTTGAGGGAGGATTAGCGTTGAGTTCCGCTGCCCGGGGAATTACCCTGACTCTGCCATCTGGACAACCAGACTTCGGCCCCGTGCTCGTCCCAGTTCAGCCATCTCTGGAGGAACGGGTCGCTCGGCCCTCCTCTGAGGAATTTTGTTCTTTTGGAAGGGTTTGAAAGGCCGTAAATGTGACAGGAAGCAGAATGGATTGGCTCAAGATGAACGATGCGCTGATGCTACTGAGACATGCTGGTGCCTTGAGCATGAAAGAGGCTGTGCAGAAGAGAATTTATTCAACTCACTTCACATTAAGCAGCAGTTTGGCTCTAAAAATAACCCAACTTTTGGTAAAAAAAAAAAAAAGGGGCCAATCCTCTACTTGGGTCTATTTGACCCAACTTTGAGTAAAAAAATTGGTCTTTTTGTGTAAAACAACTCATAAATATTGGTCATAGCATTTACTTGGGTCAAAAAATTGGGTAATTTTGTATAAAACAACCCAGAAAGTTGGGTCACATTGATTGACAACGATTGACATTGTTGGGTCGGTCCATTTTTGATCCATAATTGGGTTACTTTTGACCCAACTGTTTTTAGAGTGTACAATATCTATTCAAAACTACCAAACAACTTTGACGTAGGTACGCCCCTGTTAGTTTAATATTAACACATGATGGAAAACGCCATTGATGGCCTAACGATTGGCATTGATAGTCGTGGTGTTATAAACTATGGAGCAACACGTATGACAGATTCTATTGTATAACAATCCTCATGAGGATATATTCTTTATCCTCTGCAAGAAGAATGGGCATACAAAGTCAACTAAGTCATTGGGAATCATGACAAGGACCCAAACGTTTAAAAAAAAAAATAGGGTCAATATGTGGCAGAATAACTGATTAATTCATTTAAACCCAAAAACGTGTAAATATTTTTTTTAATAATATGTCCTGCATTCCCCAAAAAATATTTATACATTTTTAAAAAAAAATATGCCAGAACATCAAGAAAGCTTTGATACAGCTTCTGACACGAAGAGGTTGCTTAAAGCAATAGTAGTTATTACAAAAAACGTCCAGCAGGTGACAGCAGAGTATAAGAGATCAGCCAGGGCCATGTTGCAACAAGCTCTTTATGCCAGTGTTTTTTGCTCTCTTTTTTTTCAACTCTCGTGATGGTTTACAGATGCCAAAATCCAAAATTGTAGTTTTACCTGCCGACAGGTGCACCAGCGATGACTGTGTACTGAGTACCTTCCTCTGTATTTTGCAGTGTATGTTTGTGCACGTGTGTGTGTGTGTGGAACGAGACGCTGTACAAACACAATAACACTGCTGTTCAAGTTGAGCGCCGTCTCACGCCCTTTTGTGTGTACAAGTAACTCTACACGTGAGTATCAGGTGACACGTAAGCAAGGCTGAAGAAGGCCAGAAATGCAAAGAAAAGAAAAACGCACATGGGATAAGCATTTTTCTAAAGACCGACCAATAATACAGTAGCTAAAGTAAAGATCTCATTTTATATCATTATTTATTTGTATTTGAAATTTGCAGGGTTGTTAGCAACGCTCTTCTCTGTGGTGTGTCAAATTCAGAAAATATCTATTTTTACTTTACAGGGACTTTAATGAAGAACGTAGGCAGGGATTGGATCTCACTGAAAAGTATTTATTTAACGTGTTTAATTCATCTCTATAATATGAGTTTCACATTTTTTTACCCCACGGACCATTCTAGGAATATGGTTTTCTATACCATACCGCATTAAAAAAACAACAACATCAATACAGTATAAGGTCCTATATTTAGAAATGTACTGACTGGCCACCAGATGGCAGCATTTACTATTTGCAGATTGAGCTCCTCCAGTCAAAGTGTAACTTCTGAACTATATTGTAAAATGACTTCCACTATGTTAATAAATATCCTACATACAAGCCTATGGTTTCTATTTTTTTTTCTTACTTAACGCTTGAAAGAATTTTGGTATATTACCCGGATTGCCCATTAAACATTTGAGGGACTTAAAAGTCATTTTGTGACTTGCATGTTTGTAATATTTCAGCAGTTGTCACATAATTTGAGTCCAAAAGTCTCCATTTGGACATCTTTGTATGTGCAAAAAAAAAAAAAAAAAAAGTTGAAAAAGGAAGGATTTGCTTTTGACAAAATGTTGAGAGTGCAGTTGGAGGTGACGACACGAAAACTGTTACGTGATTGAGTATTTTAGCAGTTCCCCTTTTTTTTCCTGGCTATTTTTTTCAGATCGGGTTTCATTTCGGAAACAGACACTTCCTACATTTTGAACGTAAAAGTAAAAGTAAAAGTAAAGCTAAAATACACACACACACACACAAAATGGTTGTCAACAATATAGCCTACTGTAATTCCGAAGTCTGCATAAGCAGCAGACATATTGATTATTGTGTTTTCCTTCTATTACTTATCAACCAAAGGCAAAACAATTTCTTAGTAATGAATAATTTCTCGTGTGTTATATGTGGCAGTGTTCTACAACCACACAAATCTATGCTTTAATCTAAGATTCAATCTTTATGTTCATTGTTTTGGGTCAACTGGTTGCTGCCTCTCCGCACTTCCATGCAGCTGAGGCGGTCAGATGCATACCCAGCTTTTCAGGTCCCCCGACCAGGCCTCGGGGGATGGCGAGTGCATCCTTTCATCCAATTTCATTTTCACAAGGAAGTCGCAGCCTGCCTTGAGGGCAAAAAAAAGGTGCGGTGCGTCCTGGGCTTGACAGTCTGTCAATCACACGACTGTTCGCAATGAGGACACATGATTCACACGCACTTGCACGCCAACAGGCATGTCTTCAATGAGGCCAACGACGTTCATGTTTTTGTAAACATCAAAGATGGTTTAGAGTCGGCAATGAAGCTAATGTACACATTTTTGTAAACATCAGATGCAATTTAGAGGCTTTAAAGAACTGTACATGGTTGTTGTAAATACTGTCGTCAGTTTATAGAGTCCTCAGTGAACCTAACATAGGCCTACATATTTCTGTAAACATCACACGTGATTTTAGAATTGGAGATGAACCCAACATGGAAGTTGATGTAAACATCAAATTAAGGTTTTGAGTCTTTCATGAACATTTTTTTAAAGCATAAAATTATTGGGCATTCAATGAAATATATCATATTCCCTAATGATTTATGAAAATGATCAGAAACCATGCCATGACTTTTTTTTTTTTTATCCTTGTACAAAACCAAACACTCTTTCTACACTCTTTTATGTTTAAAAGAAACCGGTATGTTAGGTTTTCCAAATTTGGTCTCGAAGACGATTTTCTTCTCGTAAATAGTTCCGAGTCTTCAGTGACGACTGTTACTCGTTGTGAATCTTCAAAAATAAATAAATAAATAAATCAGTGACCTTCGGTGTATGGTATATAGTTATGCCTATTAGTGAATTTTTGTTATTCGCATTTGGGCCAGGTCCCAAATGTGTTTAAATTAAATGTTGTCAAATGTCAAGACGGATCAAACTTGAATGCGAATTCCAGATGGAAATATCAGGATTCAAATCCAGAACCGACACTGCTAACCACTAACTCCCTCCCTGTTACCCAGGTGATGTAAGTTTTTGTTTTTGATAATGGTTCCTTCTGCAATTAAAGTTAACTCGCATAACGATCATTTTTTTCCAACTTCACTGATTGTGTTAGTGGGCGTTGCCACGATGTCGGCCACCGTCGCTTCATCAAACCCGTTCCGATTAATGAAGCGTACGTGCGCGCGCAAGAGCGCGAACTTGCGACCGTGCGCGCGCACGTGCCCCCTGTTGTTTGTGTGCGCGCGCGCGCGCGCGTGTCTCCCGGCACTTCCGGCTTCGCGGGGCGGATGGAGGTCCTCCACACAGCGTTGCGGCTGACTTTCGCGGATGGAGTTGGCGAGCTGTTCACATGGCGCCGGACACCTCCCCGGGACCGGGCGTCATCTCGGCCGGCTTGTAGCGATACCAGCGCGGGGGCAGCCATCGAGGAAAGGACGCGCTTGTTGTAGTTTGCGTGGCAGTTTTTGTCGCGGTGTGACCAAGTTAAGACGCCCCCTCTTACAACGTAGTAGTCGCTGTGTTGTCATCGACAAGAACTACTTGTTCCTTATTGAGTCGAATTAACTCCATAAATTCGTACTGGAGGAGTCTTTGAGTGACAGCTCGTAAGGTAAGACATTTTAATGCAGTAATAAGGAAAATGTTTTCCTCAATATGTAACAACAGAATGCATTAGTAATTGTTTTTTTTTTTTTAATCCATGTCATTTACATACATATTATTGTGCTTCACAAGTAAAATGTCTAAACAGGCTGTATGCAGAAAACATTCTAATGTGTTTAATTGTATTTAATGTTTTAAACGTAAATTTCATTTGTTGTGATTCTGATTTGAACACTCATTTTGTCTCCAAATGACGTCTTTCTATCACTGACAATTATTAATATGAACGTGACAAAGTTATCTTCCAATGCCAAGTACAAATGTGATCTAAAGTCCTTAGTCATTAACACGAGTTTCCAACAAAGTGCAATTACAAATACTTTTGAATCTCTCTTTTGTCTGGAAATAATAACATCTTTTCTACCTTCCAAAGTTCATTTAGTTTTAAAGTACTGTACTATTTACACAAGTTTCCCACAAAACAGAGTCATTTATATACTTTCCCTCTCACTAGTCTCTGAAGATGGCAACTGCAAATATAGGCAGCTAATATTTGGTTTTCATATGATTAAAACTTAAGTCAACTGAAAGTCTTGAAATTTTTTTGAAATTTCAGTCAATATTTGGATAATGCAATACTGGTGTGCCCTAATGGCGTCTGGGAGGTAATCACAGGAGGGCCTCCCCCAAGGCAGAATATTTATTTCGTCATAAATGGCAAAATACTGTGTTTGCGTCCATCCAGTTCATTGCTTGTAAACGTTAGAGGAGTGTTTGACATTGATGGCAAACAAAAAAACAAACAAGCAGGACTGTAAGATTCCAAAAGTCTGTCAGGCAAGAATGTCTTATAAGCACTCAGCATTCCACTTCTTTCTCTCTCGCTGTCTCCGTCCTCCCTAATCAACACTGCGATTTCATGAATTTGATCATTCTGTGATAAATCATTGGAATACTTCCTTGAAACTGAGACAACCCCCCTCCCACTTTCGACGCCTCAAGGAGGAAAGCCGGGTGTTTATTCCCCCCCCCTCGAAGCGGAAGAACGCCCCGAGGCGCTTTTTGGCTGCACATGACGAGAATACCAGCGGGATTTAAATGAGGCTTCTTTTGAAAGGCTTCTTCACATGCATACTGCTGATGGCTCCAAGTGATTTAGTTAGTATGGAAAAAAAATGTCTTTCTGACGCATTTGGACCACAAGACTGATCAATTCAACCGCTAGCAAAATTCCTCAACACGTTTCAGAGACTATGATGTCTTATTTTACAACATAACTAACAGTGGTTAGTAAGACGACTAAGGCTCACTACACTTGGGGCGACACGGTGGCTGGACTGAATACACATATTACATTTTACAGTAACAAATTAAGCGAAGCGTAGAGAGTCTCTGTTGAGAGATAAAAGATGTTTGTCAGAATTAAATCTCATAGTAATTGATTATTAAGAATTCCAACTGTAGATTACGGCTGTATTTACACCGCATGGTTCAAGTACCACAATTATAATGTTTTGCTCTCAAGCGGCAACATGAGGTTATGCGTTACGAGCGCTTAGATGTAAACAAGATAACCACTTATCACCTGCAAGGTCTAACGAACATTCAATGTGACGCTAGTTGACTTTCAAGTGATTTTATCTTCAGAATAATGTAAACTGTATCGGTAATATTTTACGTAATATTCCTTTTATTTTTATTTATTTATTTTTTTATTTTATTTTTTTTTTATTTTATTTTTTTTCTTAGAGCTCAGTATTGTTCATTCAATTTGACATCATCATTGCTCTCCTTTTTAAAAAAAAATAAATAAAAAAAAGAAGTTTTTTTTCTTTCTCTTTTTTTTTAAATTACGTAATATTCCTAATTGTCATATATGTGTCGATAGATGTTAAACATTTTGTAATGTACGCTAAACTAAACCAAAGTGCTACTTTGTATTCGCTTTGAACTTAGTCACCTGATATACAAAGTAAAGGAGAAGGGAACAGGAAGTCGACTGTTAACTTAACGATACTGCCACCTAGTGGCAGGTTGTTGGTACTGCTATAATGATTGTCTTGTATAGCATTAGTGTTTGCTCAGTAAATTTACACTTTCCTTTCTACCATTTCTGTTCCCCCTCTGTGTAGTTTTTAGAAACGTTCGAAAATTATTTCAACAAAGCCAGAAAAATGTGTTTGAATTTCCGAGTTTTACCAGTTTCGGTTTCAGAGATGCTGTTTTCTCTGAGTAAAAGCTTGTTCAATAGGTCCAGGTTTTTCCTCTCAAAAGATTTAAAATGTTGTTTGAAAAATGATTGCGAGCAATTTCTTTGCAACTCTGGAGTGTTTTGATCCAAAACAGCGTCCTAACAAATCTCCTCTTTTTTTCAAACATTATGAAACCTGTTTCCTCGCCTTCCTTCTCGCCGCCATCCCTCATCCTTGTCTCTCTTGTTATTTTTCCTTCCCCCTAGCCAGAACAATGGTATCTTTAAGTTTAGGGCTCAGGACTCCAGGAATAATCGCCGTCTGTGACGCACTTAGCAATGGACGGAAAGTCTCGGCGTCTCTGCTGTTTAGGGAAAATTTGAATTTGTTTCCACTTCCAGTTGATTGTCCGTCATTTCTCTGGACTTGTTTTTGTTGCCAGGCAGGATTTCTACCTGGACTGACTTTGAAAGCCGTTCTCCTCCCTGCATTTTAAGGGTAACTAGTCTGATGTCCACCCAGCCTTCAGGGCCTTTGGCCTGGCCGCGGGGATGGCAGCGTCTGCCCTAAACCGGAACATCCTCACAGTCATGAACGGGTGAGTGGAAATCCAAACGTTTACACGTTCCCTTACTTGATATAGTATGACAAAATGTGTCTTCTCCCAACAGCGGTAATCAGTTTCACATCCAGCAAGGTTCCACTGGTACCAGCTCCCGAAATAGCGGAACCAACACGACTGGCCGACCGGCGTTGCAAATTCCGGATCGGGCCACCTACTGCCACCTACTGGCTGGAGGTCCTTACACCCCAGCTAGCCCTCAGGTACCCCAGATAAAAATCGGAATAGCAGTGCAGGTGTACCTAATGAAATGTCTCCTGTGTCAACTTCCCAGACGAGCCCCACCAGGACGCCGAGTCAGGCTTTCGTCTTCCCGCTCACCCCGGGCCCCAGCCCTCGCGCCCGCTCGCCGTCGCCCCGTTGCCGGGAGCTCCTCGGGGTCAACGTGGGCCAGCGGGTCCGACGACTCAGCTCACCTGGCGCCGGCGAGGACGAGGAGGAGGTGTCGGGAGGCGGAGGTGGAGAGAAGCAAGAGGAGCGGAGACGCCAAGCGCAGCTGCTGCAGATCCATAAGGAGCTGCAGAACGTCGAGGTGAGACGAGCGTTACGCGCCATTTGCTGAATTTTGCTTTCAATCACAGGGGTGGCCAAGTTTGGTCCTCGAGAGCCACTAACTATCCAGCCTGTTTTCCATGTCTCTCTCCTTTAGCGTAGCTGAATCTATTGATCAGTTCATCAGCAAGCTTTGCAGAAGCCTGATAACGATCCTGATCATGAATCAGGTGTGTTAGTGGAGAGAAACATGTCGAATAGTGGCTCTCGAGGACTGAACTTGGCCACCCCTGGTGTAGACAAATTCAAAGCTCAAATTCAAAACAAGCACATAGCTTAGCCTTTAGGCTGCCAGCTTAATGCTAATGCTAACACATCATGGGAAATGCCATAGGCAAGTCTCACAGTTAGCATAAACGTTTAACTAAACTTAAAACTTTAAACTAGCATTAACTTTATAATGGAGAGAAAACTCAATAAAAAAAATTGCAGATTTTTTATTTTTTTTATTTTATTTTTATTTTTTTTTATTTGTTATTTGTTATATATTTATTTATTTATTTTGGGGGGTGAGTTTGTGGAAATTGCATTAATTGTGTGTTCCTCTGGATCTTTTCGTGTGTTTTTCATTTTATTTTATTTTGTGATTATTTTTATTATTTGTTAAATTTTTTAAATTAATTTTTGGGGGATTTGTTTTAAAATTATTTTAATGTATTTATTTTTTATTTTATTTTTACTATTTTATTTTATTTATTTTTTTATAGTGGGTTTTACTAGATTTGATGTGTATGATAGTGTGCGGATCACAATGTGCAGCACTTTGGAAACGCTTGTTTATAAAGTGCGCTATAGAAATAAAGTGGATTGGATTGAATAAAAACGTATGCCTTTTCTCCTTTGTGTGCACGAGTTGCAGGTCAAGGGGAAAGTGGGCATTTTCGAGGCACACATTTCTGGGATCCGCGCCCAGGTGCTCACCAGCGAGCTCCAACGCAGCCCTCGGTCTCTGAGACGAGCGGCGGGCCAAGTCCCGCCCCCTCCCGGCCGTGGCAGGGCAGCCCTCCAATGCTCAATGACCCAGGCCCGCCAGAGTCAAGTTCCTCCCGTTCTCCAAAATGGGAGAGAAGGCGAGCATGAAGCAGTGCACGGAGAGAGCAAGCGGGAAGAAAGTAGAATGATTAAAATAATCAACGACGCTAAGACATTGTTTGTTGAAAACGGCTGCCATTCAGAAACAATCGCAACTGCCCGATTAGATGGACCGCTCCTTGTCCAGGGTCCCTCAGAGACCTTGCAAGCGCCTTCAGCCAAAGATGGAGCGATAAAAGAGGACAGCGGGGTGAAGGAAAACAAACAAACAGCGGGAGATGACGGAGATTCAAAGGGGAGAGAAGAGAGCGCCGGACACCAGTCGGGCCCGGAGGTGATGCCGCGCACGGAGGCCGACATGTCGGGCGCCCACCCAGACGCCGCTGCGTCAAAGCCTCAGGGCCCCCCTCCTTTGGCAAACACCCCTCCCGCCGTCCTTCCCTCCATCCCCGCCGTCATCATCACTGACCACGGCCTGGAAAGCCAACCTCGAACCCCCGGAGGGTCCGCTTCGGACCCGGCGGGCACCCCGAGCCCCGCGCCCTCGTCCAACGCCTCGACGCGCTCCCTCAGGAAGCTGTCGTCCTCCTCGGCCTCCTCGGCAGGCTTCTCCTCGTCTTGGGAAGAGTCGGAGGAGGATGTTTCTGACACGGAGAGAGGGGGGAACCTTCTCACACCGGCGCAGCTGAGCTCTCGCCAGAAAGCAGTAAGTAGGATTGATGAATATGTAAAATTATGCTAATTACAAAATACATAAATTTATTGTAAATAATTTTACTGTTGGCGACTCAAAACTTTTGGGGAAAAGGACCCCCATAGATTGTTAAATGTGCAGGTTATTTTCCACCAAGCTCAAACGCAAAAAGTCTTGCGAAAAACACTTCAGTTTTCTCTGTCGGAATATTTAATCGTGTAAAAGTTTTCAGCGCCTTTGTAGTGTGTGCGCGTCATGTGAGGTGCTTCTGGGGCTTGACATTCACAGGAACAAAGCTCGTACTGTGTCTGACCTCTGTGTGTGTGTGTGTGTGTGTGTGTGTGTGTGTGCGTGCGCACCAGGCTTCTTAAAGGAAATGGCAAAGCTAAAAAAGTACAAATCCACACGTCACACACACACTCCGGGCCTTGCTTGCCCTTGGCACCGCTTCAAAAAAGAGGCGGCGGCTTGTTTGTTTGTGACATTTTGTTTGTGTGTGTTGGGGCTGGATGCAGTCACATGTTTTTAGCCATCATGCAATGTGCTACCATGACTTTGAATATCATTCGCGACCGAGCTCAAATCAGTCGTTTTTCAAATCCTCATTGCAAAGCTGGTAATTGTATATTTTTTTGATTAACTCATTTGTTGCCATTGACGGCTCTAGACGTCAAAAGATCGATTTTTACTGGGCTGGCAGTGAATGAGTTAATCGGCCGATTGATCAGTTATTGGAATTTTATCCTGCCAAATATCAGACGCATCCCCCAAAAAATCCAAACCAGTCAGACCCTATGCATGATGCGAATTGTCGGGATGGGCTAGAGTAAAATTAAAAACGTCTTTTTTTCTTTCTTTTTTTTCCTTTTTCTGGAGAGCTCAGTATTGTTCATTCGGTAATTTTACCGATTTGACATGTCATCATCAATGCTCTCCTTTTTTCTTTTTTTTTCTTTTTTAATATATATATATTTTTTTTTTGTATGTGGGTGAATATGTGTATGTGCGTGCGTGCGAGTGAGTGTGTATTCATTAGTTCACCTAAAACCTATTGAAAAAAAAAGTCCCATACCGTTCACCTAAACCGAACACTTCCAGCCAGAGTCGAGAGGCCGTCAGGAAACCCGAGGAAGAACCAAAGAAAAGAAAGGAAACGTCTTCTTTTAACTTTATACATAAACAAAGCATAGACCAATAATCTCGCGCATAAAGCACTACCATTATCGCCTAGATATTGCAATTTTGTGTGAATAATACTAGAAGAAATAAAAGATCAGATCACAGCCGCCGGCCATTCCAATTCTGTGTGCGTCTGCAAAAAGCAAGTCCGTGTATAAAACATGAACAGCCCATTCATGGTTCCAGTGGAGCTTCAAGGCAGAACATTTTAGTCGACTTATCCAACCTGGTCGACTTTTTTTTTTTTTTTTTTCCAGCCCTAGATGTAAGTAAGCTTTTTAACAAATGTACGTGTTGTTTGGTCGTGTTCCACTCCGGTCCTGTAGGGCGGCGATAATGAGGATTACAAAGTGGTTGTTTGACGACTTGTGGTCTCACTCTCTTGGTGTCATTTGATTCGATTAGAAAGAAATCACAAAGTACTACTTGACATCGGACTTAATTAATGAAGAAATTGTTTTAATTAGTTATGATAATGCGCCAACTGCGCAATAGCGTGACACCAAAACAAAGTGGGTGTCGAATATCGTGTTCCTAAACAGATGTCCCGATGATCGCAGGTGTCTTGGATTGCAATTTGTTTATTTTGGCTGCTGGATTTGAATGAAGGCTTACGCTTCCCTTTGCATATTTCCACTGTCAGTAAAAAAAAAAAAAAAAAAAAAAAAAAAAAGATGACTTCTGCTGGTCGTCCTGCGTAGATCATTTTCAAACCCAATTTTTACGTTTGGATCCTGCCACCGCCGTCGTCGGCCAGATTCCGATCGCCGCGTGCCCACCCGTAGCTCGTCAGCTTTTGTCTGATTAAACCTGGAACGAGCCGAGCCGACGTGCACCGACATATTAGGCGTGCTTGATCGCGCAAGCGGTATGCGGCGCCGGGCCGAGGAGCAAGAGCGGCGAGGAAGAGGCAAGCGTGACTCTCCAAGCAGGAGGGGTGCTTTGTGTTTACCACTTTCTGATTGAACCATTTTTCAAAAACAATCCTCCTACTTTGATGACCCTCTCACTTAAACGATCAGTTCAGTTGACGTCAACTTTTAGGCCTGACTGGTCCAGGCTGAAATCTCCAACACAGCCTTATTTAGACACAGCCTGGCTCATCTTTTGACTCCTTCCGGGCATCGCTCCAAGATAGGAAGGCGCACGTGTGCTGCAAATGTTCTTGTAGTTGGAGTACAATTTGCAACTGCCGACGCACCTGAACGAGTTCATCGTCAGCCGTCGGTTTGACCCAGATTCCTCCGGCAGCATGTTTTTGTTTTGAGATGCGCCTGAGGGCATATCATACCACATATCTCATCTTGTCGCAGTCCAACGGAATGTTTGTAAACAACCGCCTCGTAAGAATGAAGGAACTTTCCACGTACGCAAAATCTGCTCAAATCACTGAATAAAACTGTCATTTGCATGCCAGGCCAGTAGTTGGCGATGTCATTTCAGTCTTACCCGAAACCAAAGCTTTGAATTTGACGTTATGCAGAATTGTAAATTAGGTTCGGATGGAATTGGGAACGACATTGAGATCAGTTTTTTCTTAACCGCTTATTCCTCACAAGGGATCCCGTCGGAGGAGCTGGTTGAAGTGGCTGGGGAGAGGGAAGTCTGGGCTTCCCTGCTAAAGCTGACCCGACCTCGGATAACCGTTAGATGATGGATGGATATTTTGCAACCTAATCATCTGATTAATCTATTGTTGCAATTGGATTCTGCCAAATATTAGAATTGGCATCAACCTAAAAATATCTGTATCAGTCGGGCCCTGTAACTACTGTAGAGTATCAATACCAGGTATCGGTATTGTGCTAATACCTGGCTTTATTTTAAGGTATCGGTTGTGCCTGCTTTATGATCGGGAACTAGAAATTAGCAGTATAGAAAATCGATAAGAATTTCATGCATTTTTTAGAAAAAATGCTTTATTGGGATGTATTGTCTTGCTTAAAAAAATCGCTTTTTGGGGGGTGGGGGGCAAAATTTATGTATCTAAGGTACTTAGCGGTATCGCCACTTGGTATCAGTATCAGTGATTACTCATACTGGTATCGGTCTGAAAAAAAGTGGTAACGAAACGATGCAACTTTTTTCATGTTTGTAATAAAAGTTGCACCAAAAGAATCTGTCAATCACGCACACACCGTGACACACCATCTTGCAGACGCTACAAATGTAACGTGGGACACACACACACACACACACACAGAGCAAAATAAAACACGCTGCACTGTGTGCGCCGCAGTGGAAAATGTTCACTACCACAGCGACCCGTTGCTTAGCAACCCTGTGACGTCAAACCGAGTTTCCCTCTCCCAGCTGTGTGCGCGCGCGCGCGCGTGCGTGAGCGCGTAACTTTTAACCGTGCCTGCGCCGCAAAGAGGGAAACACCAGTCAATAGACGTTAACAACTCATAAACGAAATAACGCTGCCGGTGTTGAAATGTTGCGCGGTGTGTGTGTGTCAAAATGTGCGCCGACTTGGCAAGGGGAACGTCCATTTTGACAATAGAGGAGCCATTCGCCTTCTGGAGGCGGGACCACACAAACACACACGCGCGCGCGTTCTAATTTTAACTGTGTGTGTGAGAAGTAGTCGTCGTGTGTGTCCTTCCGCACTCTCAACTTTGCAGACGTTGTTTGTCTCCTTGCAAGGAGAGCTGTTGCTGAGCGATAGCGGCTTTGTTGTTTCCTTTCGTATGAAAGCATCACTGTGGATAAGTGAGTGTCCCCCACTCACCCTTCCGGTTTTTTTTTTGGTTTTTTTTTACATTACAATATCACAATGTTGTCACCCGCAGTTAACCTTTTCTCACTTTTTTTTTTTTTACCTCTCCGATCATATTCACGTCCCAATGTGGTAGAATGCAATTTTCAAATTGCAAAGGCTGCAATTTTGAGAGAAAAAAAACCTCTCACTTTGTTTATATAAAAATACGGGTATGTCCAAGTAAATTCTGTGCTTAGGGAGTTTCCATATCATTGTTTCATGAAACTTGAAAAGTTGCATTATTGTTGTTGACTTATTGTCTTAAAAGACTGTGGGACCCAATTTTCAAGTCATTCTAACTTCGCATGGTTGGACTTTCTTTGGAATTTTTTGTAGACGGCTGTAGTTGCGATGTTGTGGGAGTGAACACAGCTGATTTGATTCCCGGCCAATCAAAGCGCGTGCAGTCTACTTGGCGGAAGTAAGGACTCACTGTAGTCCATGCAGGAGATCAGCACATGCAAAGTACATTTATGTTTTTTTTTTTTTTTTATTCTACTTGCGGATGATGTGAAGTTGTGCTTGAAAGTGGGCAATTGGAGTTTTAAAATAAAAATAAAATAAAAATGTAACTTTTTATATTACCATTTAACACACAAAAATAGTAACAAACATTTAACAATGCGAGAAATTACCAATATAAAAATTAAATAAATAAAATAAGAATAAGAATAAAATACAAGGACCAAAAAAAAAAAGAAGGCCCGAGATGTTACCAAGAAATAATAACGCAAAAATTGTCCAAACCAAAATGATGTACCCCAAATGACACATCCTTAAAAATATTGTAAAATATTTGAGGGAAAAAAATGTGAATATGCAGATTTGCCGGTGCCGAACTGGGAGTAATTTTTTTTTAAAGTAATTTTTTCCCCCTCAAATTGCAGTCTCGTATAATTTTGTGAAAATGCTTCGTTCCAAGTTTTTAATTAATTTTTAGGTGGCTCAATCTGAATAAATGAATATTATGAGAATATGAGACATAATGCACATTCTAGACACGGTCATGCATTGGCTTACCCGCCTTTACTTTTGCTCTTTGAGGTCAAGGACTCTCTCTCTCTCTCTCTCGCCCTCATTCTCTCTCTCTCTCTCACATTTGTTTGTTTGTAGTCACCGGCGGATGTGGAAAATACTGTGGCCGAGGCAAAGTGGCATCCCCTCCTCTCCCCCCCCCCTCCCCCCTCCACTTCCTGTCTGCAAGAAGTTCCTCTGCTTACCATTTCCCCGTTCTCTCTCTCTCTCTCTCTCTCTCTCTGTCTTTCTTTCTTTCTTGCCCGCCCCTTTGGTGAGAGCCGATAGGAGCGACCACATGGTTGATGGTGAGAGGCTCTTAGAGCTCTCGCCCAACAGCTCTCCGAATGTTTGGGACAATTGCACGCACTTACAAAAAGCATGCTTGGAGTTGATTGAGTGTTGAAGGATAATCATCGTCATCATACATCATACCTCGCGATGATCTAGAATGGAGATGTTATTATGAACTCATTCACTGCCATTGACGGCTCTAGACGTCAAAAATTCATTTGAACTATTTCTATTAGTTTCACATTTTTTTCCACTTTTGTGAACAAGAGTATGAAAACCTAGAATTTTTTTTTTTGTACATATAGAACAGATATAAAATTTGTGATTAATCTTGAGTTTAAATAATTAATTCATCAAACAAAAAAAGAAAAAAATATTAACTCTTTGACTGCCAGACGTTTTCAGAAAAGGGATGCCGTGGGTGCCAGCCGATTTAAGCATTTTTGACTGCTTTTTCAAGGTCCACAGAAAATTATGTGTTTGGACTATGGAAACACACATACTACCAAATGAAAGATTGGACTCTCATCTTTGATCAGAAAAAAAAAGTTTGTTTCTACCTTATTCCGTTTTTCAGTAATCAACAATAGAAAATGGTTGTTTCACCTCTGTTTTGAAAAAAAAACGTCTTTGGCACTCCTCCATAGGATTTTACTAAACGTTATTTAACGTTTTTGGCAGTCAAAGAGTTAAAAAATTAGGGGCGTCAGATGATGACATTTTATAATTGTAATTAATCGCATGACTTCAATAGTTAACTCACGATTAATCACAAATTTGATATCTGTTCTAAACGTACAATACATTTTTTTCTAGTTTTTTTTACTCTTGTTAACAAAAGTGGAACTAATAGAAATAGTTCAAATGAATTTTTGACGTCTATAGCCGTCAATGGCAGTGAATGAGTTAAAGCCCAGTTGCTCATATTGGCAGCTGTGTTATACGTCTCTTCCCGATGTTTCTGTCATTGTTGTTGACCTGTGCGCAGATTTGCATGCCCAGATTGCCGGCGGGTAGTTTTGCCAATCAAATGACGCACGGTCGTTTATCGGACGTGTTATTTGCGAGTAAGGAGCATCGGATCGCTTGCTGCACGGATGATTGGTGTTTGCCACAGAAGCTTAAAGAGCGGCTCGCTCCGCTATGACGTGGTCGTACTCGCGGTGGAGCGCCGTTGCGTCACTCGCCGCCGCCGCCGTCCTTGTCGTTACCGCCGTCCACCTACAGGTAATGTCATTGCGCCCCGACCGCCAAGAAAAAGCTTAGGCGGGAATCATCGAATTGCAACTTTTTTCCCCTCAATTTGTTGGACTTGTAATCCGCTTCATTGCCATCATGTGATGACGAACCCGTCATGTGACTCCTCGCTGCTTTACCCAGTCGATGAATGTGTGTGTATGCGGCCCGTAGATAGTCATGTTCCGTCCAATAAATTCTCAATGGATCCACATGGGATGACGTCATGCGTAGAGGCTCGGCCTCTCAGTAACTGTAAAATCCAAGAGGCCGAACCCGACACAAATCACATGGTTTAGAAAACGGCCGAGCGTGTGGAAGGGGAGAGCCCTCGGGGAGGCGTCACAAGTGTTTTTTTTTTTTTTTTTGCCTGGTTGCCAAGGGAAACAGGGTCCGAGGGGGTCAACGTGTTCTGGAAACACAAAAGTGGCGGTGTGGGAGATGGAAGAAAACTCCCTCATGGTTCGGGGACACCCACAGCAGTGTGTGTACGCGTAAAGTTGTGTTTTGACAGTCATTCCAGAAAGATTAGAGTCGGGAAAAAAAGCACTAAAGCCTGAGAGGCTTGTTTCCCCGGAGATCCACTAAAGCTGCGGTTTAACTGGCTGTTGTAGCTTTCAGACTGGATGAATAAGCATAACATGTTGTATTGTTTCCAGAATATTCTCTCCTGGTTCGTCGGGAAAATGTAGAAATCAAAATGACAATGCTCTGCCGCTACTGGTCGAGTCTTGGGTCCTTTTAGTTGGTATGCTAACTAACATTTGGCGATTTGATTAGATCATTCAGTCGGGTAGATATAATAAAATATATAATAATAATAAATAAAATAAAAAAAAAATAAAAATATATATATATATATATATATATATATATATATAATAAAAAATATCTAATAAAATATATATATAATAAAAATATTTGTAAAATTGGTACATTTTCGGGTTTATTTGACACTGCAATGGAACCACGGATCCGCCCAGATTTGATTTTTTTGTGTTGTGAGTGTGTGTATTTTATTTATTTTCTGGTCTTTCTGTTTGTTTTTCCCCTATTTCCCCAATCTTTTTTTTTTGAAAAGCATAATATTAAATGTTTATCAGCGTTTCTTGAAGATTGTTTGGGGGTTTAAAACAGGGTTGTCCTAATCTGATCGACGTGGCCTGAAATCAGGGCCGATCACGGGATTTTTTTAGCTGATCGGTTTCGGCTGAAAAAGATCGGATTCTTTCATTTTCAAGGGGAAATCAACCCCCCCCCCCCCAAAAAAAAAATGATTGACAATATTATGTTCTATGCAGCCACCACTAGTCTAAATACGGTATTTTGGTTAATATTGCGTTAGTGGACCAATCACAGCTCAGCTTCAGAAAATAGGTGAGTTGTGATTGGTCGTCGCCTCAATAACTGTGATGTCATCTTCAGTCGACAGCAAGTGGCAAAATGGCCGCCCCCTGAGATGGATAAAAACTGCTGGATTTTGCTCCATAACTCATATTCTACAAATGTAATATTAATCAGAATGTCATGTTTAGACTAGTGCGGTCACAATATAACATATTATTGTCAAGAAATGTTTACGGTTGACTTTTCCTTTTTTAATTTCTAAAGTCAAGAATAACTCCGACTCGGCATCGGCAGATACTCAAAACCAAGTGACTTATTCGGACTCGGGTGCAAAAAAAAAACCCCAATGTGATCGGGACATCCCTAGTTTAAAAATAAAAATTGTTAGTATTTTTTTTCCCGTCCCAATGCATTTCAGTGGGTGTCAATTATGCAGAGGTTTTCACTATACAGAGGTCAAACCATGAAGAGCAGAGGTCATCTGTATTTGAATGGCTTTCTCTTTGCAGCACAAGTCATGGAAGAAGATCAAGAACATGGTCCACTGGTCGCCATTTGTCATGTCCTTCAAGAAGAAGTATCCCTGGATACAACTGGCAGGGCATGCTGGTATGCGGACACACACACACGAGGACACGTTTTGTTATTAGGAAAGTTCATCTGGATTAAAATTGTTTTGGGATCAATTCACCAGGTAAACTCTTATCTTTGACGTCTATAGCCGTCAATGGCAGTGAAAAGTCATTTTTTACATACGTCCCCTTTAACCCCTGGTTTGTTATTTTATTTCGAAATGGCTTGGTCAGAATCAACAAAAAGCCAAAAAATGGTTAAATAGCGCCCAGGGGTTAAACACGCAATATAATTGGAGATTAGTGTCTTCCCATGTTCAGTGGATAAGGTCAAAGTTGAAGATGGGCCATTTATAGCATTCATCCAGGAGGCCATGTTGACGGTGGCTCCTGACGGGGCGGCCCTAAAAGGAAGCCTGTCGCTCGGGCAAAAAAAGTCGAGCGAGACGGTGTCTCGGGATCAGCTCGACCCGGCTTGACTGTCCTCAAACTGCCGTCGCGGTCTAACGCTGCGTCTCTGTTACCAGGGAGCTTCAAGGCGGGAGCCAACGGCCGCATCTTAAAAGTAAGTCCAGCGCGTCCCGCCGGTGCGAAGACAAAAGTGTTGACCGTCGTCGTCCCGTTTAGAAACACTGCGAGTGCGAGCAGCGCTGTCTGTCCCTCCTGATGCGGGACGTGCTGTGTCCGTACGTGCCGGGTTACCACGGCGACGTGGAGAAGGACGGCCAGAAGTACAATCAGATGGAGGACCTGCTGGCTGAGTTTGATTGCCCGTGCGTGATGGACTGCAAGATGGGGGTCAGGTGAGTGGGGGCGTCACTTCCATGGGGGAGGAATGTCAAAAGAGGGACGTCCTGCATTGTTGCTTCCACTTCCTGTTTTCTTTTCGCTGCTATGATGTCATGCTATTTATTAAGTGAAGCTATGGCTGAACGATTTAAAAAAATAATGTAATGCGATTTTTATTTTTTTTTTTTACTCAGAATTACGATTGTGAGGGATTATAATTTTTTGCTTAATTCATTTTTTGTTTTTTTTTCTCTCCAAATTTGAAAATTGCATTCCACTACTGTACATTGCAATGCCGGTTTGAATTTGATTACTGGTAATTGTTCAGCCCGAGTAGAAGCACAAGCCAGTTAGGGATTTACCACTCCAATAATTACGGTGACACACTGAACAGGAAAAACGACTTTTTCTTTTGAGTTGTTTTGGTTTCTTTTAATGTAGTGTACATATATAATAAATGTAAGAAAAAAAATAAAAAGCTTACTACTTTGGGATTTCACCGACTGCGGGTAGAACGTAATGACAAAAACACCATAATAACTTAAATAAAGAAATAAAATTTCACATAAAATAGATACAAATGACTTTATTTTATTCGTTCTGATTAGCTGAGAGGCGACTGATAAATACCCCAAAAATTTTTTCGCAGTTTTGGAGAACGTGAACAGGAATGACCTTGAGCGACAAACACGTTTTTATTTAATCATATGCAGCCGTCTGTTTCCCTCCATATTAATTATTAATGATGCGGCTGTCCTGTCGCGTTTTGTTGTGTTTCATTTTGACCATTTCCTGAGAAAAATAAGTCACATGGTTTCAACCAGCTTGAAAAATAAAAAAAGCTTAAAAAAAATTAAAAAATTAAAAAGCTTACTACAAAAATCAAAAATATATTTTTTAAAAAAAAATTAAAAATTAAAAAAAATAAAATAAATAAAAAGCTTAATACAAAAATTAAAAATTAAAAATTAAAAAAAAAATTAAAAAAAATAAAAAGCTTATTACTTTGGGATTTCACCGACTGCGGGTAGAACGTAATAACAAAAACACCATAATAAATTAAATAAAGAAATAAAATTTCACATAAAATAGATACAAATGACTTTATTTTATTCGTTCTGATTAGCTGAGAGGCGACTGATAAATACAAAATTTTTTTTTTTGCAGTTTTGGAGAACGTGAACAGAAGTGACCTTGAGCGACAAACACGTTTTTATTTAATCATATGCAGCCGTCTGTTTCCCTCCATATTAATTATTAATGATGTGGCTGTCCTGTCGCGTTTTGTTGTGTTTTATTTTCACCATTTCCTGAGAAAAATAAGTCACATGGTTTCAACCAGCTTGACCATATTATGGCCTCTAAATTGCGACTTTAACACTTAATAGTGCTTACATGAAATCTCATCAGATCAGATTTTCAGATTTAAAATATACGAATTACCTTCTTATAAGTGAGGTTTGCAAATACCATTTCACACATTTCCATTCATCCAACCCTATTTTTTGCTCCCCCAACAGGACGTATCTGGAGGAGGAGCTGACCAAGGCCCGCAAGAAGCCCACCCCGCGGCCGGACATGTACCAGAAGATGGTGGAAGTGGACCCCGAGGCGCCGTTGGCCGAGGAGAAGGAGCAGAAGGCGGTCACCAAGCCCCGCTACATGCAGTGGCGGGAAACCATCAGCTCCACCGCCACGCTGGGCTTCCGGATAGAAGGAGTCAAGGTTAGCGCTTACTAAAACCAAGAACGTGTTTTCCTGAGCGTGTGCGCGGGGGTGGATGTCCTTCAGGGCAATGATCTAACTTCCTGCTTTTTTTGCACAGAAACTTCCACTCCATGTAAATTGCCGTGTCTTTCTTTTGTGGTGCGAGAGGTCTGTTGGTGGCAGCTCGCTCGGCCTTTAGCATCTGGCCCTGACACACGCACACACACACACACGGTTGTGCCCATATAAGGGCATTCGTGGCTTCCCGGTGGTCCGTTGCCATGACTCTGAGGGTTATCCCCAGAAACAGAGGTGTGTGTGTGTGTTTGTGTGTGCGTGCGTTCCCAGACCTGAACCATAAAGACGGGGGTGATGTTGTCCCTCCAAATAGTACCTTGTTGCTTGGCAGCCGCGGAAAACGACGAGTGAGTCTCCACGGCTGTTAGGTTCTGCTAATCTGCAGCGTTTTTTTTTTTTTGCGTTAGCCAGCGCTAGTCACGCGACATCGCGCACGGATGTTGAACAGTCTGGAAAAAAAAAAATTCAAATCTTAAAAATAACCTCCCTTCGCCATTGTCCGTTTGTTCCTGGGCTCCTTCTCTGCCCTCCCTTCCTTCCTCCCCAGTGTTAACGTGTACCCCAGCCTCTTCCTCAAAACAAGCTGGAGAAATTGCGGCTCTTTGTGTCTCGTTAACAAAGTGGATCGTCTCACAAACGGCCTCAGTACGTGATGACGAAGTCAGACGGAATCGTTGGCCGTTCAGGAGTTCCGCAGGGATCCATTCTAAGCCCCTTTCTCTGAAAACTTTTTCGACGATGCTGACAGAGAAATGTAACAAATTCAGATTTTTGTAGTCAATTTAAGTTTTTGTGTATAGCCCTTAATCACTGAAGTATCTCAAGTGGGCTTCAAAAACCCAGAGTTGGCAAATTTTTGTGACATACCGTAATCTACCCCCCCCCCCCCCCCCCAAAAGTCATTGGAAGCACAAGAAAACCTTTAAATTGTGCTAACATGCCAACAGCTAGTATGCTAACTAGGGTTGTCAGGCGATTAAAATTTAATTGGAATTTTAATCCTTAGCGATTAATTGCTAATTCTGTTCTAAACATACAATGTTAAACATAGAAATTCGGCCTCATCTTTTTGTCACTGATACAGTAATTTCATAATAATTCATAAAATTGAGTTAAAATTAAAAAAGATGTACTTTACTGTAAAAAAAAAAACGATTTTGCTGCCACTAGATGGCATAATTGCATTCGTAAGACTTAGGTGACAGCTCAGCATTTTTCTTTTTATATTAAGGGCTCTCTAATCGTTAACATGAAGTAACTTGTGAAATCCTGCACATTTTTAAAATTGTAAAATAAAACTTGACCCCAGTCTCCACAAATATATGCATTGTTATTAAATTTATTACTGCTAAATTTTGACGTGGACGTGTCTGCTGCGTTGTGATTGGAGTTCCCCCCGGTACAGGCTTTCCAAGTAAGTAATTAAAAAAACGAATGCCGTTAAAGGAAGGAATCATTTTCACACCCCTAATGCTAACATAGCAGAGCAGCCTAACGACAGAAAGTGCAAAAGCAAATTGATAAGGATTTGACATTGTGTTCTGTGATCGTGTACTATTTTGAACAAAAAGCGCGAACAAGCTAACATGCTAAAACCGTTGGTACATTGTCTCCCGTGGCCCCACAGAAGGAGGACGGCACCGTCAACAGAGACTTTAAGAGGACAAAGACGCGCGAGCAAGTCATGGCAGCCTTCCACGATTTTGTCAAAGGCAACAAGGACATCCTGGTAAGTGGGGCAAACCCGGCCTGGCGCCGTGCAGGGAGGTTCGTTCGCAGCTAATTTTTATGAGCGCATTTAGTAAGTGTGCTTCAATCACTTCATGTGTGTTTTAACAAGTGTTAATGAATGCATAATGTGTGTACAGAGTGGCTACCGAGCCAGGATGAAGGAAATCAGAAGCACCTTGGAGATCTCTACCTTCTTTAAAACTCACGAGGTAAGACATATTTCCTCCGCGTGTAATATTCGTCAGTGCCCTCGTAAAAATTTGCCGCGTTCTTGTGGCGCAGGTGATCGGCAGCTCCCTGCTGTTCGTCCACGACAGCAAAGGCAGAGCCAAAGTGTGGATGATCGACTTCGGCAAGACCACGGCGCTCCCCGAGGGCGAGGAGCTCGATCACCGAGCGTCCTGGCAGGAGGGGAACCGGGAGGACGGCTACCTTTTCGGACTGGACTGTTTGGTGGACATCATTTCGGCCATGTTGGACTCGGAAACATGAGCACTTTTATTCTTCTTATTATTATTATTACTATTTAATCCCCAGCGGAAACATTTGGAAACACACACACTCTTGTCTTCGGACGTTGGGTTTGCAGATGTTCGTCCCCTTATGGGGGGGGGGACACTCAATCCCATTCTTTCATATGCATCTTTAAAAGTTACAGTAGCACAACCTTTCGCTTTAAATTGCAGCAGCAGAATTAAACCAATTGCAGATGTGTATAATCTGGCATTGAGTATTAGGAACATACTAAAAAAGAAAAAAGAAAAATTACACTACGTCATTATTCGCAATCCCACAAGAATAAAGTTGTGTAAAAATAATAAAATTACGTCTTGAATCTTGAAAATATATATTTTTTCCAGATGAAAATTGGGGCAAAATATACAACTTTATTCTGGTAAAATGATTTTATCTGTCTTATTCTCGAAAAACACGACTTCTTGAAATTTCACTTCTTTTTTTTTTAATATACTTTATACACAATCTAAAAGTCATTGAGTTGCATCTTTAATCTTGAAAGTAGTATGACCTCATCTCAGAAATGTTTGATTTAAATCTCATAAAAGTCTTTAATCTCGAAATTATCCAATTTTATTCTAAATTTAAAATCAATCTAACAAATGTGAACTTTTTTTTCATTATGATAATATACAGCATTTTATTAGAATAATATGTACGATCATTCTCGTAAAAATTGCCTTAAATTTTGGAAATATTCATTTTTGTTACCCCAAAAAATACAACTTTCTTTTAATCTCAAAAGTATAAAACTTAGTTCTTGTAAAATTAAAACGTTAACTTTGTCCACGTAGTGTGTTTTATTTTATTTCATTTTTTAGGTGTGGCCCTTATACGTTGTAATGAAATTAACTCTTGTGAAAATATCCTGTAAGAAAGTCACTCCTGTTCACGTAGATTTTAAAACTGCAGCGCCCTCCAGTGGAAGCACGAGGAAAGACAAGGATTGAAAGAAGAATACGAATACAAATGGTGCCTTAAAACACAAAACCTCAAAATGTCATTGGATTAAAAGTAAAATTTCCAATGAGGGCAATAGAAATTTTTTTTCTTTTATAATTCCAACGTATTTGTTATTTAACATGTCTACACCCCATT
Source organism: Vanacampus margaritifer (assembly GCF_051991255.1). Classification (NCBI taxonomy): domain Eukaryota; kingdom Metazoa; phylum Chordata; class Actinopteri; order Syngnathiformes; family Syngnathidae; genus Vanacampus; species Vanacampus margaritifer. The sequence goes on from NC_135450.1 coordinate 15,715,048, forward strand.
TTTTCCCTCCAAAATGTAGTAATACTATACTTTCCGCTTCTGGAGATTTTGTTGTTACGTGTGTTTGGCTTGGATCTGATGTATAAAATTTATGAGTTAAATGGCCAATCTTGCTAAATGCTGTGCTTCCCTAACCTGTTCATTGTATGGATTACACCATTTTAGTGCCTGCTGAACACTTTCACTGAGCAACCTTATTTTCAACTATGGTGCCTTGACTGTCCTCACCTTCATGTCTTATTTCTCTCTGTAGTCTTAAATGAGTGCATGTTTGTTAGCTTTTTAAAGCTTGTTCATCTCTATTTATAATACAGTATATTTTGTTTTAACTGATGGCTTGTCTCTGTGGGATGTTTCTGTTGAATTCCTTTCATCTACTTTGACATTTTAGAGGCCTTAAACAGTAAAATTGCATGATAAACTACAGGTTTTTGTCTTAATTGCTGGTCACGAGAGAATTTGGTAAGCCTTAACTCAACTAAGCTGGTCCCAAAAGGGCACTATGTCTTAGAATTTAGTATATTGGCTTTACTTTTGCTGTTCTGTATATTTATTATTATTATTTGGATGCTTTACTTAAAAAAAAGAAAAAAGATAAAGAACTTGTTTCCATGCATTTCCTGTCAAAATGTTATATATTTTAATAATGATATAAAACAATATTTTAAAAGTACTCTTGTATTAATAAAAAATATTTTACAGTTACAATTTAGCACATTATACTGTAAATGTTAGATGCCTTCTGACAAAATATTTTTAAATGAACATCTTTTACATTATGCTAATTTATTGCTTAATACCTCATTAAAAAAGCTGTTATATTACTTTTGGTATTTTGTTCATTGTGTACCACAAATTAATGTTTTTTAATGTCAAATTCAGTGTTGGGTTAGGCAGGGGATCATTTGATCACGTGATCATGTGATGTTATATAGGCATTGTTTAACAGTTAAAAATAGTATACAGTACAATCTTGTTACACAATTTTCTCAATGATATAATAATCCTACAATGTAATATATTTCAAACGTTCCATTCAATGTTTAATAGTGATATTGGTCTCAATGGGACTGCCTGGTAAAATAAAGACATTAAAAAATATATATTCAAAGAAAATCCATCAAATCCACCCCTATCCTGTCCACAAGGTGATGAAAGAAATATTAATTACATGCAATATAATGGTAAAAAGAAAATACTATTTTCACTTTTGTCATCTTTATTGTATGCATTTCTTTGTGATTAACTAAAAAATGTATTTATAAATGTACGATTTAAAAAACAATACAATGCAATACAGTACAAAATCATACAATTTGTACTCCTATTTGTTAGTACAGTGAATATTCAATCTAAATGTTATTAATTTAATGCTATATTAATGTTATAAATGTAAAAACAATATACAATATATACTAGTATGCAATAATTGTGATAATTAGGTCGTATGGGGGGGGGGCGTAAACAAACCACTTCCGCATTAGTTTCATTGACGCACCAATGAGAAAGCTCGTTAAACCCTCCACCTCCTGACAGCATCCAATGGCAACCGTGCAGGGGCGGGGCGACGGTGCCAAAGTGCGACAAACTTAAAACGAGCCCACGCGGATTTAGACGGAATAACCCGCGTCTACCAGGGGCCCACAGGGGGGCGTTCGTGTATGCTTGTTGCCCGAACTTGGACATCAAGTGGGTTGTGGTGCTGGTGTCTGCGTGGAGTTTGGTAAATAAGGAGTTTTGACCTCATGGCGGAGAGACACGCGTCGGCTGGAACCGAACGACGACCCACGAAGCCTGCAAACGCTTTTCAATATGAACCTATCCTTCATATTTAAAAAATAAGATTTTAATAATCGGTGGGAGTCGCGTTTGACGTCGTGGGAATCGAAAACGAAGCACGCTTGTTGGTGAGTGAGCGCAGATTATCACGCATTATTGGACGTGTTTAATCCCTGTGATTGTCCCACGGTGCAAACCTCATTAATTTGCTCGTGTTAGTTTCAAAGTGCATATTTTGCTCCACCGAAGCGACTCCGATCTGTGCTAGCTGGGTAACAACAATAACGTGGTGCAGCTATAGTGAGCGAAACGGACCCAATTGAACACTTTAATTCGACTATTTGTGTTTTATTAAATTCATCAATAGGATTGATGTGCAATGAGTTTGTCTGGTAGTTGAATGAAAGTGACGTCATGTTGGTTTGCTAACTAAGATTGTGTTTGTACTTGTCAATAAAGTTGCAGGATGGTAACGCAAGAAGCTTAAATGGGCCAGTTAACACTTTGATGATTGCTTACCTATGTCGTTATAAATTCATAAATATAATTTTTAAATGCACGTAAAGTGCCATAATGTTTATTTGAAAGGGCAATGTCGTTAGTAGAGGTCTTGTCCAAAAAGTTTTAGGCTTATATTGTTTTATGTCAACACAAGAAGGTAGTTAAATACAGTAGACCAATTTGACACTTTGATGTTGCTACGTATGTCGTACTAAGTTAATAAAAACTGATTTAATATGCATTTGAGATGGCTAAATGTTTGTTTGAAAGGTCAACTTTCTCTCGTGTCTTATCAATAATTAAGGTATAGAATTGTTTTTTTAAAAAACATTTTTAAGGTGGCACAAGTTAAATAGACCCATTAACAGTAACACTTCTATTAAGATACTTGTACTTTGCCAAATTCAAAACACATTTTATGGGTTAAGTGAACTCAAAAGGAGTTCATGTTTGTTTTGAAGGAGCAGCTTTATTGCTACTGAGGAAACTTTCTAAATTTTGGACTTCATTTTGGTTTAGAGTTGGATACATTTAACACACATTTTGCTACTTAGGCCTTCCTAATTCCATACATATAACTGGACTCAGGAGTTAGGTAAACATGATGTAATGTTTGTTTGGAAGGGGGGGTCAATGTCATTTTCAATAAAGTTTTTTACTATGATTATTATGATTCATATACATAAGTGGACATTTAAAAATGGCTACATGTGTAGTGCACAGTTTAGAAATGGAATTGATGTGCAATAAGTGGACTCAGTAGCTGAATGAAAGTAATTTTTATTTTGAAGGTGCAGCTTTTATGCTAATGTTGAAAGTATCCACGTTTTGTAAAGTTATACAAAAATTCCTAATCATTTTTAAAGTTGCAACACACAAAGTTTAAATTGAAATCTAGACTCTTGTTTGACCTATATGTTTTGTTTATGACCTCCTTCTTTTATTTTTTATTTTTTATCAATAAGCCCGTCTACTAATCACCATCTTGCTAATGTTTGATTTATCTTATCATTTATTGTTGTTTTGACAGTGGCCAGGTCAGTTATCTGCGCTCTGCCTCAACAACAAAACATGTCGATAAAATACACAGTAAGCCTCTAGAATTGTAGTATATTTGAATGAAGAGTTATTCGTTAGATTATTTAGTTAAATCGAATTCATTTTTGGTGTTTTGCATTGGTCAGAATTTTGACATTGGCCTAGCAGCATTAGCTTAGCAATGGCAAAAACATGAAGATTTCACACTGAATTTAAGCATGATTTATTTTTCTCTGCACATACAAACTTCCCTGGTGGAGTGTTTGCAGCAAAACTTTAGAGTTGCAACTCAATGCACAGATTACCGTGTGGAAGGCGAGTCTCTTCCGTTTTAAGATATCATTGTGACTTGCTAGCTTAGCTATAGCTTACTGAGCAACAAGGACGGAGTATGTCCTTATGAATTTTAACCTTTTGAACGTTAACATTAAACAGAGCTCTAAACAAAGACTACACTATAGTTACGTTGATGTATTATTATGATGATGATAACAATAAATTAATGCTATTAAAATACAAAAAAATAAATAAAAAGACTTGTTTACTCAGGTATGATTCTGCCTTTCCTTAATTTAGAATGTGACGATAACACTTCCCGTCCAGTATGTTCACACATGTCGACTGTGTCCTATTTTTATTAGCGTGACCAAACTGAGTGCATGTGAGTGTGTAGGACTCGCAGTGCCGAAGAGTCCTGACCAGACAACAGCTGAGGCTTACCCGTATGTTTTTGTTTGACATTCACACACAAACACACAAACACACAAACACACATTAGTACAATAGTACCAGTTCAATCAGTGCTTGTTTTGGATCCCCACCTTTTACTTCTCCAGTAATTGTTCTCAATTTTTTGGTGTTTGTTTTGTTTAATGCTGGAAGTGGCACACGGGAAATTGGTTCATATTTTGCGACAGTAGTTCCTCATTGGCAGTGGTGTTTTTTTTTTTTTTTTTTTTAAGGAAGCGGGCGGGAGTGAGTGAAATTTTTTTGGTAGCAAACTTGGTACATTTTGTGAATTACACTACCCAACTCTTGGAGAGCCAACAAGCCCAAAAATTTAAAACAATTTTTAATAAAGAACCACCAGTAAGAACCACATTTTTGCTCAATCGTGTGACTCATATCATAAAGAAGCACATACACACAAATGTTTAGTGCTGCACTTAATTTATTATATTATTTTGATGACATAGATACATTGATTTATAAAAAAAAAAAATTAATAATTTAAATTTAAAGATTATTACAGTTAGCCCAATTCTGACCCCAAATTTATTTATTTTTTTAATTAAAAAAAGAATTACACGCAGTCGGTTATGTATCGTTTAATAATTAATAAAAACAAACAAAAAAATTATAATACAGTATTGCATAATGTTACTTCCAGCTTGAATATGTCTCTAAATGATTAAAAACAGATTAATTTGCAGTTGATTACAAAATATTGCTTTATTTACATGCCCAAACCTACTTCCTGGTTAGCCTTCTACCGCCTCCTGACAACTGCCAATGGGTGATGAGGGAGGTCCCTTTTGATTAGCCTTGACCCAAAAGTTCATGTTACAAACGTAAACAACGAAGCCGTCCTCTATTATTGTTTTGGTCATGAGGTCCAAGCGCTCGACGACGCTTGACACTCTTGTCCTCCATTTTGACAGAATGCCGTTGTATTTAGCATGTAGCTTTAAATTAGGTCGCCGTGTTGAGACGAGGCCACATTTGAATGAATTAGCTGGAGGCTTTAGGAATTGTTTTTGTTGTTGCCGTTGGAGGTTTGACTGATTTCGCAATCTTCTGCTGTTGCACAATAACAAGTCGGTGCCAATCCATTTAACCAGTATAAAAATCTGTTGGTTTGCATGTGTGTATCTACTGTGCACATTTATGTCTCCCTGTGAGTTGTGTGTGTGTGTGTGTGTGTGTGTGTGTGTTTGCGCGCATGATTCGAAATCCCCCCCCCAACAAAGCCATGTTTCAGCATGTTGTCACAGCTGACACACACACGAGCGCAGTGTAGCTGAGGAATGTAGGTGTTGCCCAGGTGTGTCCACGAGCGATAAAAACATCTCCATCAATCCATCATTTTAACTGATTATTGAACAAGTGTGTCAAAAATATTTTCTTAACAATAAATTAAAAAAAAAAAAAATTAATAGTAGAAATCAGGCTGTATTGGATTAATGTAATTTCCATTTATTTTGGTAAGGAAGATGATTTGAGATCCAAGCGTTTTAAGTTAAGAGCATGGTAATGGAGCAATTGAAACTCATATCTTAAAGAACCACTACATATTTTTTTTAATAACATGACAAAAACAAAAAATGTAGACAAAATACATCTTACTCACTAGAAGGTATATACCATATTCAAATGCTACTGAGTCCTGACAAGTTTTACTATTTGAACTGGCCTGTAACCATTTTGCTCTGACTAACCAATCAGAGGACAGGAAACAATTATGATAACCCAGGGGGATAAATCTGATTGGTCAAATAAACTCCTGCTTCTGAAGGCCATGTGCAGATTTGATTGACATGGCAACACAAAGAGGGTGAAATGTATTTGGATAAAAACGACTGAACCGTGCTGAAAATGCAGTGCAAACATGAAAAACGCTATAAAATGATGACAATAGACTATTGGGAACAAATGAATCCAATTTTAAGGAACAAATATTGTAGGTCAGTGCAATTGATGGTGTTCTGGCCAGCACAGAAGGCCCTGACCGCTAAGCGCTGCTATTTAGAACATCAACAAGGGGGTGTGGGGGACCGTGCGCTATGTTTAGCGGTCAAGCCTCGATCGGGAAAACAATGTGGCTGTCCGACTTTCAACAGCATTCCTTCCACCTCTTGTCAAATGCGTGGGTGAGGGTACGGTCAGAGAGTATTTTAAGCAGTGAAGTGGTTGCCCAGAGAGGCAGGAGCAAGTACGCATACGTGCCAGGGTTTCTTCCTCCTAACGTCTCCTTTTAACGCACACTTTGTGGTGTTGTTGTTCTGTAGCGGGTCCGTCATGGCGGGCGACATGATGATGCTGATGCGAGGCTTGGCTAAGCTGAGCCAGGCCGTCGTGGAGACGCAGGGCAACGCCCTCCGCGGAGGCACAGGTGAGTGCGTGTGGACAAAATGGAGGTCCAGGCAGCTGCTAACGCTCCTAACATTAGCTTAATTGTTGCTAAGTACGCTACATATGCCTGAATGAGAATTGATACAAAAATTAGCTCCATTTAACGCCTTTTGTGACAGGACAGGATAAAATAGTTAAGGTTTATTTGGTCGCAATGTGTCATAAGCTAACTTTGATACAAAATGGAGCGCAACTTAGCTGCTAACGATGCTAACATTAGCATTTAATTGTTGCCAAGTACGCTACATTGACTTAAGCTCATACAAAACAGGGCTGATAAATGTAGCTTAGCTTTAGATTTTGTCTGTTTGTTTATTCGTTTGTTTAACTAGGTAAGGCAATTGAGAACAGACAAATAAAAGCAAGTACAAATAAATGTATGTAAATAGCTAAAAATGCTATATTATCTAAAGGCTAAAAAAAACACCCTTTTTTGACAAGACCTATAACAATAGCTTAGCCTTAATGGTTTATGCAAAACGAAGCCCCTTGTAGCTGCTAATGGCGTTAACATTAGCATTTAATTGGTAAGTATGCTACATTAGCCTAAGTGTGATACAGTTTTTTCGACAGGACTGCTAAATATGGCTTAACTACAAGTGAATATAGCTAAATACGTTTCTCCGATGTTATACTGTACAAAATTGAGCACCTTTTCACAATTTTGTAACACGGCGCTATCATTAGCGTGTGACGGGAACCATCATGGCGCTAGAATTAGTATTAATTGTTGCTGAAAATGCTACATTACTCAAAGTTTACAAAAACTTTTTAGGACTGATAACGAGAGCTTAGCTTTAATTGCCAATAACGCTAATTGCTATTAATAATAATAATAATAAGCCAAAGTTTTTGCTCTGTTTAAATTGCTGCTTAAATTGGCCTTAATGTCTTCAAATGTCTGCAATTAATACTTTAAATGTTATTCAAGTATTGGATATATACAAACAAAAATGTCTTCTGCTAAATAGGCGGCCTTCCTGGTGTCGGTGCTGCTGTCCAAAACTTCCAATCAGCCGCTGAGCAAGGCATCGCCATGGTGGTGACGAAAGCACAGGTAAGAGTTTTGTCTCAACATTCCAAAATGGAGTCCTGCTGTGATTCCTAACATGTTTAAATGTTTCAAAATAAGGAGCTGAGTCAGCAGCAAGCCTCCTCTGAATCTGAGTTTCCTAAGGACGACTTCCCGTCGTCCGAGTTCAGCGAGTACGACGAATTCGTGGCCGAGCAGCGGGCAGGCGCTAACGAGGGAGAGTCCGATCAGAGTCCGTTAAGTGGGACGAAGAGCTCGCCGTTCGCCGGCTACAAGGATCCTTCGCGAGAGTTCGGTAACCGATGGTACCACACCGATGTCCGCCATCAGCACCTGCTGATGAACAGAGGCGCTTGGCTCCAGGCGTGCGGCCGGCGGTGCTACCACCAGGAGCCGTCGTCGTCGGTGAGCGAGCTGACGGCCGAAGACCTAGAGAAGGCCCGGGAAAGCAAGCGAGATGATGTGAAGCCGCACAAGCAGATGGTGAGTTTTCTTGTACATGCGCTTTATCGCTATTATTATGACTATTATTATGACTATTATTATGATGATTATTATTAGTAGTGTTATGTATTCTATTATGCACTCTATGTTTAGCATTGTTTTTATTTAGCATTTACTGTTTTCAGTTGTTTTTATCTTTCTTCATAATTATTTGCTATTTACCATTATTTGAAAAAAAATTGTTGAACATTTTTCATAATTATTTGATATTTACCATTATTTGAACATTCATTTTTGTCATAATTATTTGATATTTACCATTATTTGAACGTTTTTGTTGAACATTTTTTTCAGAATTATTTTCTATTTACCATTTATTTAAACTTTTTTTCATAATCATTTGCTATTTACCATTTTTTTTTTAACATTGATTTTTTTTCATAATTATTTGCTATTTACCATTGTTTGAACATTTTTTGTTTAGCATTTTTCATAATTATTTGCTATTTACCATTGTTTTGAACATTGATTCTTTTTCATAATTATTTGCTTTTTACCATTGTTTGAACATTTTTTTGTTGAACACTTTTTCAGATTCATTTGCTATTTACCATTAATGCACATTTTTTGTTGAACATTTTTTTCATAATTATTTGCTATTTACCATTGTTTGAACATTTTTTGTTTAGCATTTTTCATAATTATTTGCTATTTACCATTGTTTTGAACATTGATTTTTTTTCATGATTATTTGCTTTTTACCTTTGTTTGAACATTTTTTTGTTGAACACTTTTTCAGATTTATTTGCTATTTACCATTTTTTTTAACATTGATTTTTTTTCATAATTATTTGCTATTTACCATTTTTTTTAACATTGATTTTTTTTCCATAATTATTTGCTATTTACTATTATTTGAACATTTGTTGTTGCTTTTAGTTGAGCGAAAGAGCCCGCGAGAGGAAAGTACCTGTTACCCGTCTGAGCAGGCTCGCCAACTTTGGAGGTAATGCTGTTTTTTTTGCGCCCCTTTTTTTGTCCCCCCCCAAAAATGACAAATAAACACACGGGCAAACATCGGCATCCCTTTTTGGACTGCGCAGTTTCAAACTCCTCTCGAATAAAAGTTTGTCTCCTTTTGAAGTCAATACGAGAACCATTAACGCTAGCTTAGCTTGAATAGTAGCAAGCTATATTTTAAACTTGTTTATTGTTGTTATTATTGTTTTTAAATAATCTCGTAGCCCAATAAATGTAGCAGTTGTAAAGTTCCGGCCTGTAACATTAAACCCATTCCGCAGAACTCAAGCCACTCACCCCCACTGTCGCAGGGTCACAGAGTTCATGGCTGGCAAAAATGTGTGACGTTTGTATTCCGTATCTGATTAATGACTTTCCATGCAACAAAATATGAATATGACTGCATCTGAAGTCTCTTGCTGTCCTGCACAGGAGTCCGAAGCTGTGCGCTCCTTTTGAGATTCAGAGTCAGGTGGAAAGGTTGCACAAGAGAGATGACAATGCGCGCATAGGACACATGAGTCAGACTGGAGGGCAGGACAAAGCCAAATTTAGACGGAACAAAACAAGCGAGGCTTTCAGCCCGATTGCAAAGACACCACCGAAAGGCAAAATAATGGAAGTACAGTTCATCCGGCCCAGGGTCAAACTGTGAGATTGTCTAATTCGTACCAATTAGTTGACAATTTCAAATTAACTCTTTGACTGCCAGACGTTTTCAGAAAAGGGATGCCGTGGGTGCCAGCCGATTTAAGCATTTTTGACTGATCTTTCAAGGTCCACAGAAAATTATGTGTTTGGACTATGGAAACACACATACTACCAAATGAAAGATTGGACTCTCATCTTTCATCAGAAAAAAAAAGTTTGTATCTACCTTATTCAGTTTTTCAGTAATCAACAATAGAAAATGGTTAGTTTCACCTCTGTTTTGAAAAAAAAAACGTCTTTTAACGTCTTTGGCACTCCTCCATAGGATTTTACTAAACGTTATTTAACGTTTTTGGCAGTCAAAGAGTTAAAATGACCTTTTCTGAAGCACCTGTTCCTGTCCACCCACCAGCTAGTGGCTGCCAAGTCGGACGTAAAAAAAAAATAAATAAAAAAAATAAAAAATCCCCCCTCCTCGCTCTTGTTTTGTGTATGCACACACAGCTGACAACGAGGCACTCTAAATTAGCCTAGGTAGTGTAAGCTAGCCAGCACCTCTCTGTCCTTGGAAAAAAAAAATAATTGAAAATTTTAAATTGTCCTGACGCCCCCCGCCCAAAAAAAAACAAAAAAACAAAAAACAAAAAAAACTCTCATCAAAAAATGAACGTCCTGAAGCAAACTGGTTTAAAAACAAAAGCAGTGTGCTTTCAGAGTCTTCCCGAGTCAACCATCAAGTCAACTTTATTTATGTAGCACCTTATCATGCAAAGAAACAACTAAAAGTGCTTTACAAAAAAAAAAAAAAAAAAAGTTTTTTTTGGGACGACTTCCAGTTATAAAAGTGACATTTGTTGTCAGCAGGATTGCACAGCGAGAACATTATGGCACATAAATTGTGTTTTGCGCCGGCAAGGACGAACGACGTCGTCTTTTTCCTCCCGCTGTTTTGTTGCCTTGCAGATTTGTGGTGTGATGATGTAATCGCGCTGTTATGTAACCCAGAGAGCAGCCTCGGATGAGTTGCGCAGCCCCCAAGTTGTCTCTCAAAACCAGGCTATCGCAGCTCGCCACAGCAAATAACGCAAAGCCAGAAAAATAAAGCCTCAGGGGAGGATCTGTTAGTAAAAAAGTCTTTAAAATATATATATTTTCCCTGGTACATTTCGAATCGCCTGCCCCCGGAATAAGTCATTGTCGTTGTACAAGGTTAAGCCTATGCTAAGCTAATGAATTCAAGATTGTTATGTGGGTTTTTTTTCAGGGGAAAAAAAAAAGATCTTAACTGACTTGAAAATGAGTAGGAATTTGTTGAATTCTCACACCTTGATTTAAATAATTGCAGTAGTATGAAAACATTTTAAATGTGGTTTTACCTCTAAAATTTTCAGATTTTTTGGGGGGGGAATGATCTTGCTATATGAGCCAAAATGTAAATTTTGTTTGTGTTAGAATTTTGTTTAAATAGTTAATTATTTTTCAGTAGTTTTTATTTATTTAGGTTTTATTATTTTTGTAACGTATTTATTATTTTGGTTCATAAATATTTGAGTTTGTTTATTTTATCTTATTTTAAAATACTGTATATTGTTGATAAAAATGCTATTTGTTTTTACTTTTTGTATTGTAAGTATTGTTTATTCTTGAACTCTTTCACTGCCATTGACGACTATAAACGTCAAAAATTCATTTGAACTATTTCTATTAGTTTAACATTTTTTTCCCCCCACTTTTGTTAACAAGAGTATGAAAACCTAGATTTTTTTTTTTTTATTGTACATTAAGAACAGATATAAAGGTTGTGATATAATCATGAGTTAACTAGTGAAGTCATGCGATTAATTACGATTAAAAAATTGTAATCGCCTGATGCCCCGAATTCACACTTTTATTTTATTTTATGGATTTATGAGTTAATACATATATTTCGCCAATTTTATTTCCCATCCATATAGTTGGCTCATTTCTATTTACTATACATTTTGTTGAAATCATTTACAGTAACCCTCACGTCCTGCGCTCTTAACTGGACGCTGCTCTAAGCGCATAAACCCCACTAATGCGAGAATGCGTTTGTCACCAGGTTTGGCCGTCGGTCTGGGTATCGGAGCCCTGGCGGAGGTCGCCAAGAAGTCCATCCGGCATAACGACGCGGCAGGTAGCGCGCACGCTCACGCATTCTTGCATCTTTCGTTCCAAACGGAAACGTCATACGTGTATTTATTGAAGTGACTTGGATGAGTGCGCAGTGAAAGCTGTGTTTGTTTATGTAGCAGAAGAAAAAAAAAAAGCGGAGTGGACATTCCTTCATGCCTGTTATTGTTTGCAGACAGGCAGGCACACGCTGCTACTACACTCCCCAAATAAACAGACGCCTCATCACGCCACAGTGATCCGCTTATTTGCACACACACACACACACACACACACGCACACACACGCACACACACACACACACACACACACACACACACACACACACACACACGTCTTTGTCGGTAATCCAGGCAGGCTACTTGCGTTAAACCCCCCGTAACACCACACACCCTGTTGACCCACTGGCATGTTAATAAAAACGTTTTTTATTTTTTATTTTTTTTCCATTTTAAAATCTTTTGTGTGTGTGCGTGTGCAGGAGAGAATAAAAAGGCCGTGCTGGACTCGAGTCCCTTCTTGTCCGAGGCCAACGCCGAACGCATCGTGAGGACTTTGTGCAAAGTGCGAGGGGCCGCGCTCAAGCTCGGGCAGATGCTCAGCATTCAAGGTGAAACGGCACGAATGCAGGGACGAAAGATAACGAGATGTTTAAAGCTGATTTTTTTTTTTAATGGGATGGGAAACGAGCTTGCTCATGAGCTCCACCTACAGGCATTGAGTGTAATTATTTCCACAGATGAAATGATACATAAATCTGGGCTGAACAATTTTCAAAAATAATCAAATGACCACGGGAATTTGTCTTTTTCCCCCTCTGTCTTTCTCCACTATCTGCGCACACTCACTGCCAACAACGAGGCGCTCTCTAAAAATCAGAAATTCCGAAAGTATCTACTATCAAGAAACAAATCTCTCCATTCACTTTACAGTGACTCTCAAGTTATCTACATGTCACTTCCACATTGATATTTTTAATTCGTGTCCAATGTTTTGCTGTCGAAATTCCAAATCCAAACAAGATGCAAGTCATGCTGTTGGTTATGCTGGCGCTGCCGCACACGCCTGTGTCACGTTACGCAACAGGTGGAGGTAGGACGTGCAGGCCGTAAACAAGCCGTCAGCAGGATCCAGTTGCGCTTTTGGTGATTTATGTTGCTGGAATACTGCCGACCGTGACCTTGGCCCGTCCGTCCATCCGTCCTTCTGTCTTCCTCGCAAATATGACAACGTCGCAAAAGTTTATCGAACAAGGGGGGAGATGTTAGATCGAGTATCAGCACAATTCTGGATGACCGACCGCGTGTCAATCAACACGAAAATGTTCAAGGTGTGATATGAGCGCACAAAGACAACGCAAGTCACTTAAATGTCAAAAGAAAAAAAAAGCTGAAAGGGCGCGAGTCTATTTTAAAAGTGACAATATGCGCCGCTGGGCTGTTTTTAGGCGCTCTTGATGTTTGCTCTTCAAGGCGACACCTGCTGTTTTATCTTTATGGTGATGTTGTGTAATTAAGACAAAATGACATGGCGAAGTTTTATGACGTTATCCAAACACAACCCGAAATGACTTTTGATGATGTTGCTGTTTTCCTGTATAGGGTTATAGTTAGAGTTTTTTTTTTCATATTTATATTAGTAAAAGTTGCTTTTTAGTACTATATAGACTTTTTTTTCATATTTATTTATTATATATTTTATATATATATTTTATTTAATATTTATTTGGATTTTTTATTGTAGTTTTTTGTAATTATATTCATTAAATGGATTTTACAATGCACCTTTTTGTGTACCGGTTTAGATGTTGTTTATTGTAATTTTTATATTTAGATATATTTATAGTTTTACATTTTTGTATTTTATGTACTTTTATTTAGATTTTATATCGATTTTTTTAATAATTAAATTTTGTATTAACTTGTTTGCGCATTTATGTTTATATAATTTGTTTTAATGATATTTTCTATTAATTTATTCAGATTTTTTGTGTAGTAGCTTTAAAATGAATAAAAATTCTTATGTTTTTTTTTTAGCATTTTTATGTATTTAAAAACATTTATTTAATATTTTTTTGTATGTGCTTTTTGTTTGTAAATTTTATTGTATTTTTTTATTCATATTTGTTTGTGTTTGATTTTAAATTGCAGTCTGGTTGATATATTTTTTTCCTTTTTTTTTTTAAATTTCTAAGTGAATAGATTTTTTTTCTTTTTTCTTATTATTATTCCAAGTTTGGTTTCACTTTGTAGTAACGGGACTCTCATTAAGATTTTATAAATGATAAATGATAAAAAAAAAAAAAAGATTTTATAAATGACTACAGCGTTGATTGGCTTTGTCTCATTTCATAACAACAGTGACCTGTTGCTTGCCAAATAGTGAGCTGCCATTTAACTTACGCCGCCATGTTCGCAATAAATCCTAGTTAATCTTGATTTTATTTTGAAAATATTTCCCGTTGTTTCAGACGATGCCTTCATCAACCCGCAGCTGGCCAAGATACTCGAGCGCGTGCGTCAGAGCGCCGACTTCATGCCCATCAAGCAGATGACGGTAACAACCTGACCTCACCTGCATGTATTGGAAACGTTTGGAGGTTGCCAGTTGCGGCGCTATCCAACGGCGCCGCGTCCGCTTGTGTTCAGAAAGCGCTGAACAGCGACCTGGGGCCAAACTGGAGAGATAAGCTGGAGTCCTTCGAGGAGCGTCCTTTCGCCGCCGCCTCCATCGGGCAAGTCCACTTGGCCAGGCTCAAGGACGGCAGGGAGGTGGCCATGAAAATCCAGGTTCAACTTACTTTTTGCACCATTTTCACATCTTTTTCATTGTTTTTTTTTTTTTTTTGTCTTTAACATCTCTCGTGGCCAGCTGCTATAAATAGTGGTCTTTTTTTTTGTGTTGTTATTGTGATTCCTGTCCTGCTTAGTATCCCGGTGTGGCGCAAAGTATCAACAGCGACGTCAACAATCTGATAACCGTGCTGAGCATGAGCAACGCTCTGCCTGACGGTACACACACACACACGTGGATCTGCAAAGCAGTTGTTATGTTTTGTTATACTTTTTTCATAGTGTGTGTTTTTTTTCTAGGTCTGTTTCCAGAGCACATGATAGACGTGATGAGGAGAGAGTTGGCGCTCGAGTGCGACTACGTCAGAGAGGCTCAATGTGCCAAGAAATTTAGGTCAGCCTTTTACATATCTCCTTTTAATTGTTTGAAAAAAAAAAATACATTCAGCGATCCCCCGTTTATCATGAAGGACACATTCCAGAGCCAAAGGAAAACATTGTGCTAACATATAATGCAAACCCTCATAGACAGGCTAACATGAGTTAGCATCGATTTGACCGCGTATGTGTTAATGGCAAAGGGAGTTGCTGAAGGACCACCCGTTCTTCTACGTCCCGGAGGTGATAGAGGAGCTGAGCAGCCGCCACGTGTTCACCACGGAGCTGGTGGCGGGCTTCCCCCTGGACCAGGCTGAGGGCCTCCAGCAGGAACTCAAGAACACGGTCGGGAGAAAGCATATGACGCCCTCTGGTGGAGAGAGAAGGAACTGCTTATTTTTATTTGCTCAGATGTGATGTTGTTTTGTTGTTCAGATCTGTGAGAACATCCTGAAGCTGTGCCTTAGAGAGCTGTTTGAGTTCCGCTTCATGCAGACCGACCCAAACTGGTCCAACTTCCTGTACGATCCGCAGGCGCACAAGGTAAGACTTAAAAAAAAAAAAGTCAAAAGTACCACCCTTCTGACTAGGACAAAGACAGTAAGCCCGTGTGTGTGTACAGGTGGCGCTGCTGGACTTTGGCGCCACCAGAGGATTCGATCAGCATTTCACTGACGTCTACATCGAAGTAAGTCTAGTCGGATATGCGAAGAATTAAAAAAAAAAAATGGGGTCATCGGTGACGTCACCTTTCGTGATGGCAGGTCATCCACTCCGCCGCTGAGGGCGACCGAGAAGGAGTTCTGAAGAAATCCATCGAAATGAAGTTCCTCACCGGTTATGAGTCAAAGGTAAAAACGCGCATGCATGCATAAACACTTTTTTTTGCAGTTTTTATTTTTGTCAATATTTCTTACCTTTTTTTTTCAACATTTTGAAAAAGGTGATTGAATTAAATGAAAATGAAAAATTAAGCACACACGCAGCAAACTATATTTTTAAAATGATAAATACATTTTTAATATTAATTAATTAATTGGTTAATTAGATTACATTTTAATCAATATTGGCCATAACAATACTAATTTGACCTGAAAGGAAAATAACATCACCGTTCGAAATTAAACACAGACACTTTATTAATTTTTTTTATTAATTGAATTGTAATTTTAAGTTATTTTTAATTTACATATTTTTAATTAAAAATTAAACACATTTGGTTTTTACCATTTTGAATTTCATTTGTTGTTTAGTTAATTTAGTAATTTAATTTAAAGTCAATTAAATAAAAGTTTTTAAAAAACGGTCATATTGAAATTGAATTGTAATTTTAAAGTTATTTTTAATTTACATATTTTTAATTAAAAATTAAACACATTTGGTTTTTACCATTTTGAATTTCATTTGTTGTTTAATTAATTTAGTAATTTAATTTAAAGTCAATTAAATAAAAGTTTTAAAAAAAACGGTCATATTGAAATTGAATTGTAATTTTAAAGTTATTTTTAATTTACATATTTTTAATTAAAAATTAAACACATTTGGTTTTTACCATTTTGAATTTCATTTGTTGTTTAATTAATTTAGTAATTTAATTTAAAGTCAATTAAATAAAAGTTTTTAAAAAACGGTCATATTGAAATTGAATTGTAATTTTAAAGTTATTTTTAATTTACATGTTTTTAACTAAAAATTAAACACACTTTGTTTTTACCTTTTTCAAATTTAATTTGTTGTTTAAATATTTAGTAATTTAATTGAAATTAAATAAAAGTTTTAAAAAATTGGTCACATTAAAATAAAATTAAATCTAAGCAAACACTTTATTTCTATTATTTCAAATTTTATTTTTTAATAATGTATGACATGAGGGAGGAGGGAGCGGGAGTAAAACTGTTGTGCGAGACTATTTGCATATTAGGTATGATTTAACCAAACGCTAGATATTATTATTAAAAAATAAATCTCTCGTCGGTTGATTTCACTTGATCTACCATGGTAGTAACCTCGCTAATGTACTCTGTGCATCCAGGCCATGGAGAACGCCCACGTGGACGCGGTGATGATCTTGGGCGAGGCCTTCGCGTCGCCGGACACGTTCAACTTTGGCGCGCAGTCGACCACGGAACGCATCCACAACCTGATCCCGGTCATGCTGCGCCACCGCCTGACGCCGCCGCCCGAGGAGACGTACTCGCTGCACCGCAAGATGGGCGGCTCCTTCCTCATCTGCTCGCGTCTCGACGCCAAGCTGCGATGCAAGGACATGTTCCAGGAGATCTACCGGCGCTATTGGGAGGGCCGCAGGCCGCCGGTTTGACGCGCGGGTCTCGGGACCAATCAGAAAAAGGAACCAACGGGTGAGATTTGAAGGCGCACCAGCGTCGGGTTGGAGGCCAAAGTGGGGACATTAAGCGCAGAAAGTAAATCTAATACTTTTTTTTTTCTGTTTTGTTGGATTTGTACACGATGATCGGGGTTAAAGGATTGTGAGGAGGAGGATGTAGTCGTGTCAGGTCAGTCGGTGTGGACCAGCCAGGACCGAAAGTGTCTTCTTCTAGGCCCTCAATGTTTCTGCTTCAGATTGAGACCAGCTTGCAACACAAATATCCCCCCCAAAAAAAGTGGCTTTAAAGTGATTGAATACTGGAATAATTTACATTCACGTAGTTTACTTCTTTTGGTTGTCCTTGCTGCTGTTGATTGCGTTTTGCTTTAGTTGGGAGACTTTTGTTTTTGGTGGTCAGTTTTATTGAACCTCAGGGCGATTTTAGCGCATTAACATGAAATCGACAAAAATCTCTTCCTTTTTGTCTCCTGTTTGATTGTTTCCCCATGTATGTAGATTCCACTTGATTAAAACCAAAACATGTTTGCTGTGAGGCTTGTCATTTATTTTTTGTTTGCAAACAAGTCGTCGTATTCAGATCGTGCGTCACAGGAGTCCAATCATCTCCACATTTGTCAAATCCACATAAACCTTCAAGTCCTCCGTTATTACTGAACAGGCCAAATCAGTGCATACAACTGACTTCAATTATGTGGTGGTTTAATTTATAGGATGGATAATGTTAAACAACTGACAGGTAAAATCCACAGATTGTGTTGTAATATACCCTATCCACCAGTAGGGAGCAGTGTAGTCTATCCAAGCACTGATCGCGAAATACTGCTCTGTCCAAGCAGTCATTAGGTGGGTTTCGATCCACCTATTTTTATTCGAATTTTCAAGAATTGCGAAAAAGAAACTGAATGGAAACGCCAGAAATTCGCAAAAAGGCCCAAGATTCGCAAAAAAGTTTTTGACGCTTGGTGGGGGTGGTTTTTGAAGCGTATCGAAAAAATGAAAATGCGCATTTT
Source organism: Vanacampus margaritifer (assembly GCF_051991255.1). Classification (NCBI taxonomy): domain Eukaryota; kingdom Metazoa; phylum Chordata; class Actinopteri; order Syngnathiformes; family Syngnathidae; genus Vanacampus; species Vanacampus margaritifer. The sequence continues at coordinate 15,733,330 of NC_135450.1, forward strand.
GGCGATTGAAACCAGTTTTGTGACGTCACACGTTTTGACTGATTCTACGTCACACGCACGTTTGTAGTCACAATAAATGGCGGATGATAATGTAAGAAATGTTTGGGGAAGCGAAGAAACACAGTTATTTTTTTATAATTAATTAAAGAAAAGAAAACATTAATGCAATTTTAGATGGCTTTATTAACGTCAGATCTCAATGTAACGACACACTTCACTTACATGTGGGAGGGAAGCCAACGAGACAAACTACTTCCGTTCAGTCCGTTAAAACCAACATTCCCACCTGGAACTCCCCACTAACCCAAAGTTCCGTCACTAAAACGTCATCTCGCGGCGCATATTCGCAAAAGAAAAGCGGATGGAAACGGGCATAAGTCACATGTTCGTTTTGCGCATTTTCACAAATTTCGCATAAAAATTTCGAAACATTTGGATGGAAACCTGACTAATGTTGACTCCTGTGTAAATAAACAATAGAACAGCTTACTAAAACATAAGATGGTTTTACACATAAGTGTATTGCAGAAGCGTGAGGCCAGTTTATCCTACTCACGGCTATTTATTTATTTTTCCTCCAAGTATAAGTTTAGAAACTATATTTGGATGTTTCCTTGTTTCCATTTTTCTCTCAAAGAGATCAAATTGTGGGAAAGCATTTCTAGGGAGTCGCAATGAGCCGTCGCAAATGTTTTGACATCTCAGAGCTCAGCTCTCCTGTGTTTAATTTTGGGCTTGCAAGTGCATGAAAACGACCTTATTTGGTCACGAGAGTAAAGTTGGGGACATCTTACAAGGTCAACAAAGCCATTCTGGACAGCAGGACCACCTTTCGCCTCCTGCTTGTCATTTGTATCGGATCAACTAGTGGACCAGATGCCCTTTTATGTATTTTATTTTATTTTATTTTTTAACATTATTATTATTATAATTATTATTATTTAGATATACTTATGGGATTTTTTTTTTGTATTACCAGTACTTATTTTCTGTTTTATTTTTGTTACATTTAGTTTTTACCCCTTTTGTTTTTTTCGTGGAGTATGGGCTTTTTGTATTTTTTAAACATTCATTTAGTTGCATTTTACCTATTTTTTACTCTTAATTTTTTTTAAAGTAGTTTTCTGAATGTACCTAATACTCTTGTACTTTGTTTTTTCCCCTTTATTTTTTAATTATTTTTTATTTTTGTACTTATTTTTTTTTTATTTTGATGTTCTTTTTATTTATTTTTTTTAATTTTTTTTTTACTTGTTTAATTTTCACATATTTTGCCACCGGATCATTCAGCTTCCATATATACAGCAAAAAAAAAAAACAGGCCTCATCCTCACTGGTCCAGAGGAAAACATTTGTAACCTGAGTGTGTCTGTTTATAACTGGCTTAGGGGAAAAAAAATGTTAAGCATGTGGAATTCAGCAAATGCTCCATTTGTGAGGCATCTTACGGTCAACACTTAATTCTATTTATGACAAACCTTAATATAGACAACCACTGATTCCAATAAATTGTTTTAATGTCAAGATTCAGTTTCACAGAATTCAGCTACACTGCTATTATAACTTATCTTTGTGGGTTTGTTTACTGTAAAAAAAAAATAAATGAAGCAAATAAATAAATCTGCATGCAAGAACAAATGCATTTGAATGTATATTCTTCAACCAGAAAAACAACAGCACCCGCAAGCAGGAAATTACGCATTTTTCTAGGATTTGGTGCTTTTTATTTTCGCCGTATGTTATGATTGGTCAAACTTTCTGTTGTGCCATGCTCTGCCCACACGCAATGGTAAAAACTCAAATTCTTCACAAGTTTAGCGTCCACCACCTGCCTAGCAATAGGACCAAATCCAGCCACGTGTTAAAAGCGTCATTCAATAAACGTAATGCACAATTTACAGCAACAATGTACCATTAGCCACCGTCTGGTTTCCTTTTCTTTTTTTTTAAGACAAAGTTCATTATGAGCAACATTCCCAACCAAATCACCCAATTTCACTTAATTCTTCTGCAAATTAGTGGTTCACTCCAAACAATAAATTTTTGTACATCTATCTATGCCAGCGATGTATACAGGCACAACAATTAATTAAATGATCTTCCACTAGATGGCAGAAGATACAATTAACCTGCTTATCCACTTTATCTTTGACTAAAAAGATTTCACACGGAGTAAATACATCTTTTTCACTATACAATGGTTTCTTGAGATGCAAATTTTATACATTCCGTGACTGCACTCATTATGAAAACACTTTTATCTCAAACCAGCTTTCCCCTCATTGAAATGAATGGAAATGCCAATAATCTGTTCCGGTCTCTATTTGAATAAGGAAAAAAGCACTCCATAATATTGCGCTTTATAAAAACATATAGTACATAATTAAACACAATGTAAAGAATTAGTGTGTGCATCAATATTCACTGTTGCCTGGGTGTGCACGATTTGGCCACCAGAGGACAGTATAATACAGTCATGCGGACATAAACAAAGAAGAAGAGTTTCACAACTGCTGTAAGTGACGTTGTAAGCTATCGCAAGGCACTACATTATACTTTTTTTCTGACATTTTTGTTTTGGTCCCGTGTCATGAGAAGGTTGAGAAACATTAATGTAGATTATAGGTAAAACAAAACAAAACATTACATTACAGTTACTCAAGGAAGAACACACGTGTTTCATTGTCACTGCCTGTTCCTGCTTAGCCTCATGGCTAGCATGTCGCGGCTAACTCGCGACCTTGCCTATATTTTGGCAGATAATTCATGTCCTTTCTTTTGAATTCCATCTAATAGAAGCCTCTCGATATCTTCTGTTTCAAAAAGGTAAGGTTGCTGCCGCGTTTCCGGGTACGGGTGCACAGGTACTTCCCCAGCCCACAACGTTGGAGTTCTCTCAGACGTCCTGTGGAACGCCCTGATCTCTGTAGCCTGGATATGGACAAGAAAAGAAGAATGGCTTTTCTATATGTATGTATTCACTTGTATGTTTACATTTGAAAATGTTTAAAATGACTGGGTCTTAACATGGTCTGTTTGGAGTTATAGCGCCACCTGCTGCTTTGGCTTACACATAACTGATAAAGCTAAGTTTGTGAGTAAATAGAAATACAGGGTGGGGGGAAAAAATCACCTACCGTCAGAAACTTTGGGAAGATGACGTGGGAGAGAGAAAAAGACAGTTAGTACTTAGTAGATCACCGACATGTCACGCTGAAACATCACCTGACTGACACGCACAACCCGCATTTGTCGGATCGCGGCCGGTATAAAAGCGTGGATGAAAAAGGGACGTGGGTGGAATTAATGCGCGGGGGAAAGATACGGCAAAAAAAAAAAAGATGCGGGAGAGACGGCAGGCGACCGTGTGGGAGGAGGGGAATGGCGCTCATTAGATGGATGGGTGGAGGGAGAGGATGAGAAGAATGGATTGATCGCATGCAAAGCGGGGAAGATCATTAAGGGAGAGAAGGAAGGAGACATCAACTTATTATGGCAGGAAAGTGGGAATACGTGCATTCTGTGCTCTTTGACGACATGATCCTGTATGGGAAGATGTCAGCTTCAAGCTTCTCTGCATATATATTCAAGAAGAGCCAGGGGCTACACACAAACACACACACACACACACACACACACACACACACACACACACACACACACACTGTATGGCAATGATCTCAAATCAGCAGTTTGGCAGAAAGAGAACAAATCTTCAAAAAAGACTTCAAAATGTCTGATGCCACTCCCAGCTCCAATTTTGTGTCAAACTAATAAAACCAAGAGATTTACATGTTGTGTATTTAAAATAACCACGTAACTGCCCGAAAAGCGTACTTTGTAATTAGATTGACCCTACGGTACTGTACAATTAAATATTAGAGGGATTTATGTATTTATTTTGTCGTTGAGGCTGGCACGGATGTGCGGTAATTCAAATCAATAGGGAAAGACGATTTGAGATGTTTCAAGTGACGCCATGGTACTGATTTAACTCGTCTCTAAAGGCGTCAAACTGTAACAGCTCAATGTCTTGCACCCAATAAGAAAAAAAATACTTTTCATCTCATGTATTATTTCTAGGGGTGTCAAAATTAGTGCATTAATTTAAAGTTCCTTCACCGCCACTAACTTTATTAACGTGTGATTAATGTCCGCCCCTTGGAAAGTCTGCACTGGGGGAATTGCAGACACGTTCAAGTCATTAGCAGTAATAAATTTAATAATAATGCATATATTTGTGAAGACTGGAGTCAAGTTGTATTTTACAATTTAAAAAATGTGCAGAATTTCACAAGTTACTTATTGCTAAATATTAGCTAGCTGTTAATATGATAAGAAAAATGCACTGAGCTGTCACCAATGTCTTACAAACACAATTATGCCATCTTGTGGCAGAAAAATGACCAACACAAATCAACATCACACTCGTTTTTTTTACAGTACAGGACGTCTTTTTAATTTTAACGCAATTTATGAATTATTATGAAATTACTGTGACTAAAAGGTGCAGCTATATTTTTATTAGTTTAACATTTTTTCCCCACTTTTACGTTAACAAGAGTATGAAAACGTAGAGATTTTTTTTTGTACATTTAGAACAGATATCAAATTTGCGATTAATCGCGAGTTAGCTATTGAAATCATGCGATTAATTACGATCACAGATTTTAACCGCCTCACACCCCTAATTATTTCATCTAAATGTCTTTCTTCGGTGGTTTGGCGTGAGGAGTGAGTGCGACTGACTTGCCAGGATGACCATGTCCATGCCCCAGAAGATGCTCATGATCCAGCCCACCATGATGACGGCCGTGGCGATCTGGATGAGGGCCGCCGCCACGTTAAGCCAAAAGACGCAGCAGACGCCGCGCTCGGCCACCAGCTCGCTGCGAGCGCCGCACAGCACCGTGAAGGCCGAGATGAAGGTACCTGCAGCGCAAACATTTTCTCACACTATTCACGCTGGAACAACTGATCAACATCTTAATCATTACAATCGAGATTTGAAATCCTCTAAACAGCCGTGTGGCTCATTTAGAGATTTCTAAGGTGACAAAAGTAAAGAGTGCCAGCGTGAGGAAGGCATGGTGGGCGTTTTGTGGATTTTTTTTCTTCTTGTCACGCTAGTGGAATCCAACAGTCGGAGCAGGTGGGACGTGTGCATAGCGACACACACAGTAGAAGTACTCATTTCACACTTTGATCGCTACAAATTATTTACTTTGTTTTACAAATTGTTTTTATACAGCATTAAGATGAAGAAAAAAGGTCATCCTGGCTGCTCCGCCAATCTGATGCCTGGTTGCCACGGCAATGATGGGGATCTTTAAAATGACTTCAGTGTAAGAGCGATGCCGCTTAGAGCGCGTCGTCGTTGTCAGAGGAAAAGGCGGAAGAATGAGAAATAAATAATAGCAGGAAATCTGACCTAACTATAAGTTGCTTTAGAGCGCCTCGTTGTCCGCTGTGAGTGTGTGCATGTCACAGAGAGAGGGAGAGACTGAAGAGCAAAGAAAAAAACACAAAAGAAAGTCAGACGTGACAGCCAGCATATAGAACGAAACTTGGCTTTGGCGTGGCCACTTTAGAGTGCCTTGTTGTGAGCTGTGAGTGTGTGCATGTCACAGAGAGAGAGAGGGAGAGACCGAAGAGCAACACACAAAAAAAAACTTAAGTCTGACGTGACAGCCATCAAGTAGACCAGGACTTTGCATTGGCGTGGGTGCGTCAGAGCGCCTCGTCGTCTGCTGTGAGTGCACGCGCTTATGCATTAAGTGGATATATTTTGGCATCTCAATGTAGGAATGTGTTGTGCAGGGTTAACAAATAAAAAACTGACTTAATGAGCTTTTTACGATCATTGTTACTCATGTTCCTCCAGTGAATGAAACACAATGATTATAATTTTCTCTGATGTGAGCTCTAGTGGGGCCACAGTCGTGCGTTTAGGAACAGGAACATCAGCGTGAGCTCCACAATTATAGAGCGTAGCAATAAAAAAAAAAAAAAAAAAAGAAAGAATAAATCTCCAATTGTAATAATGATCTGTGCTGCGCTGAAGACTGAGCGAGCATGTGGGAGACGTCTTGTGTGTCCAGATATTAGCCGGACTAATGACTATAATTACACAAAAAAGTCTCCAAAGCGCCCACTGCTCGTGTGGGAGGTTAATGACGGAGTGTGAAAAAGACAGAAAGAGACGAGCGGGAGAAGCCAAGGCAGACAATAGAAAGAAAGGCTTTAAAAGTAGCCGCTGATCACTTTGGGAACGGCGACCCACAATGCATTGTGGGGGTTTCTTCTAGTGATATGTGGTCTTTCCAAACTTACAATTTGGCATAACTATAAAATAAATAGATAGAATTTAAGCATATATTCTTTATCCTCAGTGACAAACGACTAATATGGCTGCGGCTTACGGAGGAGTAACTTGTGACCGCCTCGATTGTGTTGTATGCTATACTGCCCCTTGGTGGCCAAGGCGCCCAAACTGGAAGGAGCAGCACAATGTCCATTAAATTTCATAAAGCGCAATGTTATATAGTGTTATTTTTTTTATAAAAAAATATTCACAATTTCTAAGGCAAAACGCTGTGTTGCGAACAACTCGGCGTGATGCGCGTATGACACATTGTGTGTATTATTTTTGTCATTTTAATAACAGTGACTGTGCGCTCTCTTTGTGTAGCCTGACAATACACACACACAAACACACACACTCAAATGGACAGGAGATGACGCTGGGCTCCAAATGTAATTATACATAATAAAATCGGATTATTTTATTTTGGCCTCCAGGTTGGATAGAACAAAACATGCTGCGTTCACTCGCGCGCGCAACTGAATTGTATTCATGTTCAGTCAGCGTTGCCATGGCAACTGGTGGCGGGGCCATTCAATGAAATGTCAAGGCATCCAGGCACTCGCGCGTACACGCACGCACGCACGCACGCGCGTGTACAGGTGCTGGGGACAATTTAGTCAAGACGACATGTCAAGTCAACATGGCTGCCAAAAAGAGGGGAAGTGACCGTGGGGGCGTGGGGGCGTGGCCGCCTCGGACGGCTTTAATTGATTTCGCAGTCAGACGTCTGGGACATTTTCAAGGAGACGGCGGAGGAAAAAGGGAAGCATTCAAGGTTTTTGTTTCAAGTTGTGATTTCATTGAAGTCAGGCGTCGTCCCCCAACACAACCCCCGGAAAATAAAATACTTACACAGCTGTATTGTGCTATTTTTCTGTATAGTTAAAAATAAAAGCAATGTTACCCAAATATTTGACAAGTTGACAGGTTAAGTTTTTTTTATTTTTATTTTTTATTTTTTGTGCACAGAATCAGTCCCACTTCACACCTCATTTAGGTTCTTAAAAAAGCTATTTTTAATTTAATTAAATAAATATTGTTGGAATCTTTTTTATATTTTTTATTTTTAAAGATAATTGTACCTAAAATAAACAACACTTATTAGATATGTGCAAAATAAATTTATTATTATTATTTTTTACTATTATTAATATATCTTAATGTAATGAAATAATTGGTTTGATTTTATAAATGTGTTCTTATTTTTATTTTATTTTAACTTGCTTAATTTAATATAATTAAAGTCAATATTTATATGTTCTAATGTGTACTCTTATCTACTCATTAATTTTTTTATTAAATGTATTTATCTTAGTAAATGTATTTTATCAGATGAATTTAGTACTTCATGTAGTTTTTTTTTTTATTGTTACTTTTTAATGTAATGAAATTAATGGTTACATTTGATAATGTATTCGTATTTTTTTACACTTATTTTCTTTGACGGAAAATGAAATCATTGATATTATTGACTTTAAATGTATAAGTCAGATTTTTTGTAAGGAACAAAAGCGCTCTTTACCACTCATTAAAAATAATAATAATAATATTTTTTTATTGATTTTTTAAAATTGATATACATGATTTGTATATTAGTATCAATTTAATGTTCCTTATAACACATCCCCAGACTGTGTAAGCATCTAGACCAGGGGATGAATTTGAATTTTTTGAAATGTGGACCTTTGAGACTCTTTTATGAATATTATAACTATATAAATAAACTTGACTTGACTCTTCCGTTTGATGTCACGTACTGACCGGTCCACCAAAGTGTAGCAAAAGATGCAATAATAGATATCCATAATTCACAAGTGGATATGTGCAAGTGAATTGCAGATGTCTGGAATGAGAAACCGTCTACACATAAATGGGAAAAGTTGCGTCATTTGTCCTAGGCAAAATGATGTTGCCGATATCTCTAATTCATTTTTGACAAAACTAAGTTATGGTTATCTTCCCAGTCTTTTTTTCAGTGAGACCACCTGGTAGAATTAAGATGAAATAAATGATCTGTCGTTTTTGCTAGTCACAATTACGTTAATTAAATATTCAAATATGACTACAGCTCGCATCTTTCTTAATCCTGCGCGTCTGTCCCACCAGGTCACCGTTGGGACTTGATACCATGACGAGACGTACTAGCCACCAGCTAGCTTGCGAAGCTAACTCAGCTCTCGGCTGGTGGCGGCGGGCTCTTCCGTGGCGTCGTCCCATGCTTGGAGTTGTGCCAGTTGTGCACAGTAAGTCTCTCGGCATCGTTTACATTGCACTTCACTTAATTTGATTTGCTAAGGTATTAAAACACATTTTAAAAATAATACAAGCACATTTAAAATACATATATTGTGAGAGAGCAAGAGCAATGGGTAACACATTTATATTTTACAGTATTGGTAAAGTGTACCAATCCTTCCATGTGTTTACAGGAAACAAATCTTCTTTTTTTATCTCATAATATGCAATAATTATGCCCAAATGCACAATGTACATTGTAAAGTGAACCTATGGCCATTACGTTCTGTTGGCGTAAAAAGCAGGATTATATAGGAAGACGTTTAATCATCCTCAACAAAAATTAGGCTCTGCTGAAATACTTCCTGTTTTCATTCTTCTTCTTTCAAATGCACACAGTCTCAAACTAAATATTGTGCGCCATCTCATGGTCAATAGTGGATTTACACCCAATACAAGCGAGAGTGAGGGCCAAAACGGTGCCCAAAAAAAAATGCCGAAACTGGCAACAGAGGGGGTGTTTACTGTACATAGCATTTTAAATAACGTAAACTAAATAGCAACGGCAAGCTGTACCATAAATTGTGATTGTCGTTGATGTGAACGAAGGTGCAGATTTTCAGCAATTAACTTCAAGCATGCATCTATTTTTAAATACTCCCGTGTTATGATTTTAAACGTGCTCTGTAAATAAAAGTTGACTTGAGTTTATCATGCAACTAACGTATAGAAAAATGTTGGTCAAACTCACCTAGTCCAGGTATGAAGGTGTTGAGGAAGAGGCAAATGACGGCCAGAGGGAAAGGCATTGTGGGTATGGCGGCCCTCAGGGGTCCCTTCTTCTCGCGGACCTCCACCACCACGCCGCCCCCGCTCCCCGGCGCGGGGCCCATCGGGACAGATTTGACCCCCAAGCTGTCCCCCATCATGCTCCCCTCCTTCTGTGCCATCTTATTTGCTGAACGAGCACTTCGCTATTCAAAGTCAACACAGTCCAAAAATACTAACAGTCCTAAAAAGTCTCTTATAAGTGATGCTGCTCATCGGGCCTCCGACGTCCGGGAAAAATTCATATTAACAACAAAAATCGTTGAAATTCCTGGAAAGACGATTGTAGTTTCCTGGGTGTTTCTTTCTTTTGGTCAAATGGGTTCTCAAGCGTTCACAGGCTGAGAGAAAGCGCTCACTACAACCCTGTCCCCCCCCCCCTTTTTTTTTCGACTGCCGCTCTCCCCTCACCGTTTAAAGGTACAGCGCACTCCTGAAAGCGCTCATCCTCATTTGACAATGCTGAGAGTCCAGCCTTCGCATTCGTGCCTGAATGCTAAGAGTGAAAGTATTCTATCATAACGCTAAAAATTACATTTTACTGTTAATGCCCAGACATCAGTATTCTCACTAATGCTGCTGTTCATAGAAAAATGTGATGCTGTGAGACAAGGGTTGCTATTTAAAAAAATATATATTTAAAATGTATTGTCTGAATGCTGAGAAACAAATCTGTCCACACTAATGCTATTGCGAATCAAAAATGTTTTTGCTAGCGCTGATGCAAGCATTCACACAATTGCTATTGTGCGTTAAGAATGTTTTTGTTAATGCTGAGAGACGAGTATTCGCACCAATGCCAATTGTTGTCAAAAATGTTTTTGTAAATACGATGAGACAGTGCATTAGAAATAAGCGAATGCTGTGAGGCGGGTATAAACACGAATGCTATTGTGCGTAAAAAAAAATGTATTGTGTATTCTGAGAAACAAGTATTTCGGACTGTACGGTGTCAAAAATGCTTTGTCGATGCTGAGAGACCAATATTTGCATTGTGCATGAAAAAAAATGTATGAATGCCTTTATTCAAACTTATTTATACCATAACAAAAAAGTTTTTCAGTGTTAATACTGAAACGAGAATTATCACTAATGCTGTTTCCTTAAAAAAAAAAAAAAAATGCTGAGAGACAATCATTCTCACACTCTTCAAAATACACTCAGATTAACGCTCTAAAAATGTGTTACCATAGAGACATTCGCAATAATTATTATGTATATAGAATATAATCCTAAAAAAGAATAGCATATTACATCGCAAACTTTGAAAAAAATGGCATTTAAATAATTTTTTGTATCTCCAGACACCACTTAACTTTTCCGGCCTACTCTCTATCCGTTGCTTGTCCGATTGTTCACTTGCGTTTAGTTTGAAAGAAATCATAACAGACAAAGAGCACAATTTATATTCCTCGCTAAAAACAATTTAATGATTGTAAATGACGGTCTTGCCCCTCCCCGCGCTCTCCCGCCTTGGCTGTCATCTCCTAGCAACCCGCGAAGCTTGCGGGTAATTACTCGGGGCCCGATATTGATCTCCCGTCCTTTTTGGCTCCGTCTCAAGTTTTAATATCCTCTTAAGTCCTCGCATAAAAACGAGGATGCCAAGGTCGTTTTTTTTTGTCACGCAACGCCAATCAAAGCAAAGCAGAAGCGGGTTGCGTCTCAAAGGGCCAACGTGAGCTCACGATGAGCTGGCGCCGCCTATTGCCATGGCAACATCACAGGGTTGCCAGGTCAGTAAGGCAAGCTTAAAGTTGACTTTTTTGTTCAGTAATTACGGATTTTTTTTATTTTTATTTTTTTTAAATAAACACATTAGCATGATGATATTCCGCTTATCCCTTAAAGGTAAGAATTTATAATTAAGTGTGTGTGTGCGCGCGGATGGCTGCAAGCAACCTTTTAATAGCGTTCATTAAAACGTTCAGCCCTCAAAGCCAGTTTCACTTCGTAATATGACATTTGCTATGCTTTTGTAACGTGAGTAAACAGACCGAAAAGTCTCAAGAATGTCATCTTGACATAGGAAGTCTTCTATTTTGGTTTGTAATGGCCATTTTTTGTGTCATTTTACTCTGTTTTCTACATTTAAAAAAATTGGACTTTTTCCACTTTTTCACTTTTGTTGCCAGGAATTTGGATATTAAATTTACACCGTTATACAAGTTGTGCGCTTACTACTTTTATTTTGTAGTAAAGTGCCTTTTTTTTTTCAGTGTTGGCACATGAAAATATCTAATAAATTATTTACAAAATGTGAGGGCTGTACTATAATCCTTACCTGTGGTCTGTCAATGTCTCATGAAGCGGACAAAGTGCGCCATCTGCTGGCCTTCCACCAAACACACAATTCGGCAATTTGAGATTTACTGTATAAAGTATTCAAATGAAAATGAGTTGAATGAAACCGTATTCAAACCAATGAATTATTTTTGTTGTTTTGAGATAATTCAGTTATGAACTTTTGTTCTGTTTACGCTAAAACTGATATTTCAAAATCAATTGCAACATTAAAGAAGAGAACAAAACCATAATGAAACCTCAAGGTGGCAGCAGAGCCACACAGCACAAAGACTCATTCAACTGCTTCAAATTAACAATAATAATGCGATTAATACTTGTGGGGCTATAAAAAAAAAAATCATTACCTTTTGTTCTGGTGGCTCTTATTTTTGAATGTTGTAGTCTGACTGCGTGCATGAAAATGCCCTTAAAATGTACACTGTTGTGCTTCCTTGAAAAGAAAATGCACGTGTTTATTTTACAACATGTTCTCATCCTTTTCTCTTGACAAGCACAGATAACCGGAGCCTCCTCATTCATCACTCTGATATGTGCAGTTCCTCCTTTATGCAACATGATAAATGAGCTGGCCCTCGCCACCATTAGAAAAAAAAACCGACCAAATTAGCTGAAATATGAAAAAAAAAAAAAAAGAAGTGTATGTGAGTACTTTGTCAGGAAGTAGTTCTCAAATAATATTTTCCCAGTTAATTGTACGTTTTTGATTCGTACACTTTTTGGATAATTCATCAGGGTCAATCTGACCCTACTGCTGGAAACCAAACAGGAGGGTTAAGTTCAAACCTCCAGCATAACAACAGTTAACAATTAACCCTTCAAGAAGTACGTTTGTCACAGTTTCTCCACGACGGCTGCCATTAATTAAACATCCCCGTGTCGCCACTCCCTTCCGTGACTTGCGACTCCACACCCCTCGTCCCTGGCCTCATGCCCTCCGCACACGCACAGTCCAGTCTCCCCATGGATCACGAACAGCTTTATCCAAGGAATCCCAAGAATGGACGTTTATCATGTTCCTCCTTTTTTTAGTATATTTATGAGTTTACTTTAATGTAATTTTTGTCTCTTTTTTTTTTTTTTTCCATTTGCAATTCAGACCCTGAATCCTGCTTCACTTAACATTGTGAAGTTTGGTAGACATGTCACTCAAGAGTCAACGTGCACAAAAAGTCTCTAGAACCCATGCCCAAAAAGACAAACAGGGATGTGATTTTTCCGCTAATTCGCGGAATTCCGCTTTTTTTTTATCCCCCCCCCCCAAAAAAAAAAAAATCCGATTTATTTTTTTTTTAAATTTTTTGTAGTTCATTGTGTATGCACATGACTCCGACAGATAACATCTTCTGCTATAACAAAGACATTTGTGGTATGCTCTAATATGAGTTACTTTTCATTTGGTCATGATACAATTATTTGTTCATGAAATTTGAACTCTTCAACATTATTTATGTGTTAACTTAGTAATCACATGAGTTAGATATGATGATATTCTCAGTGATAGTTTTTAAAAGCAAAGGCAGTCCAATGTTTTTGAATGTGACTGATTTTGAGTTGACTAAAACTGCCATTTTATATGGGATAGTTCAATATACATTGAAAATGTATGCTGTTGTTTTGTCTATTTCTTTGTCATGTAAGTGCATTGAAAGTACTTAAAAACACGGAAAACCCATGAGCTCCGGGGGGCTGTGCCCCCCTTGTCCCCCCACCAGGGCACTGCCCTGGACCTAGCTGGGTGCCAGCGGCCCCCAGGCCCCCGGCTAAATTTTCAGATAATTTCACTTTGGTCAAATCACATCCCTGGACAAAGCAACTTGGTCATTCTGGTTGAAAGTGGCCTTTTTTTTTTTTCTTCTTCTTTCACTTAGCAACTAAAATTTTGTTAGGCATGTCTTACAAGAGTTAAAAAACAAACAAAAAACATTTCAAGTACTTTTGCCCAAAAAGACAGGAAGTCAGCCATTTTTGCTGGAAATGGCCATTTTGACCCTGGAACAGATTATTTCTATTTACGTGACTTCTCATAGTGTGTTTGTGTGTGTGGGGGGTGCATTTACGTAATAAGATATATAGCTTCCTCGTACACACAAACAGGCACATTCATCACACATTCCTGTGTCACTGTCATTTATATAAATGTATGTATATATATATATATATATTTATTTATTTATTTCCATCACGGTACAGATAAGATTTCATCTCATCCGAGTCCGTCTCACTGTCTCCTTTTTCCGGGAAATGCACGTCCTCAAAATAACCCTACGCTTCCACTTTATGTTCCACTGGGACGCACATTACACTGATCTGTTGTACACACGTCCCATTTTTGGGTGTCATGGTCAAGGTGAGACAGGAAGTGCCATGCAAGAGGACAGACAGGGTTGCATCTCCAAATAGTATTTGCCAATTACTGTTTATTTCACATTTCTTTTATATTGTACATCTTACATGCTTTTATTTTTTTTAATTTATTTACATAAGACAATAGTGTAAAAAAAGAAAGAAAAAAAGACAGGTTTCAGACATGGATCATGTTCACGAAGAAGTTTATTGTGCTGATCGGAAGCGAGACATCCAGTATAAACGTGGATTGGAATGCAAGCAATTTTCATGACATTCACATTAGGAGACGCGCACGAACGGTTATTGTGTTGTGTGAACGTGTCGCGCTAAAATGTTGACATTCTAGCGGAGTCCATTCAAGTGGAGTGAAGGAGAGTATAGTGGCATATTGCGACAGTAATGGAACATCAATGATTATGGGTATAGCTCCAATAAATGTGTAGTGTTATTAGTGTTAATTATCCTCATAAAAATAAAAAAGTGTGTTGCCCCGCTGAGGAAGGTTAGAAGAGTTAGCATAATACATAATGGTCTCATACAATAAAATAGCACGCCAGCAGCACACATAAAAGTCACAGTATAACATTGGAACATTTAAGACGACATCATTTCCCTGCAATCCTCCTTTTCGAACCCTTTGAGGTTGTTGTTTTTATTTTGGGAGGGGGGGGGGGGTTCGGTTCACACCATTTTTGACATTTTTCCCAGTGTTTTTAAACGCCCTGTAAAGTGAATTCAAAGATTTGTTTCGAAATACCTTATACACATTTTTGGGGGGCGTGGCTAAAAGGGGGCGCCTTCGCCAGAGTCCGCGTTCATCTAGCGCAATTTTGACGCGCGGTTAGCTGGCTAGCTCTACCACCCCGAAAATGCAACGTCCTTTAAGATAGCTTATGTGGCCGCTCTAGAGTGCCTCATTGTCAGTTGCGAGTGCGCGCACCCCTAAGTGGATATATCTTATGTAGTTATGTGTAGGCATAAGAAAGATGTTAGTAGTATCCAGATAACTTTGTAACTGGTCATGATTTTCAAGCTTCGTTTTTGATACTTGCCGTTTTCACACGCAGAAATGAAATTCTCCTTCCACGGTTCAGCTACATCAGTATAGATTCTAGAACGCCATCTGTTGATTGGTGGAAAAAAACTGCCATGACGACGCACCGTTGACGTGACTAACCCGGCCAGCACTTGAAGCACAAGCTTGATCTGGATTCACAGTTCCAAACCGTCGCAAACTGAACTGTACCACTAGGTGGGAACTAGCGATGGAAAATCTCTTTCACTGATTAACTGGTACAATTGATGATCAATTGTCTAAGCAGTACATTACGTTACAGTTTAGTTCAGGTCAGGAATGCACTTCCTTTCGATTTAATTGTCAACATTTGTCAGTTGTCAACCACTTTTCAGCACCCAATCAACCTGAGGTCACCAACCAACCAATCAATCAACTACTAATGCTAAGTCGCTAATGCTATCCGTCCAACTCACCACAATCCAAATCATACCGAACCGGACTTATCCCATTTCACCGATAACGCACAAGCACAATCGGGATTTGCGTTTTTCAGCTGAACTGAAATGACGGATGAACATTCAACTAAACATCTTTGATTGTTATTCTTTTAAAAAAAAAAAATATTTATACAGTGAACCCCCGTTTTAGTCGCATACCATGTTGTGCCGCAATAAGCCGGGCAGCTTTGAGCTCTACTGGAAGAAATGCAGTGTAATTAAGAGCAAGAAGAGGCAGAGAAGGTGCCCAACTACTGAAAAGTCCAGTAATGGTTGTTTCATTCCAACAGAGAGAATACATCCCTGTGGGTATTGTTGTATGCTCTGTTTGTATGTGTTGCTGCTACTTTACAATACTGTGTCATTTACTATTTAACTTTACAACAGAGAGAAAAATCTGCAAAAATCTGCAGATTTTTTTTTAGGGTTGAAAGTCACTATCTTTGTTATATTGACTATATTTCAGATTTTAACCTATCGCAAGTTGATGTGGAACGATTCCCCCACAATAAACTGGGATTCACTGTATAATGAATTGATCCGAAGAGTTGTGCCTGAAGTTCAACTTTGTGGTAGTTGACATCATGTTTCGCTTCAAGACATGATCAATCAATGACTGGATTTATGAAGTCCATTCCAACTGGAAACGTGTTCATCTTCTGTTTCTGAATGATTAGCGACGTCAGACGTGGAGCTCCGCCGCGTTTACTCTGGCATTTTCCTCTTGGAGGGCGGCAGCAGATGCGCCGGCAGCTCGGTGGGCAGATCGTGTCCCTCCAACTTGACTTTAATGAGGTGGTTGGCCAACGCAAACTCCTCGTCGTCCAGCATGCCGTCCTTGTCAATGTCGGCCAGCTTCCAAATTTTCCCCAACACCGTGTTGGGCAGCTTGGATTTGACCATCTCCCTCTTGGCGTTGGCGCCCGTCACCTTGCCGTTGACGGGCGACAGCGTGTAGAAGATCTCGTCGTAGGCCGGCTTATCGCGCGCCACCACCCACTCGGCCTCGTCGATGCCCTCGCCGGCGCCCTCCCCGTAGCCGTGGCCGAAGGGGCCGTTGAGCGTGCCGTCGAAGGCGCCGCCCTTGACCACCGGGTTGGGTCGCTGCGTCTCCTCCTGCCGCACCAGCACCATCAGGCCGGCGATGTCGTGGGCGAGCATGTCGTCCACTGCCTCCAGGAGCTTGGACTTGAGGGGCTGGAACTTGGTGAGGTCCTGAGCTTGGAGTTGGTCCTGGAAGGGAGGCGCACACATGGCAAAAGTATTCAAATTCTGTACCTAAAAGTCTCTGTTAAAGTGAAAAGTCTTCTAAATTTGACACACCGCAGAGAAGAGTGTTGTTAATAAGAACCCCGCCAAGTTGGAATGAAAAAAAAAAAAGTATGTATGTAACATCAGGCTTCAAAATGCAAAATCACACAGTGAGAAACTACCTAAAATTCTCCTAACCGACTCTTACGTCGCTCTCCCCATGTTGCGCGTGCACTCATGGCCAACAACAAGGCAGCCAAATCAGTGCAGAGTCCTGGTCCACGCACCAGTTCTACAGTCTTTGACTTTTTTTCTTCCCTTATTTTCCACTGTGCTCGCTTTTCTGCCTTTCCAACCACACCGTGTGCACACTCATGGCCGACAATGGGGCACTCTAAAGTGGCAAGTTCGGTGGAAGTTTACAGAGTCCTTTACATGGACTCTATTGAAAGCAGATTCACCGATTCAATACTTGTACTTAACTCATTCAAACCCAAAAACGCGTAAGCACTTTTTTTAAAAATATTTTGTCCCAAAACGTATTTACACATCTTTTAAAATGTTTTTTTCCTGAGCATACAGAAGGCTTTGATTGCAGCTTCTGACATGAAGAGGTGGCTTTAAGCAATGGTAGTTAGTACAAAAAAACGGCCAGCAGGTGGCAGCACAGTATAAGAATACACATATTCACCCACATACAAAAAAAAAAAAAATACAAAAAAAAAAAAATATATATATATATATATATATATATATATATATATATATATATATATATATATATATATATATATATATATATATATATATATATATATATATATAAAAAAAGGGAGAGCAATGCTGATGACATGTCAAATCGGTAAAATTACCGAATGAACAATACTGAGCTCTCCTGTTTTTGGAGGGACGTGAATAATGATGAAACTCAGCTATATTCTAATGCTAATTGCTGCAAAACGGAAACAGATAGACATATACTTTTTTT
Organism: Vanacampus margaritifer; assembly: GCF_051991255.1. NCBI lineage: Eukaryota > Metazoa > Chordata > Actinopteri > Syngnathiformes > Syngnathidae > Vanacampus > Vanacampus margaritifer. The sequence continues at coordinate 15,751,167 of NC_135450.1, forward strand.
TTCCCCTGATGAGAGAAGAAACTTTCATCTTTCTTTTGATAGGTTCCGTGTTTTTATAGCAATAGAACACAATATTCTGTGGGCCTTGCATAATCAGTCAAAATCCAGTAAAACAGCCGGGAGCGAAGGGGGTTGCTTCAGTGAAAATGACTGGGAGTGAAGGAGTTAATAAAAAGTATGTGTATATATATATATATATATATATATATATATGTCCCCTCTAAAAGTATTGGAACATTACACCATCATAGTTTAACAAGTCCCATACAGCACAGGAAGCCTCTCCAGCATGTCATAAAAAGTGCACAGCACATCTGTAGCGTAGCCTTCACACCAATATATCACATTTATGACAACCATGCCACGAAAGGGGACAGCATTATCAGAGGCGGCACACATCCACAACATACTTTTCACGCGTCTTTTATCTTGCTGTACTGTACCTACTACTAGTATTTGTTTGGAAGAGTCTATTTTGACAAAGGAGTTGAAGGTACCCGTTTTAAAGAGTTCTGAGTAACCCGCAGTAAAAAAAAACATCATGGTGAACTATTGGTAAACAGTTCCTCTTCCTCATCCTTACCTGCATCCTCTTCAGATTTGGAAAATCTCCCGGCGATATCTGATGTTCCCTCTCGATGCGCTTGTAGATGTCTCCGAGGCTGGCGATAAGCTCCTTCTTCTTGTTCTCCCGGCCAAACACCGCCGGCATCTCCTTCTTCAGGGAGCTGATGATGTACGCGTGGACCTGCGTGGCGGGATTTTACAGATGCAATCAGGACCACGCCGGCGTGGAGAACAAAGCGACGGAAAGCGACGACATGAAGTACGCTAATGACATTCGATAGAAAAATTCAGCCTTTACGAATAATGATATTGTTTGATATTTTTAAAAAAAATACTAAAAAAAACAAACCTGCTCTAAAAAGTAAACTGACTGAATAAAAAAAGAAAAAAAAAGAAAAGTCATAACTAAATAAAAACTAACCTTAACTCTTTGACTGCCAAAAACGTTAAATAACGTTTAGTAAAATCCTATGGAGGAGTGCCAAAGACGTTAAAAGACGTTTTTTTTTCAAAACAGAGGTGAAACTAACCATTTTCTATTGTTGATTACTGAAAAACTGAATAAGGTAGATACAAACTTTTTTTTCTGATGAAAGATGAGAGTCCAATCTTTCATTTGGTAGTATGTGTGTTTCCATAGTCCAAACACATAATTTTCTGTGGACCTTGAAAGATCAGTCAAAAATGCTTAAATCGGCTGGCACCCACGGCATCCCTTTTCTGAAAACGTCTGGCAGTCAAAGAGTTAATGAAAAATGCCAAACTATAATAACCGTGCTTAGGACGCAGGCTAGCGAAATTAGCTCTCAGTTTGAGAAGTCGATGAGGGAAATTGTTCATTCGTAGCGAGATAAAAGCGCTTCCCCAAAGTCTGTCTCGTGACCTTGAAGCTCAACACAAACTCGCACACATCATCTGTCAAACAGGAAAAGTGCATTCAAGTGTTTCCGACAAGTCGTTGAGGGTCTGTCCTCGAACAGGAAAGAGGAAATCATTGATTCTGAGGAGTGATCCCATTTGTCCTAACAGCTGAACGCTAAGAGGAAACATTTCTATCCTGGAAACACGCAAAATGTACATCTGGCATTTTTCTGTGTGTGTGTAAGTAGCCGACTTTACCTTTGCCAACCTGGCCCGCTTGATTAGATCGTTGAGCTTCCTCAGTGCAGCGTTCCGCGGCAACGACTGGATGTCCTTGAACAAATCTTGCTCCTCGGCCTCGAACAGCTTCCTGTTGTCAGGAATCAGCAGCGGGTGCGACCAAAAGGAGCCGATGTACACGCGGATCACCTGCCGGACGGACACAAAAGGGAGATTTTCTCTCATGTTCAACTAGAATATGCAGATTTTTAAATGTAATAAAGTGTGCAGATCGTCACAGTTGAGTCAACCCACCCAAACAATATGTTCTATCCAGCCCCACTAGTCTAAATACAGTATTCTGGTTAATATTGTAATATGAGTTACGCAGCAAAATTCAGCCATTTTTATCCATTTTAGGGGGCGGCCATTTTGCCACTTGCGGTCGAGTGAAGACGACATCAATGTTGCTCAGATCTCAGGTAACAACCAATCACAGCTCAGCTTCAAAAAAAACCAGGTGAGCTCTGATTGGCTGTTAACTGAGCCCTGAGCAACTGTGAGGTCATCTTCAGTCGACAGCAAGTGGCAAAATGGCCGCCCCCTGAGATGGATAAAAAATGGCTGGATTTTGCTTCATAACTAAAATTCCAAAAATGTAATATTAATCAGAATGTCATGTTCAGACTAGTGAGGTCACATATAACATTGTCAAGAATGTTTAAGGTTGACTTTAAATCTGATTAGTTGGCAGCAATCCGATTGGACGAAAAAAATCTTACATCCATATTGGAACTAGTGTAGCCAATAAAAAATACTATGAAATGAACTTATGAAGTGATCCTCTGTGAGTAATTGATGCACCCCCAACAGGGTTTGTATTTGCCTTTAGATGCCACAAGATGGTGGCAAAGTACTATTTTTATCTAAATGGCGCTCCTCCAATCACTTCAAATTGTTTCCCTGGCACCAAGATGCCAAGTGCTGCTCGTAAGGGGTTCAACTGGTTTTCTTAAAGTCCAATATTCCAATTGAAGTTGCAAATGTAGGTCATTGCTACTGTCCCGCCCACTTCAGCCTACCGTTAACAGACGTTTACCTCAGGTGTGTTGACTATTTTTCCCAGTGACCACATGAGCGCGCCGTACACTCGCATCAGCTGCTGAGTCTCGATCTGGTCCGCCTTGTTCAGCACCACTCTGATGACAAAATGAAACAGAAATTGTGGTTTTATTTGATGCGCCGGCACAAAAGTCCCATCTTGACGTACCTTATCTTGTCCTCGTGGTTCTTCAGCGCCTTTATCACGTCAGAAAACTCGTCGGAAATGTCCAATTTGTGAGCGTCGAAGAGCAGGATGATCCGGTCCACGCGCTCGGCAAACCACTCCAGGACGGCTGCAAAGTCGTAGCCTGGAGAGCGAGAGCGAGAGCGAGAGCGAGAGAGAGCGAGAGAGAGAGAGAGAGAGAGAGAGAGAAAAAAAAAAGTCACCACTTTTTACACACAAAGTCATGAATCATCATTTTTTGTCACCATTGACGCAATTATTAGAAGACCATTTTGCAACATGAATTCAAAAATTGGATGAAAATGGCAGACTTAAGTTGGCAAACCATGCAAAGTCAAACTCATTAGCATGTTTAATACCAAGGGACCGCAACCAAGCTTTTTTTAATGTTAATGTGCGGCTTCTTGCGCAAAACCGACAAGACGCCTTGATGGTTTGCCCAAGAATGTGAATTTGGTGGAGTAAAATCTGTACATGGTTTTGCAATTTTAGTTTGACTCTCTTTTTTTAAAAAAAAAAAATTATTATTGTATTTTTGCAACCCATGTGACAAGATTCCCCAAATTCCCCAAAGTATCACATTGTTAACTGCTGGTTTAGCAGTATGTTGACATCCAACAGACAATACCTCCATAAGGACATCTACGGAGGCAGCTATAGCCTGATAACTCCTCCTCTGGACACACATACAGGGTGCACACATACACCAAAAAGGGGTGCATAGAGACCAAAGAAATAGTAAGACAAGAGAGGCAGGAATGTAAAATAAAACATGAAGAGAAATTGCATGCCTGAGAACCATTTGGCGAATGTGTAAGCGGAAGAAATAGTGTCGTTTTCGGTTATCCGGCTTCTTTTGTCCATGACGGCCGTTGGTATGGCAATGCCGCCATTTAGTGTTTGGAATGCCACAGGAGACTGAAAAGGATTATGGGAATTGCTATTTGCCTTTTATATGTCCCTGTGCTGTGGTATGCGTAATGTTTGGTCACTAATACAAAAGTTTTTTTTTACGTAATTAGTATTACTGGATTATATAAAATGGTACGGTGGTTTGTACCCAGCATAGAGTTTCTTTGTTGTGGTCATGGCGGGCCCCAGATCGCCTCCTTTAACAATCCAATTATTTGCAGAACAGCCAGGACGCACTACTTATGTGTTGTGTGAGTGCTAGCCTCAGCGCTAATGTGACTGCTCAGATTTTAAATTCTAAAATCAGGATTGCACTTTAAAAAAAACAAAAAACTTGATCTTACAGACAGACAGACATTCACAAACCACGTCATGTAGGTTCAGTAGCTTAGCATATTTAGCTTTGTACTGTGTGTTTTGTGAGCTAGCCTTGGCACAAATGGAATGGAATGTAAACATTATCCACACTAAAATGATATACAAAATATTTCAAGACATGTTATTATTATAACCCTAATAAATTGTATTAGCTTGTGCATTAGCTTAGCATCTATAGCTGTATACCAGGTGTGGTAATGTTGCTGTTCAGATTTCAACACAAAATGTATTTATTTCCAAGTTGCTATTCGCTAATGTTACTGTATATATTACATACACTAAACTCATCTTATTTCAATACAAAATGTGAAACGTTCTTTTTTTTACAAATAAATAAAAAAAATTATAAGAAATGTTTTTTTATTATTATTATTTTTTAAATATATATACATATATATATACATATACACACACATATATATATATATATATATATATATATATATATATATATATATATATATATATATACATTTTTTTTTTGTATGTGTATGTGCGTGTGTGTGTGCGTGCATGCGTGCGAGTGTGTGTGTATTCATCAGTTCACCTAAAGCCCATTAAAAAAAATTCCATCCTAATAATATAATATAATAATAAATTGCCAAATGCAGAAACATCAATGTAAGTTATCACGATGTAGTGGCTCTCGCTAACAGACAGAATTAAGTAACCAGAATTAGGTTAAAAAAAAATGTGAAACGTTCTGTTAGTATGTATTACTATTAGCTTAGCATCTTTAGCTTCTCGCAATGTCTTGACCACTTAACAAATAGACATTTACCACTGGCCTTTTTTTTATTCACAATGGCTCAGGAGTAAATTACACTCCAAAAAAAGCTTTGCGAAACCTCATGAGACGACAAATTGAACAATTAGGGTCTCAAATGCGTGCGTGCGTGTGTGCGCGCAAGAATGCGAGACCACAAGCACGTGCCCAATCACAGCTCATTTTGGACGCTACTTCCTGTTCTTTGAAACCAAAGGGACATAATCCTCCTGAAACGCTGACATTGTTGGATTCAATGGGACGGGTCGGGTGTTGGGTAGCTCAACGGGTTTGGCGAATGAACACAATTATACACACGCGCACACACAAGCATAAAAAGCCATAGGTGAAGTGTCGCGACAGTGTGTTTTACCTCGACTGATTCTCTGTTTCTCCCCTGACAGGATCCCTGGCGTGTCAATCACACTGATGCTCTCCAACACTGGGTTAGTCAGCTGGGCGCACACAAACCTAAACACACACACAGATAATAACCAAGATACTGTAAACGTGTCAAAACAAACCGAGCGGTAAGCTGTATAAATAAATGTACAGTAATAATGCATGGCATGTGTGCATCAAATGTATTTGACCATCAACAGATCACCAGTACTTCCCGATGAACATCATTTATTGATATTGATTTGAAAAGATAATATATTCTAACTTGAAATGGATGGTCTTAGTCAACCACTGGACAAAAATGTGATATTTTGTCCAAATTGAAAAAGGGGACGCACATTTTGTCCGGTAAGGAGATCCCAAGTAAACACAAAATATGCTCCAAGGAAAACAGTGACCTCTGTTCTCCACACACAAAAATATCTTGTGTGTGTGTGTGTGTGTGGATCCTCTTATGTCCCAGTAGGATACTGTATTCCATGGGAGGAGGTGTGAATACTCTCAACCTTGCACTTAACCGTTTCAATCGCTGCTCGCTATCTTTTTAGTCCGCTGAACTCTCACAGCCATGCGGCCTCAATGCTCGGAGTCCGTCAAAAAATGTCCGCACTGTTGAGTTTGTTTCATCGAAGACTCGAAAAGAAGTGTCAGAGGCCAAGTTCGTTTCTGCCAGCGTCTTTGAATTTCAGCAGGGCAGGAGGGCCTTCATCAACCACGAGAAGTTAATAGGATTTTATCTTTCATGGCGAGTTTCAAAAAAATGCCGTCATGTTCCAGCCACGAGCAGTGACTAAAACAAAAACATTTCACAATTCAGTATCACCCAAGTTCAACTCAATAGCAATTGATATCTTTAATAGTGTTTGGGTTTTGGGGGACTTTTTGTACGTCCACTCATGGTTAGACTTGCCAAATTTCATGCTGAAAATGTAATTATACTCTGAAACTGACTTTAGGGACAGAATTTTTGACATCCCACCCCCCCCCCCCCCCCCCCCAAATTATGACCACCTCAGACCAAAGTTGCCGACTTCCTGTGTCTTCTTGGGAAAGGGTTCTTGAGACGTCCTCTGCTGTCAACTGAAATGAATGTCAAACTGCCTTTGGGCTCGATTTGCGAACATCACGGACGGCTCACCTGTTTTTAGCGAGCCCGAGGGCACTTTAACTTCAATTTTGTTGGACAGCAGAGGGCGGTATAAGGCCAAAATGGCAGCCCCCTGAGATGGATGAAAATAGATAGATTAGTCTGCTTAATTCTAAATACAAAAATACAATATTACTCAAAATACCGTGTTTAGATTAGTGAGGTCACATTGAACATATCGCAAAGAAAAGTGGGCTGAGTATAGTGCCCAAGTCATCTTTTCACCATTAAAAAAAAAAAAGAGGTTGTGAGGGCCTGTTCATCACTGCCAGCAGTTTTAATTTGATCCTAGCACGTGTTTTCTTTCCCTGTGGCATGACCTACATATGTATCACACATGACGCCAGCAGGTCGGGCAAAACCTGACTGGTGAGTGCAAGGAAAATCAATCACAAAGGAATGTAGCGCTGTGCTGCGGATTCTCACTTTAGCTCGCTTGCCACCTACCACTTTACATACTTGGCGTGACAGCGTCACAACATGGCCGAGGGGCAAACCTGTTGAGGAAGGCGTTCCCGAAGGCGTTGAGCTTCCTGAAAGGCTTCTTGGGGTCCACCACAAGAGCGTTGCCGGGAATCACGCCCTCCGTGTCGCCGTGCATCACCGCGATGAAGGAATCCGTGGTGGGCTCGGGGCCGATGCGCATCCCGGGAAAATCCTGCTCCAACAGGTAGCTGTGGGACAAGTGAGGCGTTCAGTGATGCCTTTGATAAGATGTGAGCGCTCGTTCTTCCAAGTTGGGCTCTGGGGAAAGTTCTCCAACTTTAAACTCAAAGTGAAACGTACAGGGGGGGGGGGGGGGGGGGGGGTGGGGGAGTAACGACGACCACAAGTTTTTCCAAGTTTTGCTTGGCTGAAACTCAAAACTTCACCATTAGAGGGCAGTAATGAAGAAAAAGTCAACCCCAAAATTTTTGGGGGGCAATAATATGTTCTATGCAGCCCCACTAGTCTAAGTATGGTATTCTGGTTAATGCAAAATCCAGCCGTTTTTTTGTCCATCTCGGGGGCGGCCATTTTGCCACTTGCTGTTGACTGACGATGACATCAATGTTGCTCATGTCTCAGGTGACAACCAATCACAGCGCTGCTTCAGAAAACAGGTGAGATCTGATTGGTCGTCGCCTGAGCCCTGAGCAACTGTGATGTCATCTTCAGTCGACAGCAAGTGGCAAAATGGCCGCCCCTAAAATGGATTAAAAACAGATGGATTTTGCTCCATAACTCATATTCCACAAATGTAATGTTTAGACTAGTGAGGTCACGTATAATATATTATTACCAAGAAATGTTTAAATTTGACTTCCACTTTAACATCTGGCGACCATCACGTCACCTGTTTCATGCTCACATTCTGTGTTTTGTGCAGAATTTCTTTTTTGTAACTAAGTGCTGAGAAGAGGAAGGCCAAGTATGTCGGAGCGTGAATGTATCACGAGATTTGACTTGACAGCAAGCAGTAGTCTTGATAATCACTCGTTTTGTTTTTGGGGTAAGGCAGATGAAGCCTGGCTTGGTTTTCTGAGTCACGTGACCCATTTGCAGCTTGTTGCAAGGCAGAATTTGTCATCAGCAATTGTTTTTGCGTCATTTGACTCTCCCAGGAAGTTGTTGTGGCTCACAAAGGCCAGCCTGAAAGCATTACAATGAAAAATAGCTAACAATAGCGCAAAGCTAGTATAACAAGTGATAAGAATTCCGTTTTTAATTTGAAATGAGTTCTAATTATATATTGAAGCAGCTGAGCCAGAATGCAACCTGTTTGAAATCTAGCCTAATACCAAGTCCTTAGAATAGATTTAACCCAAAAGTCATTTATGTTAAATGTTGTTATTTAGGCCAAACAAGCACATTTCTCTTAGTCGTACTTTGCAAATTTCCCAGTTTCCCACTCAACCTTGAGCAGATGGCTGGACTCGGCTTTAGTGGCTACATCAGCTTAATCCCCGGCAGATCCTCCCAACGTGAGCTAATGCTCTTTATAGCGACAACAAGGAGATCTTTTAAGAAATCTTCTTTCTTGGTGGTCAAACCAGAATTTCTTGGTGACAAACCAGTTTGAGTAAAAAAATAAAAATTTAAACATTTTGTTTCTTTGGCAGTACCGGCGCAGGGGAATTCCAGAGCTGCAAAGCTCAGCAAGAATTTAGCCCAGTATCTACTGTCCATCCAACTTGATCACATGTCCGTTGGGAGGTGAAGAAAGTTCCCAAAAAACGATTTCTCGGTGGTCAAGTTTGGAATCGTCCCATCCATCGACCGTCATGCATGTTACGAGTGGCAGGATGATCTTACTATGTTGTCTTGTAAACACAAGCCGGTGTGTGACTTACGGCGTTGAAGGCGACTATAAATTCTCCTGTCAGTGTTTTAAGTGTTAGCAGATGTAAGGATGCCCCTCCCCATTTTTTCAATGAACACACATATAAGTATATAATCTAAACATACACACACACCTTGCTGAGGAGCAAGCAGTGCCTGGTGGAGCCATCTCTGCTGACAGGTTGTGTAACGCAGACGTACGACTGCGTACCACTTTTTGATAGCGCCTCATGCTAAGCATATATCCTCCTTTTGAGGTTTGCTTTATGTTCCGTGCTTAAAAGCTCGCAAAGGAAAACTTGCTCATTCAGTGTGACTGCATCTTGGCCTGACCGAAGGTTACCGAGCATTTTGGACATTCCTCAATGTTGTGTTAAAATGTCACTGGTCAGGCTGCTGACTGGGGGTTTCGGAGCGTTGGTCCAAAAAAAAAAAAAATCAACTGCAAGTGACATTTGAAGACGGCCGAGCTTTCAAAAATCGGCGAGCCTAATCTGAGCGTCATCCCGTCCTTGACACCGCACTGATGTTCCCAAGGCTTCCTCGAGCCTCGGGGACGGTCGGCTCGGCGTGAGCTCAGACATCCGGGTCTGTCGACCAATCGTCTTCCCACTCGCCAGTTGGGATTTGTGCTCCATTAAAATTAACGACCAACAGCGCGTTTCAAGAAAGCAATGCTTAAAAGTGATAGCTGAAAAAAAGTGGATCCATTTGGGGATCAACTAACATTTTCAAACGGATTTTAGATGTGAAAAATGTCACGCCCCACCAAAGACAAATGTCACAAAAAGTATTAATATATTAAAAAAAAATAGGTGATTAAATGTTTTAATCTTAATTAATCGCATGACTAATCACACATTTTTCTATCTGTCTAAATGTACAATAAAATGTGAAAAAATGTTAAACTAATAGAAATATGGCAGCATCTTTTAGTCACTGATACAGTAATTTTATAATCGTAAAATTGAGTTAAAATTAAAAAGATGTACTGTACTTTAAAAAACGAGTGTGTTATTGATTTGTGTTGAGGTAATTTTTTTGCCACTAGATGGCATAATTGCATTTGTAAGACATTGGTGACAGCTCAGTGCATTTTTCTTTACATATTAAGTAACTTGTGAAATTCTCAAAATTGTAAAATACAACTTGACCTCACTCTCCCCAAACATATAAATTATTATTAAATGTATTACCGTAAAATTTTGACATGGATGTGTCTGCTACATTGCGACTGGAAATTCCCCCAGTACAGGCTTTCCAAGTTAGCACATAAAAAAAAAATGGTGGCGTTAAAGAAACTTTAAACTAACTCAAAATTAACGCACTAAATTTGACACCCCTAATATACTTTATATGAGGCCAGGGCAAGAGCCCTACTCCAAATAGCAAAAAAAATTATAATTAAATGTGGCAGAGGGATTTTTCCCCCCTTATTTTAGTTTTATCAGGCATTGGTTAACTTGTCGTCGCTACAAAAAATTATTCAAAATATCGGCTCCTCACTCTATAGACAATTTAATCTTCAGTGAATCAAACATGCATGTTTTAGCAATGTGGCAGGAAACTGAAGTACCCAAGAGGAGAACAGTCAGTTGGGTGTGTCTTCATTTAATGAACTCCATTTGATCCAATTTGTGTGCGTGTGTTTTGTGTTCTTCTCACCGTATGAAGCTGGTCTTGCCCGTGGAGTACTGACCCACCAGCAGCACCATGGGCTTGTTGTCAAAGTCAGCATCCTCCAGCGCCGGCGAGTGGAACTCGTGGAACTTGTAGCTCTCCTCCAGCGGCAGCAGCTTGGTCTTGTAGAGCTTCTTCAGACCGTCACTGACCGTCTGGAAGACCTCGGGTTCCTTCTTCCTGCGGTCGTCGCCTCCCAGCCAGCTGAACATGATGGCTGCACTTGTTTTTGCCGCTGCAGCTTCTTCTGGTTGATTCTTGTGGTCTGCTGGCTGGTGAGTCCTAAGTCTTTAAGGGCGCACAGAGGGTGGATGGCTTCTTCAAATATGAGCCATGCCTCAAAAGTAATCAAAAGGGTGTCCAACTGGGGTCACTAAGCACAACACAGAGATGTCTTATGTTTTGCTTTGCAACAACAACAACAACAAAAGTAATTTAAATGGCAAATATCTGATATTATTATTATTATAAAGAATAACAGTTTGTTTTAAATAAATGTTGGGTGTGGTTCTAGGCAGATAATTCGATGCATATTAGAAGAGGGGAAAAAGTCAATACCCAAGCTGTCAAGATGTTTTGTGTTGTGCCAATTACAGACGACACTCTAATTGCATTCTCTTCATCCGGGTTCTTTCAGCTTCTTCCAAGCTCCTGATGTTCCAAAAAGGTCAAAAACACAGCTTTGCCTAAGCGATTTGATACAATATGTTGCACTGTTGTAAAAAAAATAAAAAACAAAATAAAAGATATCGTCCTAGCGCAATAATGCCGCTATGAGGCCGTGGGCGAGCACAGGAATCCCATCAATGATGCACTGAGCTGTCGCTATGCTGTCAGCCGCCGTTATCCTTCCACCAGCACCACCGTTAGATGTCAAAACACGCTCATAAAAGTAGATTTGTGTCGTTTGAAAATGACAGTCATCGAACGACAACGAGGTGATCTTTAGTATGTCGGAGAGATTTGGGGCGGCAGCCGGTCACTCTCTCTCTCCCCCTCCTCCGGAGCTCGTATTTAAATGCCGACTCGCTGGGAAACCCGAGCCCACCGGAAGTGGCATGCGGGCGGCCTTGTGGCCCCTCCCAGTGTTGCGGCAGCGTGTGGAGCCGAGAAATGGTGCGCCACCTACAGACGGAGAGCGGTATGTATAACAGCAGCTGACTCGCTTTCTGGCAACAAAAAAAAAAGCGCACGCAAGTCGGAACGCGATGTTAACGAGCACGAGTAAAGTCATCATTACAGTTATGAGTTCTTTGTATAGCAAACATTTCTAAAGCTATTCATAATAGGTCAAAAACTTTTAGAACACAAATCGAAATGAAAAACTAAATAATTACAGTAGTAATGTGTAGTAAAAAATTACAGTAAATAATTGTATAAAAATATATTTTTTTAAATTACAGGAACCACTTGTGTGACAATTGACAGATAAATACTTTATTAATGTTGAGATAAAGTCCAAAAGACATAAAAGCTGCACAAGTGATATTGTACATTTTCCATTTAGTTTGAGACGACTTCATAATGCAAATGCTATGT